>NC_135562.1:13229542-13582042 GCF_964340395.1 Glandiceps talaboti | reverse complement strand
TGCTCGGTTAACAGAAGGAAACTAAAGAGCAAATGATATTAAAATGTAAAGCTAGTCAGATATTTACCATCATAAGATTCTGTAACGATACACTTCAAAAGCCATGTTCCAAGATGAGCTGACGTCATGGAGGCAGTCACAAAGGTTGCTGGATACAGTCCAACAGTGTCTGTTCTGTGTGCCGAATACACCTGCGTGACAATTTAGGACAACGTTAAGCACTAAAATATAGTTTGTGGTTAGGACATATTGTCCGATGTGATGTGACGACGCCATTATGTGTGTTTTTTTCATTCTCAACAAACATGTCACTCAGTCTAGTATTCATGGCACTTGCTGTTCGTTTTATTTAGTACTTTAGAGCAAGTGTGTATGTGGGGCCTATGTCATTTGCTTGTCCACGATTGGCTCTGCAATTGTCTTCACTGAAGAAGCAATTAATGCAGGGAGGGTTATTTTTCTGTTTCCCCCCCAATTTCTTCAGACTGCATGAGTTGGGCAAACGCCAAAGAAAAGATCTACGTGGAGGTATTTAAGTGATGCGCCCCCTTAACACTATTTTTAATGATTTTTATTTACCCATGTGAGATTGGTAACAATACCTATGCATTCAAATACATCATTCGTATGATACATTTTTTATACTCAGATAATTGTTGATGATGATGATGTTGATGTTGTTGTTGTCGTTGTTGTTGTTGTTGTTGTTGTTGTTGTTTTTGCTGCTGTTGTTGTTCTGTTGATAATGTCGTTGTTGTCATCGTCTTCGGCGGCGACGTTGTTATTGTTATTATTGTTGTTGATATTGTTATCATTATTATTATTATTGTTGTTGTTGTTGTTGTTATTGTTGTTGTTGCTGCTGCTGCTGCTGCTGCTGTTGCTGCTGCTGCTGCTGCTGCTGCTACTCTGCCTCTGATTATTATGTTTGATCTTTTAGGTTGTTTTAGCAGTACTGACGTCGACACGGTATATGTCCTGGCCATGGCTAGCTGTCCATCAATATAACATGATTGCCGTAATAACACATGTAATTCATTTCGTCTACAATTTTGAGCGATATAAATTTAGTCCATGACTCAAAGCAGCTACCCACAATATAAGATAATATTTTAAATTGACCAGTTTTTATTGCTTCATGCCAAACCCAATGTGACTCGGATATAAAACTTAATAGCGAAGATGTCTGGTTTTCGAATCATGATAATTTACAATAGTCAACTATTCCAATCCATGACAAATTGCGTCCAACTCATAATGCATCTCTACAATCTGTCATGGATTTATGAAAGTCCCCTTTGCATTACATCGTAAATAGAGGAGAACATGTGAAAAATTGGGAACATAAAAGACTTTTTCGGATTCCGTCATTAAAATATACGAAAACTAACAGTTACCAAATTATGTCCGTGGATGTGCACAGAATGCATATCATTTTCACCTCCCATACCAAACAAGTGCCAGGTGACCTTATCCCCAGCACAGACTCTGAGGTTTGGAAGATTACCATACATGTATCCATTGATACTGTACATAAGATTACTTTTCACAAAATCACTGTCACCTGCAATGTAGAATAAATAATTCTTGTCAAAATTCTTATCAATTCAGCATATATTTTGATTATCTGGTATTACATTATTGAGAACTTGGGGGCTCCCTGCAAATACTTTCGCAGTAACACAAGATTATGTTCTGTGTCTCTCTTTCTTTCATGTTCCATTTAATATATGGATATTGCTTCTGATGAATTAATTAATTAATTAATTAATTAATTAATTAATTAATTAATTAATTAATGGAATTTATTTCACCAGGTAACAAAAATAAGCTACTCTTTCAAAGAAACATATGATACAAATGTGCAAAATGAATTCAAAAGACTAAGTGAGTTACACAGTTGTTATCTGATGTGGACCATGGAAATAATTCAGCGGAACTAGTCTTGTCCATGGACCATACATTTTTCTACATTTCAAATCGATTATGGAAGCAATAAACTTTCAGAATGTAATAATAAATAATATAAAATTGCCCCCATAGTTAAACATATCATACCATTGTCAAAACCACAGCCGCTCAATTCTACAGGGATTTCAAAGAAGTAATCAATCAATCCTCTTTTGTAATCTATTATCTGTATTCATCCTTGATGTAGGCATAGTTAAACCTAAATCATTTACCTTTGTCGACGCTTGCAGGATCTTCACAGTAGGTGGCTATGTTATCATCAACGTACCAACTTTTGTTTTCATTAAATATGGTGAAAAATAATGAAAATTCACGGTCTATGTCTGTTCTATCGTTGTTGCTATCCAACACTCCTAAGAGAGAGAGAGAGAGAGAGACAGAGAGACAGACAGACAGAGAGACAGACAGACAGACAGACAGACAGACAGACAGACAGACAGACAGACAGACAGACAGACAGACAGACAGACAGACAGACAGACAGACAGAGAACATGTTAGATGTCAGAATCGTTTTGGGTCTGGAATGAACAGAGTACACTTGGAGAAAAAAAAAAATTCTCTCCATTTTGTATGAAAATCACAAACTCCATTTTTAGTATACCTTGACAATTGAAACGATGACAACAAATGAAAACTTAATGTTGTCCTTAAATTCTGTTGATAAAAGTGAAAAAGCAGTATATGAGATCCCTAGGCTTTTCACAGAAGATTAAAACAGTTTACTATATACCTTTTCGACAGACATGGATAGATCCAATTAAACCAGTATTTATATCTCTAGTTGTCTCGACATGACTATGATAGGCCCACATAATACAAGATGGATCATCTGCAGTTGGCCCAGATTCCTCCTTAACATTCCATATGTAAGTATGACTGCCACCAGGTGGTACTCTGTCATCTTTCTTTTGTTTTTCGTCAGTTTTATCATGGTATAAAGCCCCTGGAGGGAAGTTAAAGAATGCAATGCAATGTAATACATTTGGCGATTGTATAATTTCAGGGAGAAAATCTTAGACACATGTGAACTACAATTGGTAAGCTGAGTACGAAGCAAACATAAAATCATAATTTTCTCATGTTCTTCTGTATCCTTCTGTATTACTTGTATCTAAGATTTAGCATTCATTTTCACATTTGTATCGAGATCCTAGTTATAGGTGTATAAGATAATTATATACACAAGTGTCTCTGTATTAGTATGTATATATATATATATATATATATATATATATATATATATATATATATATATATATATATATATATATATATATATATATATTTAGTAATTAGTATCAAACTCGTAGAAGAGAGTGCTCGATGCTTGGGTAAGCAGGGCGGAATAAGTAAGTAAGGTGCTTAGGTGTTACTTCGAGTTACACGCTCAATATGATCTTCAGACAACTATATATATATATATCAGACTGACAGACAGGCAGACAGACAGACAGACAGACACATACGTATTTTCGTGCATGTGTCTGTGTGTCTTTCTATTTGTATGTGTCTGTGTCTTCCTATCTGTGTCTGTGTCTGTGTCTGTGTCTGTATCTGTGTCTTTGTCTGTGTCTGTATCTGTGTGTTGTAATTACCTTCTGATACCTTGTCATAAAACAGTCCATGTGGATGTATGGAGTATTCACGTGACGCAAGATTTTTGAAGCGGATTTCTATGACGTCATTAACTTCTGCTTTGATGATTGGTCCAAGTATTCCTTGCCACTCTTTCTTTGGGATCTCAACAGTAAATGTATCATCTGTGTACTCTTTGAATACTGCTTTTTTGTAGACCGCCCCAATTCTAGATCGCCCAGTTAACAGATTCTTTGACGATACGCTGAAATGGTAGCATTGCAGAATTTCTTAAGAACTACATTATGATATGGATAATAATTGATAAAATAGTGCTTTCTTTTAAAAAACAAATCGCACTATATTACGTCTCAGTGCTCTTTGCAATGCTAACAATGTACATAAGTGGATAAAATAATAATAATTTATGTGTAATAAAGAAGTGTAATAAAGCCAAGGAAAGTTTATACTAAGTGAAGAACATGCTTAACTATACCTTTATACAAAAGTATTTTCTTCCACTTTTTTCTAACCAATATTAAAATCTTGCAAAAAGCTTCCTCGTTTTATGTTAACCACGATGTCCATCTAAAAAATGTAAATCCAGTTCGTGACCAGCTCTGATGTTGATCACATTCAATGTTTTGTTTAAAGCCTGTTTCTTCACATCCTTATGAATGTGTATAAATGAGTATACATACATAATGCATACATGCAGGCAACCAGAAAGACAGACAGAAAGACAGACAGACAGACAGACAGACAGACAGACAGACAGACAGACAGACAGACAGACAGACAGACAGACAGACAGACAGACAGACAGACAGTCAGTCAGTCAGGCAGGCAGACAGACAGACAGACAGACAGACAGACAGACAGACAGACAGACAGTCAGTCAGTCAGGCAGTCAGGCAGGCAGGCAGACAGACAGACAGACAGACAGACAGACAGACAGACAGACAGACAGACAGACAGACAGACAGACAGTCAGTCAGTCAGTCAGTCAGGCAGGCAGGCAGGCAGGCAGGCAGGCAGGCAGGCAGACAGACAGACAGACAGACAGACAGACAGACAGACAGACAGCATGAGTATGTATGAAACAATGTGAACTTGAAAACTGACCCAAATGAGAATGTGTACTAGAAAGCAAGGCTGGGGCTATCATGTTATACGTTCCTGTAGAGCCGTTGGTAGTCTCTGCATGTATGGGGTATATACAGTTCAACCTTCGAACTGATTTCTTTCATGCATGGCATAAGACAGACAGGTGCGCATGAATGGTCATGAAAAGTACGGCTACAATTTATATGTTGTTAACAGGACTCGTTTGATGTTTGTGATTTTGTTTACGTTCGATAATCAATGTGTCCTACCAACATCCTCACCAAATATTGAACCAACTGAAACCCCAGAGTGTATATGTTCTTCAAATGGGATATGCTTTATGAAGTCTACGTACTGACCAGACTGTGCACATGTTTTTCACAATGATCGTGACCTGCGCATTGATCACTTTCACCTGAGGGTGACTACAATGACCTCTGAGGAGATATTACGTTCCCAACCAAATAACTGATAACAAAAATATCAAGCTGCCAAAGCCATATACTCTCTTCACAAAGTTTAATCAAACAGTATGATGGCATTTATGTTTACAATACTTTCTCAGGCCTTTGACCTAACAAGGAGTGCTCTACTTTAAGTTCATGTTCATTTTAAGTGTAAACAAACATCGACTTACACATACACATATATACAATGTCATGTATTTGCCAACACTTTGTCATATCTGGGTATTCACTACTTAATTATAATCCTAAGACCAGCCTTAGTATAACAAATAGAAAATAAACGAGAAAGAATGCCTAAACCACCAAGCAGTAAACGACACTATTGATACATTGGGTACATATGGTTTAACTGCAAAAAAAATAGGTCAGAATGTAACGATGACCACATGCTACTCATATGTTATTTATTTATTTATTCAGGTAAACCAACGGGCATAAAGCCCATTTACAGGCACCTTAAAACACCCAAGAAATCCAGTGAGGGCCATCCCTCATGGGTTCAGTGTTAATGCAGGAGGAAACCGGAGTACCCGGGGAAAACCTGCGTTGTTCGGTAGAGTCAAACTGAACGACACTCTTCTTACTTACAGCGTGGTAAATTTAATCGAACCCTGAATGGGGTTCGAACCCCGACCGCAGTGGTAAGAGGCAAGTGGTTTAACCACCGACAACCCCTATATAAGCACTTACCTATCACTGGCTATGTCCATTCCGTTGATCAAATTTTCACCAGTCGGTGCAAAGTTCCATTCTACTTCAACACTAGCCAGGAAAAACACCTTTGTAGCAGCAAAAGAGACGGCAAAACACCCATAGAAGACCGCTGCCGAAAGATGAACGTATTTCATGGCTGCCATTTGAGGACTAGGTACAAAGCGTTCTGATTTTGTAAGCAATGTGACCTCCTAACACATGTATAATGTATGCTATAAATAAACACCATGCCAATTTAAACGCTTGCCCATCATATTGTCTCATATTTCCAATGCAATAGGGGCAGATTTAAGTTGGAAATAGTGACTCGGGTATAATACTAATTTATACTGGATAGTTCTTTATTATCGTATGCCAAATATTTAGCGTTAGGGTTTTTTTCTGATATTTTCCACAGTAATGACTTCATTGAAATGGACCTGGAGTAACATTGGAAGTCGGTTACACGGTAGCCATCATCATAAATGTGGGACAAGTCACAGAGGGTACATTTTGCCGCTATTCGCAAGCATGGAATATGACCCTGAAACATGTGAGGTATTTTGTAGTCTATTAGCCTAATTTTGGGTGGGATTTAGTGTATTAAATGGGGAGATTTTCCTAGATTTCGTTAGTCAACCTGGGGACTCACTGGATGCTGCAACTTTGGGTAGGGAGTAGCCGACTTCTATAATACTGTCCGAGCAACTAACCCGGCAAGCCGAGCCCGTCTGTCTGGTCCGGTAATGTGGACGTTGGTAGATGCTATACGAACTGCCAGCAGTATAGCGAGACGCTGGACTTTGTAATAGACTCCATCCCTGAAGTACCAAACTGATGTCTTGTATGACTATTTTTAGTTCGAAATAAAAGTGACAGCTAGTCTGAAACGTTCTTACTGTGCGTTCTGTTTGTAAGTATAATTCATTGGGGCGATCCCTACTTACTCAACAGATATACTTTGACTTGGAGTCACGGGCCGGCTAGATTTACTGTTTGAACGTGGATTCGAATGAGAAGAAGAATAAAGAAAGATCACGCAAGAGAGAGAGTGTGAGAGAGGGGGGGGGGGGCAAACAGAAAGACAGACAGACATAGCGACAGAGACAGAAACAGAGACAGAGACAGTGCCAGACAGATAGGCAGGGCCAGACAGAGATCTAGAGAAAAAATATAGAGAGGGAGGAGGGAGGAGACAGACAGACAGACAGACAGACAGACAGACAGACAGACAGACAGACAGACAGACAGACAGACAGACAGACAATAAGTTCATAGTGCTGAGATGCATTTTCTTAAAACCGACACCTATGTATATTGAAAAGTGTTTCTTCTTAGAGAATGTAATCAAATTTAACTATTCTGTGGACCTTTCGATTTCTAACAAGCACTCATTTATTTAATTTTTTTAGTCTATAAGATACCGCTATCACGTGTCAGGGCGCCCTCATGGATCCAATCCCTGTATGTAAAGAGAACGCTAGTGATGAGGGCAAAACAACACGACGTGCCGAAGGGAGCCTTCAGTCTTTACAAGGAGGGGGTTGGAGGAAATCATACACGGTCTGTCAAGTAAAACATGACCCTCACCCATTCTCCATTTGTAAAAAGTGACCCTCCCCTTTGTCCCATTTTGTAAAACGCGACCCTTCCATGACAACTGCATATACTGAACGTCAATCAATATTCCCATTATATGTATACATACAAATTAAATGATTTTGACTCTGTATGAGAAAGCAATATTTCTACATATAAAATGACAAACAGTAAAAGACTGGCTGGTTACCTTTCTCTTATAATCATACACAATCTAGTTAGTATCTAAAACGTGCTTTCCATGTTGTGCATACTCTGTCTGATCTGGTCACTTGTAAAAGTTCCCTGATATTATTGTCATCATCATCACGTTCACCTTCAGTATTGCCATTATCAGTGTCACTCTAATCTGACTCACTGGTACTACTTGAGTCAGTACATGTATCACTGTCCGTGTTCTCTGTGACAAAACTAAATCATCAGCATCATCCTCATCCTCATCATCCTCATCATCATCATCCTCATCCTCATCATCATCATCATCATCATCATCATCATCATCATCATCATCATCATCATCCTCATCATCCTCATCATCCTCATCATCATCATCATCATCATCATCATCATCATCATCATCGTCATCATCATCACTGCTACCATCACCATCATATTTTAACAACAACATTCACGTACAGTGTGAGTGATAAGGTGAGATGGGTACAATCAACAAAATGTATCGTTTTATTAAACAACTTTCTTACAATATATGTATTTTAATTTTTGTATTTTTTCACGTAAAGTACTCGTAAAAATAAATGTTGAGTGCTCATCTCACTTTTACATCAGTCAAAACATACAAAACAAATTGACAATAATTGAATCTTCAATTTGGTCACAAATGCAAAATATGACCCTCCCCCAAGAACAGGTTTGTAAAATGTGAACCCCCCCCCCCGATTCCCCCCCCCCTCTCTGTAAATCCTGAAGGCTCCCTAATACGTGTACAGTCTGAAAGCCCTTGCCATTGCTATATCATATAACCAAGAGGACACACACACAGGACTCAAAATGATGACAATTATGTGTGTCCTATTACGTCAAATTTTAGTATATAATAATAGTTTATTGACCCCTACTCCTAAATGTTATTTTTCTCGCTTCTCCAAGTAAGTCCATTTTGTCTCTATTGCAAAACTAAAGGGTCCATCCACAATAGTGAATGCTTTATTACAAATGCAAAGGCCTCGGCCCATCGCACAAAACATTATACATTACAGTAGAGAAGAAAAAGAACATAAACATTGCACCTATGTTTGCTGCTTGAAAGTGGACCGAGTGTTAAAAACTGATATAGTTTATACTGAATAACTCTATTTCCATCCACAACACACATATACTAAGCCCATTGCTATACCGATTAGTCAGACTATGGTATATTATGCTGTCTTCGCCGACGATATTTATACCTTCATCTTATTCAAATAAACGACTCGTTTTCCATGTAAACAGACATTGTGTCATTTTTTTGCGGTTCCAGGTTTAAAAGGAGACATCTTCATAGCATATTGAGTATATTTAAGTACAGCAAACCTACATGACATAGATAAAGAAAACATGCAGTTCAATTATATTAGCCAATGATGATGTGTTCTAATCATCAAAAAGAATATATTAATAAATAGTGACAGAACAGTTTTAAAACAGGAACATATATGAGCAAAAAACTTAAGTGAGTAGATTATCTTATCACGTGACTTTTGTAAAAGAGTTATCGCCGTCAAAAACTACAACAATGTTCGACCAACTGTATCTCTTAGCCTGTCTCAAGCTGTGCTAAAACTACCTACTAGCAGCAAGTTCCTCTATTGATCACAGTATAATCTTTCACTCCCTGATGTTTAATAAGTGTACATTTCACCAGTGGATAGCCAAACTGTGGGATATCTAATCTGGTATAATAAACAAAGTTGCAATGTTGTATTGTGTTGTAGTTGCTAAATTTAACATCAAATGTTGGAATTGTTTGTTTTTTAGTCTGAGTGACGTGAGTGAGTGTATGTGTGTCATATCTGTGTAGTGACTAACCAGCCTTGGTCTTACCAACAATTTACTTACAATTAAACACCAGGGAGTAAAAGATTCCACTGTTATCAATAGAGAAAATTGCTGCTAGTAGGTAGTTTTAGCACAGCACAGCTTGAGACAGACTAAGAGATACAGTTGGTCGAACATTGTTGTACGTGTGTGTTTATGCATGTACTGGCGTATATTGTGATAATGGAGAAATTTGCAATACTGCAATGAGTTTTTTATACTGCAGTAATTTTACAAATGAAGGAGTAATTTTTAATACTGCAGGGAGTATTTTTTAGGGGTAGGTGTTATTTCGTTCCAAAATCAAATCGACCCAAAACCGACTAGCCTCAGGTCATCTCGTCCTTTTTAGGATTATGCCATCCATAAAGGATGCACTTTCGAGTGCTATAACACAGGAATTCCATATTTACTGTTCCTTCCTTGATTTAAACTATAGCTTTCATGTTAGTCAAGACATGTAGCTCAAGGTAGTATGTGCTTCGGAGACAAATTTTCATAAAAATCAAAGACCTTAGGCGGGAAAAAATAATTTGAATCTTAGCTTGCCTGCAACTGCTGATTGAAATCCAGCGTTGAAGTCACAGGCCACTTCGTTTGCCCTGTAGTCTTGTCTAGTGTCAGTATAATAATCCTCCATGTCAGGTCCACCGACGAGGGCGCCCTCCAAGCAGTGGGGATTCGGGTCGTCACTCAAGAGAGCATCTAATCCCTGTGGACCATCCCCAGCTGATGAAAGTGAACTAGATGAATATAAGAGGTAGTTATATCAACCATTACAGGAGGAATTTCGTCATTATCATTAATTCATTATCACACCAGTACATTTTACATTTTACAGAGATACATAGAAAGAGACAGGCAAACGTTATACATATACATATACATACATACATACATACATACATACATACATACATACACACACACATACATACATACATACACACAGACAGGCACACAGACAGGCACACGGACATACATACATACATACATACATACATACATACATACATACATACATACATACATACATACATACATACATACATACATACATACATACATACAGACACACACACAGACAGACAGACAGACAGACAGACAGACACACACACACACACACACACACACACACACACACACACACAGATGTAACTACCTTTCTCTGTGGTGTGGCCTAACAGGATGATTTTCACCAAATCCACAGACATAACTTCGTCCAGAGTCTCCCAGAATGTAATGCATTTGTTGTGTTGCAAAGGCGATGCTACTCTCCATATTTATTCCATTATTTGCTGCCATCAACGCTAAGAACGCATTGTTTCCTGCAAGGAAAGGGTCAGTACACTCTTGGAGTAATTGTACTGTCAGTCAAAGGGCTGGCGAAAGACTGTGTGTATCATTCAAATTTTGTGTTCCCCAAGATAGATAATAAGAAACAGGCTTCTCACAGACCAGTCGTTACACATGTAAGTAACACCACACTCCATGTGTACACACGTCACCAAGAGGAACCATGCAAGCAGATTCAAATTCTTGCTATCAACAATTTGTATTTGTCAAAATTTGAGCCTGCAATGTGATGACATTAAATAGCTTCTTTGTTCCAAGGCTGCTGTGTGTGTGTGTGTGTGTGTGTGTGTGTGTGTGTGTGTGTGTGTGTGTGTGTGCGTGTGTGTGCATATTAGTTGGGGTTGGATGGTGTTGTTTACATTTATAGTGAGTGGTCTGTGGGAAGCCTGTCTCTTACATGTATCTATCTATTATAAAATAATTTTTGTTCTTATATAGGGGACATGTAAAATGTATATGATACCACAGACAAGTAGCACGTTACTTGTCTGTGATGATACACACAATCGTTGGGCAACAATTCGATATTTCTGCTGTGAATATGTTTGCGTCATCGTATTAAACCACAGCCTCTTTTACGGCACCGTCTAAGATGCACCATCAAGAGGTGTTCGTATTGCCATGGAAAAAAATATCAACTCTTGTTTGCGAGAATGGTTTGCGTCTACGTGACAGCCTTGAAACTAAAAGGTTTGTTTGATTCACGCCACACATCAAATCGACGTCACACGTATGTGTTAATCCTTGGAGATGTTATTTGTGTTCGTGGCATATTGTCTGTAGTGAATTCTTCAACCACTAATTAGCTTATTAAAACACCAACTACCAAAACTATCACAGTATCAGATACCATTTCTATCTCAAGAAAACATTAGCTTCATTGATAGATTGAATAAGACACTTTGACACCTATATGCTAAATATTATAAATGACAATCGGGAACCCCAAATAAAAATACTCGACAGATTACCTGCATATCGAAGACTGCCCCATGGATTGCGATATACAAGGCCTTTACGTGTGTATGGAACTTCATTATAGGGCATCCATCTGTCGAAATAATCAGTGAAGTTGTCTCGGTATCCTTCATCTCCCGTCAATAGATACATCAATAACTTTTAAAACAAAAAGAAATGAAAAGTTAAACTTTCTTGTTTTGATTGTTTTTGACGTTGTCACAACATGATATTTGAAGTTGGACAGACAGACAGACAGACAGGCATGTGGCACACACACTCACACACACACACACACACACACACACACACATACACACACACGCTTGCGCACACACACACACGTGTATACACACATAAATATATACATACATACATACATACATACATACATACATACATACATGCATACATGCATACACACACACACATACATACATACATACATACATACATACATACATACATACATACATACATACATATTATTATTATATTTATATATGATTATATTATATTATTGATTATATTTAGAAATGTTCGGGTTTTGACCTGGCATTTTTGTGTCTCGCCAATGTTTCCTTTGAAAAAGAATATTTATTCGAAACGTCGAATTTAACAGCTATATATACGGACTGGTTTATTAGTTCCTTATGCATTCCTTTCCTACATACATAAAACATACATACATACATACATACATACATACATACATACATACATACATACATACATACACACACACACACACACACACATACATACATACATACATACATACATACATACATACATACATACATACATACATACATACATACATACATACATACATACATACATACATGTGTAAAGCACAAACTTCCACACGAAAATCAATCAAAATCTCCCCCGCCAGTTTTCAGACGTACCTGAACGCCTGGGCCAGAGTCGTCCCAGGCAAATGAATACGCACGGTCATATAACTCAAATTCAGTGTACAACTCTTTTGCATAGTTGAGATACCTGTCCTTATTGGTAGCATAATACAGCCAGGCTGCAGCCCAGCACAGTTTATTACCATACGACCGAGTAGTCCTAAAGAGAGATTTAACAAGAATAACGTTTGCAATGGTTAGATGTCCCGTCATGTCAAAACGACTTGAATAATGAAAATCATTTATGTGCCTAAAAAACTGTGTGGATCCGATTACGCTCAATTTTAGAATAGGTGGGTTAGGCCAATTTTAAATATATCTTTTATGTGTGTGTGAGTGTCTAGTTCAGGTAGTTATGTTTTCCGTTGATTTCCATATGGTTTTTGTGTTATTGGATTCTTCCAATCGGATGTACATTCATTACAGATTGGAAGAACAGTTTTAAATTGTCTTTTTAAGTTGATGTCAGTTTCTGTACCCATTATTTCTCGCGAGACTTCACAATTTTCGCAATTTTTTATTATCTTTTTTTTTTCGAATACATAGAAATAGTGTTTAAACTTGTAGTGAAATACTAGCATACATAAAAAAGGGGTTAGGGTCGGTAGTGAAAAACTATTTGGGGTCGGGTAACCGTAACCAAACATTTGTTTAGTCCTAATATAATATAATATAATATAATATAATATAATATAATATAATATAATATAATAGCAATAAGCCATAAAACTACTTACGTATAATATTCCGCACTTGGATAATTTGAACGATACTTGTCAGCAAACTTGAAGAGCTGTTTGGCATGTTTTAATAACAAAACTGCGTATGACGGATCTAATTAAATTAACACACGAGTACAAATAAAATAAATATACAATCACGCTTAAGTTTTAGAATACGTAGTTGTTTTAATGTATGCATTTACTATGAGTGCGTTATGGAATGTTAATGTGGAGGCAATAGTTGAAACTAAGGACGACATGACCATATATACAGCCAGGCTCATTCTCGCAAAACAGAGCTATTATTTTTTCCGCGACGTCGACACTGCTGGCGCTGCGCATGCGTTTTGGACGGTGCCGTAAAAGAGGCTTAGTTTTACGACGACGAATCTGACTGTATGTATGTATGTATGTATGTATGTATGTATGTATGTATGTATGAAAAAGAGTTTCAGTAAGCACTAAGTATCGATAATGTGTCATTTTTCAGTCGTATTTGCCATGAATTGTACAGTATGGCAATGTATACTTTCCCATTAAAATTTCTTATGTCATAATCTATGGAACATACCTAAAGACTGGACATTTGCCTTGATTTACCAAATTAACGGATCGTCATCATTTCGCAATACCTCTATACGTAGACAAAGGTTGTACATATCCACAAAGAGATACAAGTTATTCTAACGTCTAGGGTAACGAATAAACATATTTCGTCTAACCTTGGTCTTTGAAAACTATTGCACATGCTGCCAGGGCCGCTGCTGTTTCACCAACTACATCTGATCCAGGATTTTCGCGGTCGACTTTGAATGAAGGACGTGGAATATCCATGTCTTCAGCACGCCCCCAACGTCGATGGTCCGGCCCCGGATCACCAACCTGTCAAAATTATGACAATGATTGGTTTCTTGCGGAGAGCGAGAGAGAGAGAGAGAGAGAGAGAGAGAGAGAGAGAGAGAGAGAGAGAGAGAGAGAGAGAGAGAGAGAGAGAGAGAGAGAGAGAGAGAGAGAGAGGGGGGAGGAAGAGAGACAGACAGACAGACAGACAGACAGACAGACAGACAGACGCGAGAGACAGGGACAGAGACAGACAGAGTCAGCCAGATACAGGCAGAGTGAGGGGCCAGTTAATGAAGGAAGTTGCATAACAGAAAACAGTAAACACATCTGTAGGTAATTGTACATGTAAATGATATTGCTGGAGTCGAGAAGTTCTCATCTCAATCAGGGTTACATCGTACTCAAACACCAACTAGCAAAAAACAAGCATAATATGAAGAACGGGAATGATTTAATTTGTAAAAAGGTATTTTAAAAAACAGTTTAAAATTCAAAGAAGGGGAATCGAATACTTACTAGTTTTTTATCAGCGGCGTGGTTTCCCACTATTAAAAATAAAGTGTACACCTACACGGTACACATTGAAAATAGGCCTCTATTCAAAGTACTTGAACATTCTTGGTAAGAAGTACCGTACATCTGTAGCTAACGCCAACCTGTTGTGTGTGTTTTTGTGTGTGGGGGGGGGGGTATATTTTCGGTTCCCATCACTGTCATGTGTCTCTCACCTGATAATAAAATTCGTACTTCTTTGTGTGGCATTTCATGAAATAGTCTGCTGGCCATTTGATGCATTCCAGCATACTGGTGTAGTGACCGGCTTCTTCATAAGCATCCTTGAACGCAATGAGACCCCAAGCCAATACGGTTGTACTCCATGCCATTGGCAGTCCAAACTTGATAAAGTGACCAGCTAATAATAATCAATTGGTATGAAGAGGGAAATACGTACAGTGAAATATGGAAAGTGTGTTGTTTTAGGGTATAGGGGTTTAAAATATTTGTATATCCATAGTTCCAAGATTCAATTGAATTTAGCCTACAAAGATAAGAACGCAAAACGCAAAAGCAGTTTAAATTTTTTAGCATACACATTCGATTTATCTTGGTCGATGACCTCATCAGAATGACAAATATCCATTACAGCAGTCCGCTTGGTGTTGGTAAGATATCTGAAATGGCAGTACAAGTGTGCTGTAACTTTGACCCCTAACCTTTGACCCAGCTTACTTTCGGCGATAAAGTGGCATAGGAAAGCACAGAGGAAGTGAGAACTAATGGCCAGTGGAAATATGGCAAATTCAAATAGTGGTGTGCCATTCGCGTTTATTAGGTATACGTTATATATTTTGTTGTGTTGTCAAAATAAAAATGGGTGTTGGTATATGTAAACCCCGCTTTAATTATTTAAAATGATTTCTTTTCTCTTGTGTATTTTGCCAAACTTTGATATATCTTTTATAAATGCACTGTTGGAGGAATAGCCTGGGATATATCCCAATGATATAACCTCGACTTTCATTAATATATTATTAAGCTAGCACTTATAATCCATATGATCCTCGTTGATCGAATATTGTAGAATTATGTGACACCTGTAGGACATTTCATGGTGTTACATGTTATTATACCATGCATAAGCCATAAATATGGAATATCTACACTGGTTGTTCTACGTCACGACAACAGGCGTCTATGTCACGACAATGCGTGTCTACGTATACGTCACTGGTTCTGCTGTACTGTGTTCGAAATATGAGTCAAAACATTCAAAATTGCCATTACTTTCCCCGATCTTTCTTGGATATTACTGGCGGTGGTATAATTATGTTATTCTCCAATATTTTTCTTCGTTTAGCTGGAAAATACTCGCGACTTTAAGGGTGTTGTCACTACTCGTCTATATAGCAACTGGTAGCGACAAAGACCCCTTAGGTCACTCGTGTTTTCCGTGGCTGAACGATGAAAAATGCTGGGTAATAGCATCTAATTACCCCCTAGAATAAAGATAGCATTGCTATTACACTTACAATCATACCAGCCTCCGGATAGATCTTCCCCGAGATGCCCTTTATCGTCGATACAAGAGTCACTCCGCCATTCGATACGTCTGTTTGGTGGTAGGCGACCAGAGCGCTGGGCTTCATAAAATAGAATTGATTTTTCAAGAACTTCTCCATAATTATATTTTGTTTCTTGAACTGTGAATAGAAATAGCAGCAAAGCATGACTATGGGCAACTTGGAGACTAAGAAATGCAGTTAAAAACTGGAGACACAAATTAAAGTTTCATTAGACTGCGTGCATGCACACATACAAATGATAGAATACATATTCCTTCGAATCATCGTATCGAAACAACGGTAATTTTGAACCTCACATTTTTCAGCCTGTCTGTCTGATTTGATTATTTCCTCTCTAGTTCTATGTCTCTACGTTATACGCCTTTATTAACAGTGATTATATCAGTATATCCGAGTCGTTTCTAGCACATCTATCATTATCTGTGCATGTATCATGATCACTCTACAGAACTTGTTTGTGTCAAGGATTTTCCTTGTCTGTGTTTTCAACGTCTAAGATCTCTAGCCAAATACACAGTACCGTCCACTCTCCATATACCGCGTATGTCCGTCTTCTCTAGATCTGTCTGTCTGTCTGTCTGTCTGTCTGTCTGTCTGTCTGTCTGTCTCTCTCTCTCTCTCTCTCTCTCTCTCTCTCTCTCTCTCTCTCTCTCTCTCTCTCTCTCTCTCTCTCTCTCTCTCTCTCTCTCTCTCTCTCTCTCTCTCTCTCTCTCTCTCTCTCTCTCTCTCTCTCTCCCCCTTCCACTAGTACCATCCCAGCTGTTTTTTCTTTTTTTCTTTTCTACCATCCATTGTCACTTTCAATATATACCATTGTTATATTAGTCGAAAAGTATATATTTGGGAAGTGCTTTAAATGCACATTTGGAAATTAGTGTTCCACATGATGCGAAATCTGATAGCAAGCACTCACTATTCTCTTTTTTACGAAAACTGGGTAGCGTATACGTAATCGGAATTACGCGTGTTTTTGTATAGGTAAATATACATTTGTACTACCAAACCAGAGAGACTATAGCGTTTGAATTCGACGACACAACGTTTTTTTATGTCCCACATAACATTTTTGTTAATCTATTTTGTTTGTGTGTTGTGACAAAAAAAAACTGTGTGAGATGGGGAAAACATTGTGCCGACCAATTGAAAGTCTATACTCTGTCTAATTTGGCTGCTGTACTTTGATTAAAAATATAATTTTTTTTTTTTACCATTAGGGTTATATACCAAGCTATCCTTCGATAATGGCGAAATGTTCAGCTCAGCTATACAAATTCCAGTTCCAGACTTTTTACTGGCGCTCTTCTCTATCAATTCGTCGTCTTCTGTTTTCATCATTCGTTCCATTAACTTGGACCGCCAAACGGCAAATTCTTCGTCAAATTCAATATTTCTATCTGACACAGCTCTTTGTGTTTCAAGCTCTTCGTCAGACAATGATTCCTGACTAGAGTGGGGTATTTTCCTTTCGAGTATTCCCCTTTCTTCAAATCGTTCATTGTATTCTAGATTGTCCTTTTCAAGGTCAAAGTTTTGATGTATCGGTCTATCAGTAAACAAGTCGTCCTCGTTATCATCCTGGTACGGTTTCTCGTCTTCCGAAGCCATGCTGTATTTCCCTCTTCTTTCAACGCTAAGTTTCTTCAGGTTATTTTTGGAGCAAGGATGTGGCGAATGTCGTTGCCATAGTGAACTGCTTTCCTCAGATGATGAGAGTAAACAATCATCGTCTGAGACATCATCAAGTGTCAGTTTATCAATGTTCAGATTCTGGTCTAGGGTGTTATCACTTTGTAATGATGCCATCGTGTTCGCGATTGTCTGTCTGTTCTTGTTCTTGTTCTTGTTGTTGTTTTACCTGAAACAGATTTACAAGCACAACTCAGTACCTATAAATTGTGTATGTAAATTATAGCATAAACTTATATGTTGTTATTTATGTTGTTGTTATTCTTGTTGTTGTCTGTATGTTTACGTAATTGTTATTATCATTATCGTTGTTAATTATTTATAAATGTTGTATTGTGTATTGGTGTTACTTACTTCTGCTGTCGTTGTTAATGTATGTATGTATGAATGTATGTATGTATGTGTGTATGTATGTATGTATGTATGTATGTATGTATGTATGTGTGTATGTATGTATGTATGTATGTATGTATGTATGGCTGTGTCATTGTTTGTTGATGTTGTTGTTGTTGTTGTTTTTGTTTTTGTTGTTGTTGTTGTTGCTTTCAGGAGACATTATATACACCATGTGATCCTCAAATTAGCCGTACAAAATATTTCAAAAACGAAAGTGATTCAATTACTATAACACATCATATATATATATCATAAACGTCAATATCCCTAGATTCTACCTTTCTAATGCATGTTAGCCATTCTTATATACATATACATCGTGATTTCCAGTACCGAGTATTTTTAGGATTTTTTTTACCTTACACAGAAAGATAAACACACCAAAGTTCCTAGATGTGTTGTTCGCGAGCGTATAAATAATACAATCATCTGTAATAGTAGCAGTAGTAGTAGTAGTAGTAGTAGTAGTAGTAGTAGTAGTAGTAGTAGTGGTGGTGGTAGTAGTAGTAGTGGTGGTAGTAGTAGTAGTAGTATTAGTAGTAGTAGTAGTAGTAGTGGTAGTGGTAGTAGTGGTGGTGGTAGTAGTAGTAGTAGTAGTAGTAGTAGTAGTAGTAGTAGTAGTAGTGGTGGTGGTAGTGGTAGTAGTGGTGGTGGTGGTAGTAGTAGTAGTAGTAGTAGTCGTTGTTGTTGTTATTGTTGTTGTTGTTGTTGTTGTTGTTTTGATCACATGGGGGTATTGAATGCATCTGTGAATACCAACATGGTTTTCTATCCCACCCCAACCTCAAAGCAAATTTTACAACCCATAGCCCAATGCATGCATCAGTACATCATGTGACTGTTGTTGTTTGTTTGTTTGTTTGTTTGTTTGTTTGTTTGTTTGTTTGATTGATTGGTTGGTTGGTTGGTTGGTTGGTTGGTTTGTTTGTTTGGCATTATACGCTCCCGTCAATGTTTCAATAGTTTTCACCCACCCACCACTCCAGAGATAACATTCTAGATTCAGGTCGTATGGAGAGTTTTTGCTCATACCTTTCAAACATACCACCCACATGACCGGATGTGAGGCTAAAATAATAGCAATTTAACCCTGATGTAAATGTACTATTAACTTTTACTAATAAGGCTAATATTATATAGAGCTTTCCCACACTGCACTCAAAGCGCTGTCCAATTGTGTGTGTGTATACATGTGTCTCTGTCTGTCTGTCTGTCTATCTGTGTGTTTATGTATGTATGTGTTGGTGGGTGTTTATTTTGGACATACAGTATATTTTTACCAGTATAATCTTCTAGATAACCCTCTTATCTAATCTAACACGGTGGGGAGAGAGAATGGCATTATGATATCTTAATAGCTAGATATTACATCACAACAGCATACATTCAACACTGATTTATAGATATATTATAATATTTATGGACAAAACATTAACCTTGCCTTGATATCGTTCAGATAAAATATTTCCTCAGACCACCAATTAACGATGTTGGCAGGTACAAATGGAAGTTGAACTCAGTACATGTGTACATGGGTATAGTTAGGCGAGCTGTGTTGAGATATGCGAAATAGTCCATGGTTGATCCTTTTAAACTCGCAGTGTTACGCCTTACAAAATATTTGTTCAGTTATGCCAAACATCCAAACGATAAATACACACACATTATACCCCGATTACCCTGCGGGAACGACTACTGGTCCATAAAGAACACAAATAGGTGTGAGCATGCGCAATCGTTAAGTTAGTAGCATGCTTGTGATTAGGTGTTCGACTTGAACAGTACACAGTTATAAATACACTTTAATGATCTAGTTTTACAACAATGTGGACTAACAGAGTGAAACAAGACAAGTCATTAAAACAATGGTTTTAGAGGATCTTTACTCGATAGATAGAGTCAGTAATTATAGCTCCTGTCTTGTTATCAAATCACGGTGTACACTTATTTGGAGAAGCCATGGTCGAGTTCAAGTTAATATTACAAAAAAAGAATATACGCCCATTGTCAAGTTTACTTTTCTTGCTATCTATGAATGACCTTCACTGGTGTGCATAATAGAGTAAATTCAATCACCTGGTATTTCCCTATTTGTATTGCGAAGTCTGTTGACATGGACCATGCTGTACTGATGTTACTAGTAGCAATGCTATGGTGTCTCATACTATATCAATGCTAGAGGCTATCAGGACAGTTTGTACTTACCTATCATAAACATGCTGTCTGACTATGTCCATCGCGGCAGCTGACATACAGCTATATTCTATTTTCACCGACCCGGTGATGTTAAATCTGTTTGCTCAACTCCAGTGGTCTTCCAAGTGGTAATTAGGCTTTGGTAGGAAATGATTAATCCGCATTGACTATGCAAGTTATGTCAAGGGTCAAACGCTAACATCATAATTCACGGATACACATGATCTGTTTGGAAAGTTTAAACCACGATTTGGACACCGTGGTGAGGTAGTAGTGAAAGCGTTCACGGTAGCGTGGAATAGTGGCAATAGATTGATCCGCTTTTGTTAAGCCCTTCTTTTCAGAAGTCGTCGTTATGCAATTGTTGTGAGGCACTATATATTCGGACAATGAGATTGGCCATCTAATGGAGCTGTAACGAGCGGTGTCACCTATTCTTTCATGTTGCCTGTGGAAACATCGTCCGCCAGCCATCCTTTCTTAAGTAAACATCGTACTCACGAGAATTTAAATTCTAATGCAGATTCGCCGTCTATTTTGTTCAAAACTGGTGCCATTATGGAACATGTTCCGCCTTGCGTATATTGACCACTGAAAGGTTTCATTTAGACCATTTTATTTCCTGATGAGGAATGATTCTTTACTCGAGGGAAAACTATTCCATTATCGTCAACACACACACACACACACTGTCACTTACCAGACCTTGTTTTTGATGAATGTGCAAATGAAATGTCTAGAACAAACTTTATATGGCAGTGTTAAACGTCGGTACGGTCTGGACGCATTACCCCCGGGGATCCCGGGCTACTCCCCTTATATGAGTATACGTATATGTGCCGCCCTTTAGGGTGTATTTTCTAGCTCTTTTGGTCTGAAATGGGGTGTGTTTTTTCGAGTTGAAGAGTCTAAAATGGGGTCCACTTTCCATTATTTTTTATTTTGCTTGGTCTAAAATGTGGTCCACTGTCCTTATTACCAAATTGTAATTGCCATTAATTGCCCCAAAATGATGCCTCCTAAGGAAAATGTAGTTAGGTCTAAACTTTCATCTTTTAGAAACCAGTAATGGTCTAAAATGGGGTCTTGATTTTTGGTCAATGTGGGTCTAAAATAGGGCCTGGGGTTTCCAGCACTGGCCACACACCCCTGCCAGAGTTGGCCACTGGTACCGCCCCCGGGGCATTACTACGATCTAATAGTAAATTTGTCATCAATTGACCAATCAACATTTCATGAAAACAGCGTTGCATTAAGATATATATGCAATACATTATTGACTATTCGTTAATGGGCGTCAGAATTATTGGAAAAGAAAAGAAAAACGACAACACAAGCACACTGCAAAATATATAGCGCAGGGAGAGTAAAGGGTTTAGGGTTACTTCATGTTAGTGTTCACTCACTCTGTTTGATACAACCACCAATGAGACAATTAATTTAAATAATATACTTCAGACTAAATGTATATGGTTTTCTTGCGACACTTTTTTCTAAAATGAACTATGTTATGCCACCATGCAGACATCAAATGCAGACATCAAAACATTGGCGTCCGCGTGTCTGCGTCTAGCTAGTTTAAATCGTGTATTTTAATTCATTTAGTCAAAATGTAGCAAGAAATTGGCGATCTTGCTATCTTTAAAGTGTAAAATGTACATGTTCTTATTGGGGGGCTGTCTGATTGTGTCAAACGGGTGTCAGTGAATACCAACATGGAACGGGTTATAATTTCATGACTGCAAGGACGTACGCGTGTCTGACACTGAGTGTATCACTATCAGTGTTGTGGAGGTCTCAATCGCGATCTCACTATGAAGTATATTGATTACAGTGTACTTGACAGACATGAATTCACCATTTTCGTTGAATCCTTTCAAAGAATGACATAAGTTTCATTCTACATTTCTCATAGACCATTTTTAAAAAAAGCTCACTGCCAGTCGAATGCCATATGTATATCGTGTATTCATTAGTCCATTTTATACATGTAAATAGTGAATACCAAGTTACGAGTCGCACGTTTACCAAGGTTGTAGTCAAGACTACTGCGGACATCTAGTTATCGGCAAACTATGATAGCCACAACCAAAAACTATAGGATTGTCAGTTGATATGATATTGATTACACTCACAGTGGGGTGGCGCTTCTCAGTGATAGCAAGATTTCGAGTCCTCAAATGGTCACACATTTGACCCGATTTAGCGATCACACCATCTTGACTTCAAGGTAACTTTATCCACATAATCAAAGGCATGTTGCCACCCCCACCCCCCGGGCCGGACCGTGCCCCCCCCCTCCCCCAGCATGTTGCCATCCCCCAGTTCGTTGCCCCCTGGTCATCTTGCCCCCCCCCCCCCCGGCCTTTTGCCCCCCCCCCCCCCCATAGTATATCAACATAGTCCAAATCGTCAGGTTGAATTGATCATGAATGTACTTAAGAGGTATACGTCCATGGCTAGATGTCACATACATACATTGTACTACGTAACTGTCACGTGGGTTCATTTAAAGGAACCTTCAAGTTATATAATTCTTTGCGGTTATCGAATCTACTATAGTATTGCTATAATGCTGTAGAACTTTAAAGATTATCCGTGGGGTGGAAAACATTAGAGAAAATTATTAATGTTAAAATTGTTGGTCAAAAAGTGTCGTCATTTTTACTCCCGAGAGTTGACATGGCGGTTCGTATTGCTAAGAGAACCCATTGTATTATTTATTTTTATACTTGTAATTGTTCCCTGTGGCAGTGCTTTCTTATAGTCGAAGGTTGCCTATGTCGTGATTTCCGTAGAAGTGTGTTATTTCTACCCCAACAAAGAATTGTGTGAAAGCTATTTCGACGTGATTTTGATTTGTCTAGCATCATTCCGTCCCACAGATGGAAAGTAATCATACATATAAGCTTATGCATGCACTTGGGCCACTGACCCTTCCCTCTCCGCCATGCAATAAATTAACGAACATGTAGTTATTTTCCGGAGAAAATATTGTTCTCGATCAGATGGATTACTAAAAACAAATGCTTTCCTAGAAACCATCTTTTTTCTCTTTGTGTGTGTGTGTGTGTGTGTGTGTGTGTGTTTGTGCGTGTGAATAGATAATTTGCCAAAATGTCTTTGAAGTGTATTTTCATCCTATTATTCATAATTATAGTTTGTATGTGTATCTAACAGGAACGGCGATATGCCATATAAGGAGATTTTATTCTCATTTGCATACAGCGATATCGTTCGTCAGTTATCGTCAGCACGTGGCAATACATTTTCTATCACAGTTTACTAATTTGCATATCATACTCTTGTTGTTTCTTCACGGATTACAAATATATGAAATCCAATGTTGTGATCGATATACTTAGAGCGCGTTAACACCAGATAAATGTTTCAATATCTTAACAGATTACAATTCTTACTTGTCTGTGATAACAACTACTTCAACTCTTAAACAAACATGGACATACCATGCTTGAAGAAACGCGAGAACAATGCTTGTAATTACCCACTGCTACCATTTGTAAAGTTTCATTCTCATTGAAAATTGGGAGCACCATGATGTACAACAAATAATGAATACCTTCACGCCCCATTCTTCAAATAGCCCACGGCCTTTATTAACGGCTGAATGTCATTATAATTAAAATTTTCGGCTTCTCAGGATAAAATCCAAATCTGTGATTGGAACATCTAATAAAAGCGAGATAGGGGAAGGAGGACGGGGAGGAGGGAGGGGGGGGGGCAAAAAATAATGCTTCCTGCGCACTTTTTATCTTAGCCTATTCTTTTCATTAATCATCTCCAGAGAAAAGTTCATGCAGAAAACAATTGTTTACGCACGTTATACAACGTAGTTTTGTACCTTCAACGTGTGGATAGGTTAATACTGTGCAGTTATTCACATCCGCTATATCTTGTCATGAATGACCTCTAGCTGTCATAGACACCATCTTTGGTGATATCATGAGTCGCCGAATCGAATGTCTTCACTGTAGCATTCACAGGCAAATTTAGAAATTGGCCCAATGTCATCTCTGGAGTAGCATACCTTCAAAGAGGCGTTGCTGGTTTAACCATATAGCCTATAGGCTGAAAACTTAGTGCAGACACCTTGACTCGGAGATCCTTGTAAATCTATGTCAATACTATTATAGTAGGAGAGAATGTTCTAATCTAAGGGCAGGAACAACATAGTTTCCTCCTTTATCTTGCAAATTAAGAGTATTAAATCTTAAACTAAACACTACAGGACTGGTGGTATAATAGCCTCTAGTCAGAATGTTGAACCCACAGTTTATACACTCTTCTCGCAGCGTCAAACTGGCGGAATTTCCGACCCCGACGACAATACGTATATCTGTAACACGAAGGCTATAGAATTCTTTCACGTGTATGTGCATATCAAATATTAACTCAGGACCCATTTCAATAAAATGAATTAAATTGAATTACATTGAATTGAATTGAATTGATTCGAACACAATTGAATTGAATTAAATTGAATTTTATTCCACCGGAAAATACAAACAAATAATCAACAATAGATGGAAACAATGAATAATATGATAAAAGAAAAGTAAATATAAAACAAACGTTTCATTGGATGGTGGCTAAGTTAAACAGGTATGATATTATGTGTCGAGTACAAGAACAGTACCAAAGTTTTAGAAACTCTCACAGTTTGATGAGTTTTAAGCTTTCTAAAGTTACCCCTACATTTTAAACATCTGTATATTCGTCAGACATTGATTGAAACTACAAACTACAAATTAAAAGATTGATGTTGACAAAAAACTAAATATTTCCTAAGTATCAAACGTGTAAACATAAGTGTCTATTATCAGGGAAACAAGATTAATTACACCCTGAAAAAAATAAAACTTACTAGATATATCGGTATGTATACCACCTATTAACGCTAGGTGGGCTTTTATTTGTCCCACAAACCACATGCTAAACAAGGTATGACCGAGTGACACAGAGACAGACAGCCAACCAGACAGGCAGACAGACAGACAGACAGACCCATATATACATGCGTGCGCACGCACATACATACATACATACATAGTATACATACATACATACATACATACATACATACATACATACATACATATACACATACACACATACACACATACATACATACATACACACATACACACACACATACATACATACATACATACATACATACATACATACATACATACACACACACACACACACACATACATAAACACATACATACACACACACACACATACATACATACATACATACATACATACATACATACATACATACATACATACATACGGAAAATTACATTAGACAGGCTAAAAACAAAATAAAATACACAATAATTGTTAAACTATCTACAATAGCTTGCCTTTTGAAGTGACCCAAAAAATCTATTGTATACAAAAAATATATAAACTAAATAGGTTCATAGTGAACACTGAGAAGATAATAAACCGTCATCAGTATAATGAAATACATATAAGCCAGTCTTTGAACTTGGAAAAAATCCCACAATCCCTAAAGTCTTTCCGATAAGCTTAACATGCTATCTATTCGCCATATATTTACTATAATACTGTTTCAGTTATATGCATTCTGATCTATTACAGTTAAAATCGCGAAACCTGAGACAAAACGTCGTCTGGCGCGGCAAAAATCTGAAGAACACTGCTACATTTTAACGTCTGGCTAGACAAATGTCTCTTATTCGTAAGATGTTTTCCTGAGACAGACGATAAATAGAATATAGTATTGTAAGTAATTTTTTTTGTTGAGCCAGACGATAAACTGTAGCAATGTTGGTAAGATTTTTGCCGAGCCAGACGACTTTTTCAGTCATGATCAGGTTTCGTGATTTTAGTTGTACTTCTTATCAAACGAATACCATTTACATAATGTCGAAACGCCGGTTGTCCTAGCAACTAACAAAACATACAAATAAATTGCTCCAGAATCTTAAACCAGAACTTCTTTCCATAAATATGTTAGATCGTTACATTTTCCGGACTCCTTTTATACGAATTGCTTCTCATATGTATTACAAAATCACACAGGACCTTTCCTTCTTTGGCTCCGATTTGTCCTCTTCCTTCGTTTCTGTTACTGGTAACAAAACAAAGAGAACAAATTTATAGTTCAATAATTTGACACATTTGGCGAGGCAATATTAGTGTTTACTTGGATATACGTGTGTGTTTATTTGTTGCTAGTAGTTACGCTTACCTTAACGTCACGCGACTTTAATATGGGATGGTTGACGTCATGACATTCACCTTAAACGTCATCAGAGATCACCTTCTTGAATGAAATCTTTCAATTTTAGAAATCGACACTATCTCCATCAACCGTCACAATATTGCATGACGACCATGACCCGAAAGTGGATCAGGCGCAAAATTTTTGCTACTTTTTTCCTACCCACAAACGGGTATTTTACAGTTACAGAAGTGCTCAATAAGCCATGTAGTCCGATTATCAGAAAGACAAAAGATTGTGTAGTTTGGCCACTAGGGGTGCTGTTCAGAAGCAGCTTTTGGCTCAGAAAGTGATATGAGAGAACAGACTTTTATTTGAAAAACTATCATCCCAGCGTTACATGGCAAAGTTGGTTTCATTCTCAAGCACTCAAACCATTCTGTTAACTTTGCTTAAAGTGACCGTATGCATGAGGATTGGGTATTTATTTTGAATTTGAATTTACATAACAATTTTATCATGGCTTCCTTCTTGAAAAATCAACGTGAAACAACATATACCAAGTCCTTGTTTGTAGGTCAATGAATTGTACAAGCATAAATGCGTAAAATGTTTGTTATTGTACCTACGTACAATAACAAACACTTTTACACATTTTTTGGCTTTTTGCAATGTATTAAGTGACAAACACAGACTTAGACAAATGTTGTTTCACATAATACACAAGAACTCACGTAGTTGCTTTAGTATATTACAGTATGATATATATTGTGTTGATGTCTCATGTATTGTTCCACGATGGCGCCTCTCATTTTTCGTCACGTGGGGCGCCCTCTAGTGACACTTCTTTCGAAACGATTGCAAAGTGGACAGCTAGTTTTTCAATTATGCAAATAAGATATGATTGATTATAGAATGGTATGTCATTTTTTGACCAAATGGTCTTTGTCACTGTGGTCGTCTTATTTTCAGAATCAATGTAGCGGTCAGATGGACTAGTCACTGCTACAAATGTATGGTACATGGTTTGGGGTGAAAAGAAGGACTGGATCACTTCGATTAGATCTCACAGGATCATTGGATTTTATTTGATCACCATGGATATTACTACCTATCGATTCATTTCTGAGTCAACGTTAACTACCTCTTTATGGATGGTAGCCAAAATCGTAAGAAATAATTTTTGAATGACAAATATATAAGTACTCCACTTACCCTCTTCACTTTTGGTCTCATCGGCTGGCGCAGATGCTTCCTCATCATCTTTAGGTTTAGTTTCTTCCGCTACATCTTTTGTTTCTGTTTCTGGTGATGCACTTTCAGCTTCGGCTGGCAGAGGGGTGTCTTTAGCTTCTTCTACCACGGGTGGTACTTCAGGAGATTGTTTCTCAGTCTCGACCTCATCACTTTTCTTTTCCTCTTCTACTGCCTCTGGTAATTCCGCGGCAGCAGGTTCCTCTGTTTTAGCCCCCTCTTCCTCAACATCGCCTTTAGGGGGAGTAGACTCTTCCTCCACTGCTGGAGTTTCCTTACTACCAGCTTCTTCTATTTCAGCTACTTGTTCACTAACGGCAGCTTCGTCAGTTACCGGAGTTTCGTCTATTACGGTAACGGGATCCGCTTCTGGTGTTTCTTCGCTTACAGGTTCCTCCTCAGCGGGAACGTCTTCCGAAGTCTCCACTGGTTTTGGAGTTTCTTCTTGTATGTCTCCAGTTGGAGGAGCCGCGTCCTCAATCTTATCAATGTCCTTATCAACGTTTAGATTTGAATCAAATGCTTCGCTTCCTTCTATCGTCGTCATGGTTACCGGTTAGATATGTTTATATTTTTACCTCAGGTAGTGATTCCTACAGGTGGAAAAAGAGAGAGACAAATGAGGTGAGATGTAGCCGCGAAAAAGAACAGACAAATCGAGAAATCATTGTCTCAAATTTGAAATTCATGGAATGACGTTTAGCGAATGATACCTATACTAGTATCTATGCATGTGCTCGATTTACATAAAAGTTGGTATTTTAGTATTTTTTGGTAAAGTTGGTATAGGTATTGGTGATAGGTATGTTTGATCATGTAAAATGGCCATGTGGTGAGTTTTCAGTGTTAGTCCACAGGTAAAATATATAAACAGATAAATTCCAGACAAACAGATGGACGAGCGATATATGGTTAAGTCTTTAAAAAATATACGATCAATTTAAGAATAGGTGGGATACGTAGATGTTTCATTTTATGTTTTCTGTGTGAGTGTCTAGTTCAGGTAGTTATGTTTTCCGTTGTTTTCCACATGGTCGCTGTGTGATTGATTTCTTCTCGTCAGATGTACAGCCATTACAGACAGTTTTATACGGTCTTTTTAAGTTGATGTAAGTTCCCGCATCCACTATTTCTCGCGACACTAGTAGAAAAAATAGTACAGTTTACGACACTTTCCGTACTATAGTTCAGATTGAGTTCAATTCTGTACTTTTATGCTGATGAGGTGGACGTTTCTGTACTTTCCCATTAGCGCCTGTCTAATCGGATTATACTCGATCTGAAAAATAGTTCAGATTGCGAGTCGGAAGTGATTTGAATACATTTGCATTTAGTTCAGAATATATTCATGAGTTCACCCCCATAACCGGGCAGTAAACAAATGAATATTCAAATCTATCTCGCCTGCATGTGATTCAAGGCGTGTACACTAATTGTTTGACCCACAGAAAACTAACAGTAACACTATTTAGTTAGTTAGTTGTCTGTGTTTGACCACATGAAGGCGGAGGGGGAGGGTGCAAAAGAAAAGGGTTACACACATGTACAGTGTATGATATGATGAGAGCTACATTTAATGTACATGTACATACGAACTGACATGTATACGTACATGTACAACTACGCTAGCATGTAAACGTTAGCAAAAACTCTTACTACTACCTCAGACCACTAAAATACTAGAGTGGTCTGAGCTACTACTACTTGCAAAAAGTATTTACAAGCATTTCCATGTAGGTCAATGAAATATCACCTATGTGGGTTATACTTCAATAGTCGGTCAAACAGCGTAAAGGTCTACATTCTACAATGACAGACATGATTGTTCAACTCGGTGCGATCTAAGATGAATTCACGGTGTATATTTGGTTACGTCGCCTTTGAATTGATGATGACGACTCGTCCGACCTAGACTGTTCTGGTCCAGTTTCAAGTGAAAGTCAGAATTATCACGGTGCCATTGATTATACTAACTGTGATGAAACTCGCCCACTCTAGTCTCTATGACTTCATTAGCCCCAAAATGCAAGAACTTAATAATGGTATTGTAAATCGAAGTTCATGCATGCTCTGACTGTCGCCTGTTTTTTGTTTTCTTACATTTTATACAATTTTGAATTGTTAGCTTTGTATTTCCTGCATTAATGTTGAAAACTGGTCTTTTTACTGTGCGTCTTCAATGCGCAGGTAAAATAGTGTGTTAATCTAGCATCGTGAGTACGCGCTCGCTTATGGTTTCGCATACCTTGGACTGCCTGTCATTCAGTATTGTTTTAGCCTATTTATTTCTAAAGAAAAATGGTCTGTAAAGGGACTGCTTTAGTTGTCACAGTGCCTTTGTGGATTTATAAATCGATTTATGACAAGTGAGTCTACCTATTTTTTTCCCGACCCACTCAGTCAAGGAGTGCGATACACCAATCACAGTGTATTTAGCTTTGTATACAGTGTATGGATAATAGCAAGTTTCGGGACTGAAAAATCATAAATTGTTTGTTAGACTTATTTTTTATTCAATGTAATCTGGGTTGATTGGGAATTTTCAGATATCAGGATTTAAACCTCGGATTTCAACTCAGAAAGGCTATATTTTTTGCCTCAGTCTGAATTATATTAGTAGAACTCTCACCAACGTTCCCAATGTGAAGTGATCTGAAAGTTGGTGAGAGGTCCTCACGTTGGATTGCAGCACTGCATGTTCTTGCCGAGAAGATAAAGAGGTGTAGTAATTATGGTTTAAAACTGACTTTTACAAACGCCAGTCGTGTAGGGTCTATGATTTTTTATGTTGTGGATGAATGCGGCACTTTGATCTGAACCTCAGACCACTATAATAGGAACAGACTAGAATCGCTTTTTGTTTTAGGTGTAAATGGGGCTCTAAACCCATCTTCTCTGTCGTGCATGGTTACCCTTCAAACCTGCTTCAAGCCGAACGTTGTGCAAAACGATACTTCGTGTCTTTACGGGTTTTTTTTGCAATTGTGTTTTAGTGGCCTGAGTCTGAACAAGTGTTCATACAGTACAGCAAAGTCCCACCAACAAAATCCATAGCAATAGATGCAGGAAAACCTCAGTATGGGCGACGGTGAAATCATGGTGTTAATTCTAAAACTTTTGAAAGCAAGAACATATGTTTGTGGAACTTTTGTATTAAAAGCATACCATTCCAATTCAAGGACAACGATTTTGTTCAGAAATGGTGGTAGGACTATAATCCTTCCTACCTCCTTCCTTCCTACCTCCATAGTTCAAAACCGCTGATCGTAACTGCATGGTACAGCGCATCTACATTTATTTCTGAGTTCCGGAGGGCATTATTTGATAAGTACCCCATTCGTCCCTGTATTAGATCTTGTATAGTCATAACATTACAAAGATATGTGATTGTTGTGATCATTTCATTTGCTCATTATGTATTCAAGTGTAGTCAAATTTTCTTAGGTGTATGAGCAACTTTACTTCACCAATAAATTCTACTTTCTCACGAGTATTGTAAAATAACATGGCTATAATATGATACTACACAGCACGTTTTAGACGTATTTGCATATCAATGTCATCTTCAAATTTTCTTGAAGAATTCTTCATCCAGATACTCTAACATACCTGCACACCAAATGTCAGCCCATTCAATCGATTAGTTTTGCGGCTGTCATTCATTTTTACTTTGAATTCTTTTATTTACAAAACAAATGACAGTTTTTGACCCCAAAAATGACCAAAAACAGAAAATTGAAAATATCTTGCTGTCATAAACAAATATGAATAGACTTCTCGATAAAATTCCATTTACTCATTGGGAACATCGAACGTACAATGTCAAAAAGTCGCACTGGCGCAAAGTATCATGGGAAAACTTTCTTTGGCACACCTCACTTAGGAAATATAGCCGCAACAAAAAAGTTAATACAGGGATCATGTCTTTTTAAATTTAGCCTTTACCTTATAGAATAGAAGTATCAAAAGTGTATGCACTAACAAGTATCTGTGGTTTGTGCAAACATGCCAAATCGCTGATGATTGTTAAACAACAAAACTTTGCATACCATTGTCATTAATAATTCTACGTTTTACTTCTGAATCAGTTCTAAACACTTACGATTGAAATGATCGTCAACGATACGCTGATTTGTAGTTGAGGGTAATTAAAAATATTTTACAATGACGATTTCGACCATTAGCCGATGGAGGTGACCCCAACCAAACCTGTCACAAGATGTAAACTTGCACACTTTTTGTGTGTCAATATGTCTGTTCTGGTCAGTCTGTTTTGGGAATTTATGGTACACTCACTGTCGCAGTTTTCAGCCAGGGTCACGTTATTCGACGATTACTATTTGGATAAACACTGCAAAAAAGTAACACCCGTCATTGTTGCTTAGACATTTTCCTAGGGTCTTTTTCAACATGATTTATAGTAAGAAGTAACTTTGTTGATGGTGTAGTCACTGAATTTATAACCCTACATCGATGACTTAGTAATTGAACACGCAAATGAATTATCATGAACACTGATCTACAACCGATCCGACCCTGGGATTCGATCACAATTCATGGCGTCGCTTGCCAGTCTATGTCTATGTCTTGGTCACGCAAACGTGAACACTCTGATATCTGAAACACTTCTTTGCTCCAGATACGCACCTTTTTTTCATGGAAAATGTCATATAGTTTGAAGTAAGCTGGGAGAAAATATTAATGAGATATTTGTAGATTTAAATAAGAGTGAAATGATAGTCAAGTGATTTTGAACCATCTCCGTGTATTTTGCTTTAGCGAAAACACTGACAACTACTAGTATGTGATCGCCCGGTCGTCAAATTGCAAAGAACAATGAAGAACAGCTGAACACCTTCCTGTGGTCATCTGTTCCTTTCCGTACCGACTCTCAATTGTTTTGCTGCGTTTACTTGTATATCTTTAATAACAATAGTTTTTTAACTAACACCAATGTTCTTCCACTTTCTTTGCTTTCAAAATCAGTCACTTACTGTTGTAGCCAGTCAAAGACAGCCATCCTCAACTGGAAACACACCATGACAACAAAGATATACCAGAAAGTCATGACGTTTTGAATCATATCATTCGGCCCCCAACCCTGTTTTTGACAATTAAAAAATGCTCTACTACCCATCACAGCCAGTATCAATCAGACTTTTTCCATATATTATATTCCACCCTAACTTAACCCATATGACCGCCCCATTTATAACTCGTATGTCCGGACATGAACATGATTGGCTTTTCGCTGACCAAGGGGTATGAGACCATATGTGGAAGTGGGGGATAAGCTTATCAAATATGACCGTAGTTCCATGTAAATTAAAACTTATAGTTATGCTTATAGTCGTTACGTTTTCAGTTTATTGTGGTACCCGCTTGATGCTTTCTCTGAAGATGCCGACGGGATCAGTCTAAAATTCAGTTCTGGTGTATAAACTACAATGTATCACACATATCATGACTCTCACTATCCAATCCATCGGCTATACACTGGAGAACACAAGGACTATACTGACTGTTTTCTATCCAGCACGAAATAAATTGAGAATACGTGGAACTTATATGTACATGAACAGTAGCTCCGACAACTCTGACAAGTCTCTATATACCCCACCAGGCCTCTTTGCTGGAGTTCGCGGAGCGTGTGTTGTCAGTGCTAATCTCGTCTAGTTCCTATCACCGTGTTCCTAAACAGTATCGTTACCATTTACACCTCCACTCACTAAACTTGGTTTAGTCATAGAAAATAGAGAGGACCCTCTCTATTGTCTATGGTTTAGTTAGATACCAATTGGCATCTGGACTAGAGCTAATCACGAGTCCATCACAACGTGCATGCATCATTTTCTGATGTCCGCATTTGATTTGGACATTGAAGTAAATGATTTTACATTTCTGAGTCTCATTCGGTATTTTTCCACTGTTCTATATGTGGTAACTACTACTTTTGGCACAATAAAAAAAAAGATGTTACGAAGACGAAAAAAAATATAATCGAGATGCACGATAAACATTTTTGGAAAAAAAGTCACATAAATGACTGCAGTATCCATATTTTTAATTGGCATGATTGAAGACTTTAAAAAATGAATGATGATAAAAGTGAGATTTTGCCTCAGTGATGGTTTTTCTATACAAGCGATAACATCACGATACCGGGTACTTCACAAACATTATCTCACTGACTTCAAAACCATAGTGACTAAATCGTTTCGTACAATTAGACGGCATGATGTTTTTTACGTCTCGCACAAGCATATACAATGGTACACTTTACCAAATTGTAATAGACCATGTAAATATTACATTGACCGATGCAGATCTTGCTCGCGCAGGTTGGGTAGATTTATATGCTACGTTATGCCTTAGGCCTAAAAAATAACTGTTTGGTTTCTGTTACCCGACCCACCTAGTTTTTCACTGCCGACCCTTAACTTTTTTTTACGTGTTCTTGAAAAACTAACAAAATCGCAACAATTGTGAAGTCTCACGAGACATAGTGGATGCAGAAACTGACATCAACTTAAAAAGACAATATAAAACTGTTCCTCCAATCTGTAATGGTTGTACATCTAATGGAAAGAAGCCAATAACACAGAGATCATTTGGAAAAAATGGAAAACCAGAATTAGACACTCGCACATGAATAAAAATAAATCTACCTACCCCACCTATTTATTTATTTTGCCTAATCGGAACAACACAATTTTTTTAATAGGCCTATTTCCTAACTCAAGCTTAAATTATTGGACCCTTGTGAACCAAAAATGTGCGAAAATACAACGCCAAAATAGTAACGCTTTGCACGGTTTTCACACTGAGCAATACGATTAGATCATAGACAGTGAAGTTCTCCAGTGTCTCTGGTTAGACCGACAACAATGAAACCGTTAGCGGGATCTCAGAGTCATACTCATTCACATACAATTTTTTATGGCTGTTCACGTTGGTTAGCAACATCTCTGTCTTTGAGTTTGAATGAAATCGCTGCCATTCCCTACAGGAAACTGTTCTATGGAATTACATGCCAGGAGCGCTTTCAATATCATAGAATGTTTTGTTGATCTTTTTTTTTCTTTTTTTCTTTTTTTTTTCTTCTTTTTTTTTGGGGGGGTCGACAACTTTTACCAAGACAACCATTATATTAATCATTATAGTAACTACCTAGCATGGCTAATAGCCATACTGAGGTAGAACTGTAGATTGCTAAAATGTTATGGGTTGCTGGTTGTACACAACCTCAGCATATGCCACTTGACTTTCAGGCATTAATAGGTGGCAGAAATAGTCCGCACCAGGGCCGCTCTGTAGTCCGCATAAAAGGGTGACTAAGCCCAGACAATATTGTCCAGACCAGATTTGGAGGTGTGAACGCATTTAAAGCTGACTCGGTTCTAAATCTTGGTGCATATTCATGAGGTCGACACCTAGAAAATGAACCATGTGTACATTTCTTTTGTCTTTTGTTAGTTAATTTATGCGGGTAAACTGTGTCTTCACTAACATTTTCCACTAAAAGTTTCAAAATTGTCTTGTTTTTTGAAGGACTACTATAATAATATTTCACCGCCCTTGCTTTATTGTCATATCAGGAAAGTCAAGAACTTGACAAAAGCTATTCAAAACAAAGTAATCAAAGTTGTAAAACCAAAATGGTGCCGTGGAGAGTTGTGTCTGGTCATGTTCTGATCATGGAAGTATAACCCACGGTCTGATCTAGTAGCAGTATATCAACGACGAATCTACATTACAAACAAACAAACAAACAACACACACACACACACGGTGATATTAAAAAGCACGCAACACAAAGGTTGGTTCACATCCCTCGCATCAGTACCGGTACCCATTCTACTGAGTTATAAATATAAATCACATTCTCAGCTACAACATTGAACTTGTATGATACAAAAATCTTCAGAATGTGCGGGCCATATTTTCACTACCGGCATTGGCAGTCACCATCACTGCCTTTAAAAAAAATTAATACAGATAAATGGAAGCAAAAACAATCCTCTTGACGGTAGTTTAGTAGTCAGTTATGAATTATGTAACGTTAAATAACGCTATTCAAATATTTCCCTCTATGCCTCCCATATACCGATAGTAAATCTTCAAACATCCATACAGACATGCGGACTTTGCTCCCTACTAGATACATCCATGTTTTACGTTACTTTCGTATTGCAAATTTAGCTGATGATGTCATGTCAAAGCCACGTGGTCTAAAAACCTGAATCTCCGTACATACATTTCGATATGAAATTATTTATCCGTGATGTTTAGAATTTTGGTCGGTCAATACTAGTATAGTTTCAATGACCAAGTGTGACCCCCACTGATGTCTAAAGTACTAATATCAGTACCTGACCGGCCATGGCCATGGCCTTGTTTTTGTTTTTGATTTTCTTCAATATTCAAATCTACGTAATGTCTGGTTTGTTAGGCCATAAATTCCAAGCATATTTACCATGATATCACAAATATAGACCAGTTACAGAAAGTAATAAGTGTCAGCAAAATACTGTAATATCGACACTGTTTCACGGATTTTAGGGACGCTGGTGCTTGGATTATTTTACGGTTGACATTACCTAGCCAGTAATATAAGGAGTAGTACATGGGTATTTTATCCCTGGACTCTCTGTCTGTTTATATCGAAATGGAATAAGCTGAAACAGTTCTTCTTTGAGCAGGAAATATGTTGTGATTATGGATATTATATATATACATGTATATAATTGCCAACACATCGGCAACGAGAGTAATGACATTGACTATACGTAATATGTAAAGATGTAGTGTAAAATTGGAATACGGTCGTCAGGAACTAGATTAGGGTAGGGGGAGGCTCAGGAGAAAAATTGTTGTCACGGGAAAAAAACGAATTGGGACGTGCGTGAAAATTCGGATTGTCTGAAAGGGGCCCGGAGTCACGTACAAATATTTTGCTCATGAGTTGAACCAAATTTAACTCCAGGAGCAGACGTTTAACAAGCGTATTTTTAAAAGGGTGACTGGCAGAGAATGTGTGTCTCTTGAAGGGTAGACAATATACTCGCGATAGACTATGGGTTTCAGGCCACTGTGTCAGACGTGGTCTTGGAGGAGTCAGTACAATTCCTCCAAGAGTGGTAAGAGGCCAAGCCTGAAATAGACGGGTTTGCAAGTAGAAGTTTACATGCCTTGTCTGTGGTTTACATTGTGCACGCAAAACATCTCACAAAACCGGCCATAACTAAAGCGGCATATCAGTAAATATGAAAAACGTGATCTTGGTAATTTGGATACCAGTTCTGAAAATATTCTCTGGGAAAATAGGTTAAAATGAACATCGAGATAGCTGCCTATTTCCCATTGTTTATAAATCGTCAAGAGGTTAAGCTATCCACTCAGATGAACCACTCTTTGTCACTTTATAATCTGGCATTATACATGGGATAATTTCCAAAATGTACATGTTTTATCGTTTCATTTTGGACTTTATAGAAGTTGATGACTAAAATTACCTTACCCTCGATGAAAGTTATGAATGCGACTAGGTTTTACCATAGACAGGGTGGAGGGTCTATGGTTTTACCTACTAGAATTAGTTGCGACAAGATTGTAAATGCACATGGGCGAGTTTTGCCAGATTGCTTTATTTCAAGTGATTTGAAAATTGTGAATGGCGGACTTGGCCGTGGTCCATCGAATTGTCGAGTACTACCGTGGTGGCACTAGTCGTTCCTCACTGAAACGGCAAGTGCCACCTTCCGGCGATATTTATTGTCTTTGAACCTTTCTCAACAAATAAATCACACATAACTCCCCAAACGCTTCCATTCTAGAAATCCGGTGCCGACCCTAAACCTTTTTAATAAAGAAGAAAAATCAGTAAAATCGAGAAAATTGTGAGTGAAGTCTTGCCAGAAATGGTCATCAACTTAAAAAAGACAATAAAAAAAACGCGGTTCTTCCAATCTGGAATGCAGAGCAGATGTCTTTGAAATAGAATTATTTAGTTTGGTTTAAAATTTAGTTGAAGTGGGCACAAAACTTGATTTGGTTCTGACTGTTCTGAATTTAGGGACACGAAATCGTCTCCCTGATGGCAGGAGTTCAAAGTGTTGGGACATAATGTGGCCTTTGTCATTTACCATTTTCCCAGCTTTGTTTTGTACACGAGATGTAAACATTTCATTCAAATTAGTCTACTTTTCACTCAATACTTTACTAAACACATTTACAATTTTGTTCAAGACACTCTTGTAGCTAGTCCCTAGACTACCAAACCAGCACAAAAAAGAAAATGTTAAACCGACTCAAAACTCCGATAGAATGTCTGTAATACCTTGGCATTTACAAAATTTTAGGCCCCTCAATTGTTGTAGACAGTAAACTCTAGATTGACATTTCTTGTTAATGAAATCTGTGTTGGCCTTAACATTTGATTTATTATCCAAGACTGTTCCTATATATATATATATATATATATATATATATATATATATATATATATATATATATATATATATATATATATATATATATTAGTCACCTGTTCAACTTTAACATTGTCAATAAAAAGGTCGGGCACTACTTTAGGGTTCTTCCTAAAGTCGACCTTTCGTCCAAGTAGTTTTCTTTACACCAAGTAACAAACCTATCAACTTCATCGAAATAAGTACGGTCAGAATTTGACAGGTCAACTAATGCAGAGTTATCAGAATATTTGATAAGTGGATTTGTATCGGTACCTGATGAGCAGTCATTTGTGTAAAGTGTAAATAGTTTGTGTGAGAGTATCGTGCTCTGTGAGGCACCCCTAAATGTTGAATGGAAGGCTGAACTTAATTTTTGGTAGCGAACAAACTGGGAAAGGTTGACAAGAAAATCCATTATCCAGAGGATGAGTTTGGGGTTAACGTTTAAATAACTAAGTTTATGAGCCATCATGTTTGGTTGACTTCTGTTAACGACTGATGAAAAATCAGGTTTTTCAAGATGTGTATACGCATCGTGAAGTAATGTGAGAGTTGCATTATCAGTACCTCTATTACTTTAATATGTAAATTGGTATGGGTCAAGGTGTGAATGTTTTTGTGGGTTTTGACAAAGTAAAATACGCTCGAAGCATTTCATCACAATGGAAGTCAGTGCTACAGGACGATGCCTTGGAAGTTTTTAGGGACCGGACAGATGGTAGATGTTTTCCAAATGGTTGATATCGTATGATCATTGTACGACCAATTGAACAATCTACTGGAAACACTAGCTAACTGCGATGCATAGACATTCAGTAACCTACCACATATGTTATCAGGACCCATAGCTTTCCTTATATTTAGTTTCTTAAAAATAGACAACTCGTTTATCACTGATTTCAAATTAACTCTTCTTTTCTTCTTATTTACTCTCAAGATCTAACCCGATGTTATCTATTTCCTTTCCAAAATCGTGAATATCAAAGCGACAGTACATTACAACTTCGCCTCGCCACCACCCTGTGTTGCTTGGCAAGGTGGTAAATAAAACAAGTTTGCCTTTGGGATTATATTAACTGGGATTGTCGACACTGAATAATCCGGTCAATCATTGCACTGCGCTCATTGTATGTCACGGCGTACAAGTATAAACGACGTTCATACTTCCATGACCATAGTTTCTGCGACCTGTCATTTGTTTGACCATAGACACTCCACCTTTGTGGAGGGTCCATGGTTTGATGGGATGCGTTAATTCTGGCAAACTTGTTTGGCAAATCGATCTGACGCAATATAGCTTGTGACCGTGGCATGCATAGCTTGGGTCAAAATCTATAACACCATTAAAGTATAAATAATGTTTAAACTTCCACGATAACACATACCTTTGAGAAATTATACTGACAGTATAATTACTCCAAGCACAGACTATTCTCGTGTCAAACCCCGACACGAACTTGTTTTTCCTTGAAGAGTATATCTCGTGAGACCTATGGAAATTATCAAAATCTATATTGTAGTTGAAAAGAGCAAGAATGAAAAGAGGGGAAATTTAAGGGACATCATTTCTATATACACGTGTATTGTGCAAAGAACCCGATATCTTTGACCGCGTTGCCGTCAACCGAGCAATGGTAATATATATATATATATATATATATATATATATATATATATATATATATATATATATATATATATATATATATATATATATATATATATATATAAGAGGTAAGTCATAAACTGAAGGAAAAGTGCTCAATACTGAGAAGTAGAGCTGTATTTACACAAAGTACACAAGTTATGGTACGGAGGCCGTTACGATCTTCAGACGACTAAATAACGGAAATTCAAGTGATAGAATTCGAACTCACAGAAGAACTGGTACCCGGATGTGATGCGCGTTGTTGAGTGACATGGTGGAATGATAGAATGTATTTGTTTTCGTGGACGATTTAGTGGACGATCTAGTGGAATTAGTCTCTAAAAAAAACCATGAATCATGGTCTGAGTACTTCACAAATGTATTCAATGCTCAAGTCCAAAGTGATGAAAGTTTCTCGATTTCCATGATCTTATCAGATCCACCTTGATAGACATAAATTCAGGCATTAATGGTGAGATTAATATCCGACTGTAGTCTTTTGGACAAGGTAATTACTTTGATAGTCTAGTTCCTATACTGTATCATTACCATTTATACCTCCACTCACAGTATAGTCAGAGTCGTTACTCTAGAAGTCTTGAAATGCATGAGATGCAATTTAAAATTCATTTAAAGCCACCCACACAGTCATTAACATCATGTCTTTGTTAATAAATCACAAAACTCTAACCAATAACACAGTCCCTCATAAAGTTAGTGTTTATTGGGACAGTAATGTTCAAATGTGGTATATTTGTCAGCTCATGATGCTACTTATATACTGTTTACATCACCAAAACATTTAGGTTTCACTGATTGGGTGAACAACTTTTTGTGCTATTTGAGGGGCTTTTGGCTAGACGTGGTTTAGTTAGAAACCATATTGGCATCCAGACTATTACTTTGAAGGAGATCATTGAAGAACAATAAAAATAAAACTCAAGGTGTGGATATGGGATCAGTGTGGCATTCTACATAGACATTCTCCAACAATTCTTGTAGACATGTTATGTAACCATTTTTTCTTCACGAAAGGCATGTTCCCACAGGAATCAATGGGGTAGGGGTTTCTAACATTGTCTTTTGAAAGTAAATTACATGTATGTCAAAACTAAAATTATTGTATTTACTAAGAGATGAAATTCTTAAGAAAATTGAAAAGTGGTTATTGGTGGTCATAAACTCGACGTTGTTCGCTTTTTATGAATATCTAGGCGTGATTATGTCAAGCAGTGGTCTATGGTATTTAGCGCTTGCAGCTCAAGCGAGTAAAGCAATGATTGCGGTCATGAGTCAACTTGCAAAACTTGGGGACCTCCTAGTCAAAACTAAATTTAAAAGTTTTTGACTGTAAACTATTACCGATATTAAATTATACAGTGGAGATTTTGGGTTTTAATAGGTCTACTGAAACTGAACGTGTTCAAAGTAAATTTCAGTGTTATATTTTGAGTCGTATATAAACATATATGTAGTCTTTGAGTATGGGAGCTACAAAAATGCTTGACAAGTGTTCATTACGGGAAGTAGGCTGAAATGTTTTGAGATTGCTGAACGAGAGCTGCAAAACTTTAACCTCAGACCACTTCTCCTCAGCCCTGGTTCAAGTTCTTAGGTCATAGTGGTGTAAACTACATCTCAGACCACAATGTAGTGACCTGAGACTACATGTACATGTAGGCCCTACCTACTGGTATATTATGTAACTGCACTTGACGCCAGTGTGATTTCTAACTAAACTGTGTTATTGAAAGAACCGATGTGACGTCATCTGTTTTCTTTGTACCTGACACAATCCCAGCTGCTGTATTTTGGGCATGTTCAAGAGGGACAATGTTTTTAGCTGGCAGCCCATACAGAAGGGCCATTCAGTAGTCAGGTATCGATGATATAAGTGCATGACCAAGGTTCTGACAAACTCCGTTTGTAAGATACTGGCGTATGCGACCATAGACAGTGGAGGGGCCCCTCCACTGTAAATGATGCGACCTATTGTTCGGGGGTGAAAAAGAACTGATCTACATGTCAACGAGATGTGCTTCTTGAGGTTATAACGGTCATCAATTGTTACACAAATGGTACATGCTGAATCCACTAACTGCACAGAAGACGATCCCATGTTGATGTGGTTCATGAGACGAGGAAGCCTGTTGAACTGAGACGTGATAAGGAGGACCTCGGTTTTGCCATCATTAAACTAGCTTATTTTGGGTCGTTTAATATCATGTGCAACAGTTTCCATCTTAGTTACTGTAGTTGACGTATGTGATTGGGGAAATATATTGGTAAATCTGGTTGTCGTCTGCATGTTGTTGCATATTGAGATTTTGATGTCGGATTAGCTTTCCAAGTGGTGATGTGTATAGACAGCATACGCGTGTAAGAGTGGACCAAGCACAGGGTTTTGTGACACTCCACACTGCAAATGTTTGGTTTCTGATATGCCTTGTACAGAAATGGACTGTTGTATATCTTTGAGGTATAAAGACTCTAGTCGAATGCCTGTAATACAGAGCTCGGAATAAACTTGAAATTATGCTGGAGTCAGAATTTACGGGGGGGGGGGGGCATGAACAAAATTGAGGTTCAAAGGGAGGGGGGCATGACAATTGTGATGGTCTGAAAGGGCCCCCGAATATTCTGCTCATGATTTGAACCAAAATTAAACCTCAGGAGCAGTTGTTTACCAAGTAAATTTACATTTGTATAAGTGTATGCCTCTCTCTCTCTCTCTCTCTCTCTCTCTCTCTCTCTCTCTCTCTCTCTCTCTCTCTCTCTCTCTCTCTCTCTCTCTCTCTCTCTCTCTCTCGTCGCCGTATGTCTCCTTCTCTCTTGCTCTATCTCTCTGTGTGGAGACTTTGTTGAACATTCAAACCACAGGAGCAATCGTTTACCTTGTACTTTGCAAAATTGTTCACTTCATTTACCTACCACACATTTAATTATTAGGCAGCCAATGGCCAAACGAATGTGTGTGTCTGCCAAAATATCTATGTATTAGTTAAAGCGTAGGTAATACAGTTGTAAAATAATTTAATGAGAGTACAATTTGGGTATTGAAGACAATTTTCAAGTACTTTATGGCTTCCAATAATGTGTATGGTTTGAAATATTATGCCGCTAAATGGCCTCCTACATGTCCTTATTTTTCAAACAATTGCCTACTGTGGGAGGGGGACACACCCTCCCCACTAATTATCGAAGGGGGGTGCCGTTTCTGTCAAGACATAGGATTCAAAAAGAAAACTCTGCTGGTTAAGTTTTTCCAAGTACAGGTTACAGCCCAATGAGCCCACATCCATTTGTAAAGAAATCTCTATGTCTGATATGTATGGACACTGAAGTTGATTTCCACTGTTAGCTTACAGTGTGTCATATAGTGTACCATACTGTACTTCTCTGACGTGTATGGGGAGGGGGTAATGTATAATTGCATATTAAAATATGTGCAGCCGGGGGGGGGGGTATGGACGTCGCCATCTTTCAAGCGCTAAATTACCTGTTAATCGAGATTTGTTTCAAAACATTAGCATGGTTGATAATATATGTGAAAGGGGTAAACTAAGAATGGTTTCTGGGATCGCCTAAGTCAACACGACATATATTGTGGATGGTCTGAGATATTCGATTACGATTCACATCGTCCGATTTCCAATCGTCCCAATATCCATATTAACATTCTTTATCGTTTCAAAATCGTCTCCCCCTCTCTCTCGTCTCCGTATCGAAACTTATTCAGTCATAAAATCATCAGGTTTCTGACAATTTCCAATACCTGTTACAAGAAAGACTGCAGTACAAGAATATTTGGTTAGCTACATGTATTACATCTGATGCCTTATACGTGACACGCACGATAATTGTCCAGTTTGCATCAGAGGGTGTGCCTCGCCTTCTGTACATGTGCCGTACGTCTGGCTTGTCTGTCAGTGTCACATTTTGCTTCCCCTCTTCAGTTTTCTCAGATGTTTTAAGAATTTAAACATAGTCAGTGTCTGATCGACAAAAATTCTTTCCACTGAAGTTTAGAAAACATTTAGTGCAACTCTACGTAAACGTCATGTTGATGCATCATACATCATCATGAGACGTCACATTGACCTCACACTTCGCTTCGCGCTTCCTTCAACGTCCGGTCGTTATGAAACTAGTTCGAAGGCTTTCGCTAGCGATAGCGTGGCCAGTCTTGTTTTACTGCGTAATCGTCTAATGTTTTCCAAATAATTATGAATTAATTTATCTTTTTGTTTACACTTTGGGTATTTTACTTGCTATTAGAACTCCCGGGCAACTCATATTTAATTTTCCAACCTTAGAATTTGTTCAATGATCGTCAGGTTTGAGTACTTTCCTAAGCCGGTCCCACAACTGTTATACTTATAAGTTATAGCTGGGCGTTGTGACCGGTAACCGGCTATTATCTACATCACTGCCTACTAGGTACGTCAAAAACACACCGTTCGCACATGTGAGCCTGATTTTAGGCAAAATATCGGGCTATTAGAGTGCATACAGGCCCTTTTGTTCGCTTGTATTGTTTGCATTTGGTATTTGGCATTTCGCACGTTGTTTATTTGCACCATTCACAGTGTCTTATCATGCTTTGTGTAACTTGTAAGCCTAATCGACAACTGGGCCAACGGTTTTTACTAGACAAATTTGAAACAAATTTTGCGTCAGTTTGATGGTAAACCTGCTATATTGACTACCAAACTTAGTTAACCCCAGTTATATTTACTCATGTTGCATCACCATATATTTAGAAAGAGTATATATGAAATATGAGAGCCATGTGAAACTTCTTCAGTGCAAAATGGGATGAAGATATGAGGGCAAAGTCAGTGCTCCTTATAGTCTCGCTGCCAGACTCGAGACTATCGTCCCTAATCTGTTTACCGAGCGGCGCAGCCGCGAGAATAGAGGGGGACTGGTCCCGCTCTTCTCGCGGCTGCGCCGCTCGGTAAACAGATTAGGGACGATAGTCTCGAGTCTGGCAGCGAGACTATGCTCCTTACAGCAGTTTGTTTTTCCCGCATATGCATACATTACCCATAATCCTTTTAAGTATTCTGCAGATATCTGCGCAATGTGCACTCATGACTCATGAAAATCTGGAATGCACTGATCGAAGCCAATTGTACAGTTATACTATAAAAACAGGAGTTATGAGTATAATTGAAATAAAACAAGAGAATAAGAGATGAGGGCCCTCAGAATCGTCACGTAGAGTGATATAACAGTTACATGGATGCCGGGCATGTACCCATAGGTACGGGCCCGGGGGGGGGGGGGTTCTGCATGCCGAACGTCATTAAGTATTTCCTTTACTTTGGTGCTCATGATCGTAATTTGGATGATGCCCAAGATATTTGAGGCGTGAATACCTGTTGTTCTTCTAAAGGCTTGTTTATTACTGTGAAGATCACACCCTAACACTTAATTGTTCTATAAACGACACATGGACAAGAATACTATTCCCATAGAGGTTAGTCTAGTTAATTCCTGATGGACCGTATTTCGTTCAGCGTTACGTTGTACATAACACGGTCAGTCAGAAACTATAGACGACATGGACGACATGGATGCCATATAATATTCCCAATAGTCACTCAATTTTACTAAGCTAGAAATAATGTCCACAGACTCAAATCTGTCAGCACGTCTCTACTGTGAGTTTGTTGACGCTATTGGCCGGTCAGGTTTGTTAAGAAGCTCCATACACTAGCAATATTTGTGGCCCAATTTTAAACTATTATTGGAAACGATTGTCATGTCATCTAAATCTGTATTACTATGCATCAAACGCGTAGAAATGTGAAACACGTTTAGTGGTGGCGGTATGTAGTGCATAATGAAAAGGCGTACTACGAACATTTATTTCAAAATGAGCCCTGTGATATTACAATCTACGTACGTCCTAACCATGTAGTTCATATCATAAGCCTGCTTATATACATACATATGTATCGAATACACTAGCTACACGTATAGCGTTTATGTACGTATTGATTGCAAGCACGGTAGATTTGAATATTCATTTGTTTACTGCCCGGTTATGGGGGTGAACTCATGAATATATTCTGAACTAAATGCAAATGTATTCAAATCACTTCCGACTCGCAATCTGAACTATTTTTCAGATCGAGTATAATCCGATTAGACAGGCGCTAATGGGAAAGTACAGAAACGTCCACCTCATCAGCATAAAAGTACAGAATTGAACTCAATCTGAACTATAGTACGGAAAGTGTCGTAAACTGTACTATTTTTTCTACTAGTGCGAGACTTCACAATTCTCGCGATTTTATTGTTTTTTCTCTCGAATACTTAAAAAAAACAGTTTAGTGAAAACCTAGGTGGAGGTCGGGTAACTGGAACCAAAACATTTTTTTCGAGGCCTTACACATACTTTACTCAGCTGCTAGGAATAAATGTGTGCATAGTTCATGACAGACGTGAATTGATCGAAAGCAAGAACAAAACAGCAACTTAAATGACATATGATATATTATAATATGTTGTTTTGAATGACAAAATCTACCCATTATACATTGTGAAGACAGTCACGATATGTATGTATGTATGTATGTATGTATGTATGTATGTATGTATGTATGTTTATATGTATGTATGTATGTATGTATGTATGTATGTATGTATGTATGTATGTATGTATGTATGCCTGCCTGCCTGCCTGACTGCCTGCCTGCCTGCCTGACTGCCTGCCTGCCTGTCTGTCTGTCTGTCTGTCTGTATGTATGTATGTATGTATATATGTATGTATGTATGTATGTATGTATGTGTGTATGTGTGTGTGTGTGTCACGTAAAGAACACAAACTCACCCGAATATTTGTAATTAGATTAATTCAGAAGAAAAATGGAGCGTGTAGGAGTCGAACGCATTTCCCTTAATTCTACCCAAGATTGCTCTGATGTGTCACTTTTCTTTTGTCAACTTCATTTTAGTATAGTGGCTTGATTTATCTAATGTTTTGAAAATAAAATGGACACCGTACGGCTACGACAGAATAGAATCCGTACATATTATTCATAAGTATACTGAGTATGTGTATATCATTTATCAATGAAAAAGACTGTGTTTCATTTATGTTATTTTGATTAAATGTCATATTTCTTCAACAGAATGAATATAATTCAGCGGCACAGCCATGTCATACAAGACTTAAGTACGGCAGAGGATGCAAGTGTTATTTTGCATTTTCTTTACTTTTTCATCTCAAGTGAATTTTGGTCGCTGGTTTTTTTATTAAAAGTGAGATAAATCACTGAAAGAACTCTTTAGGCAAGGCCACCACAGAGGGCGACATGTAAATAAGTATTCTTATGTATGTCAGACATATCAAATTTAAAGAGTAACATTTGATTTCAAATCGTGATTTGTCTTAAGTTTCTTTTTTGTCTGTACATTTGCAGGCTCAATCAGTAGCTACACTCATACATCTTTTGGGCTAGCATCCTGTGATTCTGTTTCATCATTCTTGCAATCCCAAGCTCATGTTTTCCGGCAATGCAACTCTTGACGGTACATTCCTCAAAGTAGTGTCGTTTCACAATGATGTCCTTGATGAAACATAACCAGGAACTAAGCCCAAGGTCATGGAGTCACTGTGATACCAATCTGTTGAGCGTTGATCACCCTACCGATATTCGCATTCAAAACCTGAAGTTAATCATCAGCCAAGCAAGTGCCATATATAGTACCATCATAACAATCATAACATTGTTGCTGGGAGTTTCAGTGCCGGGTTTCAGTGGTTGTTTAGTCTAGTTCCTATACGGTTAGTAAGAGCCCACGTTGGCATACAGATAGACTAGTTATAACTTATATTCATCACCCATTACTCTATTTTTAAAGTATCAAACACACAATGTCCACCGTTACTATGGTGAAGTCAAGGTTGCTATGGACCTACATGTACATAAGAATTATTTTTCACTGATTTCGGAAGGAATGATTTCTACTCTAAATCAACAAACATCCATCTATCTGTGGCCTTGGGCTGCAGTTGCTATGTTCCGATTGGGCAATGTTCATGGTCACATGGCATGCTGGCTATATCTTTGTCTATTCCTATTTTAGAATCCCTGGACACTATAAAACACATGTTAGTTTTAAAATAAAAACAACATTTGGAACATCTCCAGCTCATGTGACATACATATCCTGGCAATCTACCAAGCATATGTCGATTTTCTAATGCTACCATTATTCACTTGAGTTAGTTTGAGAATGACGACTCTAAAAATAGCTTATAGAACCAATTGGAATTGAGGGAGGGAGGGTGGGGAGGAGTGAGTGAGTGAGTGAGTGAGTGAGTGAGTGAGTGAGTGAGTGAGTGAGTGAGTGAGTGAGTGAGTTGGTTGGTTGGTTGGTTGGTGAGTGAGGTGAGTTGGATGGATGGATGGATGAATGGAAACTCCAGCAATGCAATCACTGCATTCTGACTAGTGTTACTCTGCCTACGTATCAGCTACGTATAGACCGTTAGACGACAATGGTATGCTACGAATTTAGAATTAAGCTTTGCGTGACACACAACGCCCTCCAGTGAAAACAACTACATTATATGTAAAGTTCTGAAGTTGCTGGAGACGGTCGATGAAAAAGAAGGCTATTCCATTCACCTGATAGGGGTACAGCAACTCAGACATATTTATAATACGGAGTCACCTCGGTCAATGACCTCAAAGCTTAATACATTAATTTATAATGCCATACGTAATCATTCTCTATGTGTTTGAATTGCAGATATAAATTAACCACTTATAAATATGTTAATCTAACATTTTCTTGATGTTAGCCAGTGCATTACCCCTTAACATGTACGATATTGTGTTTGTTTTTAATCACTGTTGACTGCAATCGTTTTACCGTGTGGTAGACGTGAAATCACGGACTGAACACTCTTCGTAACAGTCGATCTAAATAACAAAGAGTACATGTTCGCAACTTTCTCAATGAAAAGAAACATTATAAATCTCTTATTAAATGAAACAGCTTCCGGGGAACAAAGAAAGGTCAACAAACTGTCAACTCCAGGGGCTTGACCCGGACAGCAAATAGTTGGGTGAAACTGGCGCCTTCGATGAATGGGCGTATCGTATTACCTTTTTATCACAAATAGTACATCATATTATCAATAAATGTTCATTTATAATATCATCAAGTAATTTATAACCCAAACTGTTAAAAAGTAAACTAGAACAAATCGTGTATAACATTATTCTACTCAAATGTATTATTTTGCGATCTGGTGTCAGGAGCTGGGAGGGTTATTTCAACCTTGGAAATAGTCTGTCGGCAAAAATATTGAAAGGGCACATTATTCACCCATACCAGACAGATCAGACAGAAATATATGTATCGTCTGATGTCTGGTGATATGATACCATGGATGAGATCAACGCACGTACTTTTTGATAATTAGTTACAACAGTGCATCCGGAACGACTGTCTGAGCAACGCAACACGTAAAATGACAAAAAAGAAGAAGTGTGATTTGATGCTATTCAAACTGAAAAAAATTAACTGCATTCGGTTTTTATCACTAGAAATCATGACAAGAAAGGCGTCAATATAATTAAGAGGAGAAAAGGGTGGTGATTGGGTTGGCAGTGTACAAATACCAATGTCGTGACTCAGAGAGTTCTGTACAAAAAACGGGCGTACATAACAGAAGTGTGCTGTTTACATTCAGAATCCCAGACCTGTTTAAGTCTGGATCATACCAGTACGTTGTTTACAAAATAACACAAAATAGTCGAGTCTAGTATTCATGATAAATATGTTAAAAGTGCACAATACCTTGCAAAAAAATGAATGACGGCGATCCAGTGTTCTTTTAACGGCAAGGCAAAAAAACAACAATCACACCAAGTTTGCTGTTTTCTCTCCTGTGAAGTTAGTCTGATTGCTATTAAAATTAGCCACTTGTGCTGCAAAAGTTAGTGAATTCAAGCCCTGAAATGTTTGATTACGCAACGCTCCAGACGAGACCGTCAACCTTGGAATATAAAGCTTGAAAACACGACAGACACGTGACGTTGTGATACAAATGAACCCTGGGACTTTCAGCCACGCATTCGACACTCGCTGCTAATAACGTGTAACTTTCGTGTATCCGGTATTTACGTGGTAATAAGGTCTGAACTCGAAATTGTCATCAGTATTTTACAGTGGCATACTGTAGGAGTAGTACAACGATTGTCTGTGTTTATGAAGAAACAGTGCCCTTGAGCCAAGTAAGAACTACAGGCACAATCACAAAATTTTGTTGAACTTTTGAACTTTTCTGCCACCCACGAGCGAGTTTTTATTTTTGCTAAGAAAAAAAATAACAAATTTTAAATATTAAACAATTTGTACTGCCTATATCAGTATTATGATTGCTTGTTTGAATCATGAAGAAGGACCAGCTTCCAGATAACAAATTACCTTTTTGAATTTTTGAAGTGTCCGAGTCTCGAAGAAAAAAACAAAAAAACAACAACAATAAAAAACAAAACATTTATACATTCTGAATTCTAGAACTGAAAAGGGGGCGTGTTTTGATACAAGCAAGTAGACGTTAGTAATTAATTGAGCTTAATTTAGTTAAGTCAAATAAATATTGTTGCGTTTGGTGAAAGAAGAACGGTGTGTTATGGTCTTTTTTTTTCATTTGTTGAAATGATAATGCCCCAATGTCATTTTTGCCCAGTTAATAAAAATCGTTGTTTCCCGAGTGTACTCTACTACCGAGAGCTATAAACCGGCGCACCCGGAAAATTAAAAAAAAAACATCATGTAAATGACATGACCATCAGTTTTAACGTAAAATGAAAATATCATGGCGCCAATAAAAAATGGAAAAGAATTCAATATTAATCATACGTATTTATGAAAGACATGTAATCTGACCCAAACTTTTTTTTTATTTGGCGCAAGTTGACTTCTGAAACATGATTCTAATGGAATGTGCTAAGTTCAGAATCGGAAGGCAGTATTACCTCACGACAAGAATGTGATAACGTCACAGGGACGTCATCACAAACATGATATGACGTCAGAGGACTTGAATGGAAAAACTATAAATACCGCATCATTGAAGTGTTAACTCTAAGAACAAGTCCGCCATCAACGTCTCGAACACTATACAGCTATTAGCATCGAAGTCGAACGTTGGCGTCACATAGATGAAATATTTCAAATAACATTACTTTAATCTGGTAAGAGTGTACACGTGTATACGTTACACTTCTAGCCATTTGACATATCAAGTCCCCTTTGATATTTAAAGGGCTGACCTATGATTCAATCCCAGATTTTCACATTGGTGTTAACTTATCAGCGGAACAGTAACGGTTGCATAGAATAATTCTGGCTCAACCTTTTCTATACCTCAGCTAATAACCAACCGTGTTCACTCCTTAACGTTAATCCTAATCCGAACCGATCCCTTCAACGCGATCAATTTAGACATATTAAAACCTTCCATTGGTACATTAAAATTATATAATGCTAAATATTAATAATTGCACTCTAAGGTTAATGGTGACAAACAAATAAAATATTATTTTTAACAGCTGTTTTAATCATAAATCCGATGAACAAATTGTACATGTTTAATAACAGCTTGGTCAAATAGAAATTTCAGAAGCACGATCTACACGTTATGTTGTGTATGGGGCTGTGTATTATGGATGTTTAATGTATGTTTCAAATGAAAGAAAAACATCAAAACCAAACCGCTAGTATTTTGAAATATTTGTATTTTGGAATACACATTCAAGTTGATACAGCTGTTCTCATATCACAATTCAATAAACACCACCCTCCTCGGGATCGGAGTGCGGCGACGTTTTTTAGTTTTAGATAATAAAACGTAGCAAAAAAGGCGCGAGCTACTGTCGACAGTCTACATACATACATACATACATACATACATACATACATACATACATACATACGTACGTACGTACATACATAAATATAAAATGTATGCGGTGAGGATTCACATTTTCCCAACCTTTGCCCTACCTGTGACCCACCTAACCACCATCTCTGTAGTACGAGACGCAGTACCATGCACTTTTGACTGCCTACAGCCCCACGGGGGAGAGATCACCATGGGTAAATTAAGTCAAAGGTGGAACTTCGTCTCACACTCATTACATTTGCACATACACTGGTGGAAAGACAAGGTCAAATATGGCTTTTCCTTTAGTGAGCATGAGACAGTGTTGTCTGACTCAACAACAATCGTATTAACTCTGCTACAGCGCGTTGTAGATTACTGTTCACTCTGTGTGTGTTTGATACAATCACTCAGAAACCAATTAATAGTCAGTACATTCTGCACTTTACAAAAGCAAGATCATAATTTTTTTGCTGAATAAAATCCATCAATTAACATACTGCAACTAGATGCGCACATGTGATTCAGCAATTCTTTTTTTATGTTTGCATGATGGCAAGTTAGTTCTTTTCATTTAGACAAAATGTAGCAAGAAAATTTATTCATTCAACCTTACTATCCGAAAGTGTATCATTTTATTTATCAATTTATTTGCATGTGTGGTGCAAACAGGGAGCGACGGTAATCTCCAACACGTTGCACAGTGTCTCTTCATGATGTGATATTGGCGCCAAAAATATGTAACATTCTTCTAAGATATTATATGGTATATCACACACAGACGACGAATACATTTTAATAAGTAATAGATAGTCAACGAGTTCGGGAGCGTTATGTGCCAATAAACAAGGGGGCGTAGCCCCCTAGCTTTTGGCACATAACCCTACCGAACGAGTTGTCTATCCGTTATACTACGGTGTGATTGGTTCATACGGATCTTTTTCAAAATTACGTGTAATTTGTTGCATGCAAATTAAGAGCTGAGCGTAATATAGGTGGGTTATGGCTCCATATAACCAACCGAAATCAAGGCCTCTGATTGGCCAAGTCGGTCTAGCCGTAGTATAAGTTTTTTTTGTCCTTGGTGCCAGCCAGGCTATGAAATGTGACAATGCTACCTCGTTCCTCGTAACTCCTTGTCGATGTAGACAATATGTAGCAATGTTAGTAATACTATATACTCTTTTTGCCAAACCAGACAACAACCCTCTGTTGCAGATGACATGACTTCCAATGTAATAAACATATAATACTTTCAAAAGCGTCATGCATATTAAATGTAATTTTGTCTTCACTATATGTTATCTAACATTCATATTCCACTGAATAACATTAATTTACATGTTATTCAAATGGTAGGATAGATCAACAAGACATACATATGCAATCACCCCAATTGTATTTTCCACAACAAAAGCGTTGAAAAATCCATATCAAGGTTCAGTTGGAAATCTCAATAACAGCAATTTTATACAGATATTATAATATGGTGCAACGTGCGTGCTTTGTATTCTGCATCTGGAGTCGTTTTAGTCCTGTGAAAGAGATAAATAAAATTGTGGATAAAAAGTTGTTATAAGTCACTTTGTTGGGAGTAATCGTAATTTATTTGGCAATGCAATATTGTTGATAAAATAGCATGTATATTGAGTGAGGATTTTTAATTTATAGTAACGGATGTGTGTTGGACATTAAGTAGAACTGTCATTACCATCGTGACCGTTCCACCACCACCCCTTCCCCCCACCACCACATCACCATCAGAACCACCATAACCATCATCACGAAAAACAACGACGACGACGACAACAACAACAAATTATCAACAAGAAGACCATCCTCGTCGATGCTATTATCATTGCCACCACCACCGCCACCACCACCACCACCATAACCATCATATTATGATAATCATCTTCATAATACCACCACTACTACTACCACCACAATAATAATAATAATAATAATAATAATAATAATAATAATAATAATAATAATAATAATAATATATGATCATCGTTAACGTTGTTATCGTCGTCACCATTACAGTCGTCGTTGCAACAACACTGTGTTATTGGCCATATTATTATGCTCTTGACTACATGTATGCGACTTTGCCATACGTATGATATAAACAAATTAAGAACAGGTTACACTTCGGCAATAGTCTCTTTCACAAGAATGCGATTTATACATACCAGCTATGGCGGACTGAAAGCCAGCATTGTAGTCTGTGGCAACTTCATTCATCACATAGTTACCCCTGGTGTCATTGTAATTATCATTAATATCTGGTCCACCAACCATAGCTCCGTACAAAATATTGGGATTGGGACCTGGGCTTAGGAAAAGTTCACGTGCCTTTCTCCGATCAGCTGATATCAATGTCGAGCTTGAATTGTAAGAATTAAATAATGTTAACATCTGATTCAAGAATTGAGGCCGTCTATACCCCATCTCTCTCTCTCTCTCTCTCTCTCTCTCTCTCTCTCTCTCTCTCTCTCTCTCTCTCTCTCTCTCTCTCTCTCTCTCTCTCTTCCTTCGCATTGTTATCAAGTTAACATTCACAATTTGTATAAGTTTGTTATGTAATGTTGATGAAAATGTGTGACATCTTTATACCACACTGTCATCAGAATACAACTTAATAGATAAATTGAATCACGATCATCAACAAATATAAAGAAGTTAGTTTCCGTAATCTCCTTTACCTAGCTCTGTGATGTGGTCTGTGTGGTGGATTGATGCCAAATCCACACACAAAACTTCTTCCTGAATCTCCCAGAATGTAATGAATTTGCTTCATGGCAAAGTTTAGGTATGTTTCTCTATTAATTTCATAGTCAGACGCCAACACTGCTAGGAATGCATTATTAGCTATAGAGGAAATCAAATAATAATTATCATTTAATACTTTGAAAAGGTAGTAATATATATGACAGAACCTAATGAGGCGCGAGTGCAAGTGAGGTGTAGTCTTGGTATTTACACGGGGGCTTGCAATGTTCTCTGCGACAGTACTTTCATGTATGTATGTATGTATGTATGTATGTATGTATGTATGAATGAATGTATGTATATGTATGTATGTATGTATGTATGTATGTATGTATGTATGTATGTATGCATGTTCGGATGGATGAACATATTGATGGTTGGTTGTGTTTATCTGGTTGGTTGGTTGGTTGGTTGGTTGGTTGCAATTTGTTGGTTTGCCAGTTAGTCGGTAGGTTTTTGGCGGTAGATTTTGCCGTTAGTTTGATGAAGGGGAGGGAAGGCGATGGATCAGTGAATGGTTGGTTTGGTGGTAGAAAGGTGGATACTAGGTGGGTGGATGGATGGATGGATGAATGGATGAATGAATGAATGAATGAATGAATGAATGAATGGTCTATTTATAGGCGGACAAATTCAAGTTAGTGAATGGGATATGTGAATGCCATAATAGATCAAGATGGGCACTTTATCACTATGTAGAATGGTCCGATATACTAAGTTACAGTAATTCCAAAATATCATTCTCACCTGCATATCGTAGAGGTCCCCATTCATTGCGATATACTAATCCCTTTGGAGTGTACGCTAATTTATTGTTAGGCATCCAACAGTCCAAATATTTGGTGAAATTATCTTTGTAAAGCTCTTCACCAGTCAACAAATACAACAATAGCTGTATGGAAACAGAAGTAGGGGGAAATATAATATCAATCAAACACGCTTTTCAACTTCCTTCTTGTATTTTCAGACAGACAACAACTCAAATATCACCTATTTAAAATGGCACAAGCTGATCGGCTCGGAATGTAAGCTCATTGACACGTGAAAATACTTGCAAAGAACTTGGGTTTACTATTCTAGTACAATGTTCATTATCGTTGCATGTGACATTACAATCTGTGTTCTGGCATTCTTATATATCTGCTGATTGCATAATAGGGAGTTCCTGTATATTTTTTGATACGTATAATTACGTCATTGGATCGTTTATCTAGTATCACGTTTGGGTTCAGTCAATCGCAAGTAATGGTTAAGTGTGTATCAGTAAATAGTATACTGTGAGTACTTTTTAATATGCAGAAAAAAACTTATACCCCAAAAACATATCAACACAGTCTGTGGCCCTTTAATAGTGTAATCATGTATGAAGCGATTCTCATAGAAACAGCTAAACGCCCCTACGAAATGTTTTGATCGTCGGAAACATACCTGAACACCTGGGGTGGAATTATCCCAACCAAAGGAGTATGAGCGGCCTCTTAGCTTATAGTCTCTGTAATATTTCTTTGCGTCGGCAAGATGTTTCTTCGAACCAGTTGCATAATGTATCCAGGCAGCAGCCCAAGCTAATTTATTACCAACGGTGGGTTGTACACTGTTTTACAAGAAGAAGAAGAATGAAAGATGTGTATTTATATAGCGTGGTAAGGCAGAAAAGCAGAAATGAAAAAAAAAACTTTCTGATAACATGACTTTAGAAATAGCGTCGATAGGTCGGGATTTTATTTTGTTTTACATTTTTTTAATTACTTCGATCTGAAGACAAGATACTCGTTGGATTGGGAGTATGTATTTAAACTATTATATTGTCACTGAATAATAGGTACTGTATGCGAGTACTCACCAAACCATAATTAACTTTCAGCCATAGATACATATATGTCTGTACTGGAGGGGGGAGGGTATACTTACTCGTTGGAGTGAGAGGGATGTGTACTTACTCGTAATAACCATCCGATGGATATTTTCCAACGAAGGTACTAGCGAATTCATACAACTGTAAAGAATGGTCTAACAGCATCCTAGCGTAAGTTTTGTCTGTTGATAATAAAAAGATTTAAAAAAAAACAAGATACAAAGTAAGTGGGTGTGTGACAGTACATATAATACCAACAATTGTTTCATTCCATACATTGAAACAGTTACCCCACACATATAACATAATAACATGAAGCTGCAGGTATATGACCGTGGATTGACGATAGGTATGACAGACAGGCAGACAGACAGACAGACAGACAGACAGACAGACAGACAGACAGACAGACAGACAAAGAGACACAATCGCACATGAACATATGCATTATGTTCATCGCGTAACTTTGTAAAAGCGCCTATATCTTTATATATGATATTTTACTGAAATATTTTACTAACCTGTGTCTTGGAATGCCATTGCACATGCTGCCAAAGCAGCAGATGTTTCACCAACAACGTCCGAGCCTGGCGTCTCCTCGTCGACTTTAAAGGATGGCCGCGGAATATTAATAGTTTCAGGTGGTTCCCAACGTTTGTGATCAGTTGCAGGATCACCAACCTAAAAACAACAACAACAACAACAAAATGCCCTGCATTTAATCTTATATACCATGGTCTATAAATCAATTTCAGGTTTTCTCCCAGACATAGTCTATCATTGAGAAGAAACTATGCAAGAAAACAAACGGAATGCAAACACTATTGTCTATTATAACTGCTCTTGAAAGTTTACAAATTTAAACCGGTTTACCTTGCGAAAATTATTGTGATGTTTATGGATAAAGATTTAGCGAATGGTTGTCTAAAGGTAAAATATGTATGTTTGACTAATTTGGTTGTCGCTTACCGATGGTGCGGGGTGGGGTTGGGTAGAGTGGGGTGGGGGTGGGTGGGTGGGTATTTACCTACCTGATGGTAGAATTCGTTTTTGTTCGTGTGACATTTTATAAAATAATCAGCTGGCCATTTGATGCAATCTAACATGGTTTCTAGTTCTCCCATTTCTTTGTACACGTTCTTATATTGAATCAATCCCCATGCCAGAACTGTTGTACTCCATGCCATGGGTAAACCAAATTTGATGTGATCACCAGCTAATAATAAAAGTAATAGACAATTGAATTAATCAATCAATCAATCAATCAATCAATCAATCAATCAATCAATCAATTAATTAATTAATTAATTGATTAATTAATTAATTCAAAACTCACAATACATGTGTGATTTTTTCTGTAAACTTTCCTTGTGTATACAGGTGATGAGACAATGGAAAATTAATTATTGGCAAGTTAACAAACACAAACTAAACTGTTATAATAATTGCAACATGTTGGTGTTGGCTATCCCCAGAGGCTATGCGGCACTACTGAAGTGATTACACTCACATTAGAGTGGCGTCTCTGATAGCAAGTTTTCCTCAAGTGGCTGCACATTCAACCTCATTCAGGGTTTATACTAGTCTATATGCTAGATTTCGGATGTTCTTCCGATAAAATACGACAAACGACCGAACATCGCTATCGAGGATGGAACATCCAAGTTCGGGCAAGCCCTCAGTGCGAACTTCGATCGCTTATAATATCGAAGGAAAGCCCGAACGTCTAGCAGCAAGACTAGGTTTACACTATCTTGATTACAGGGTGATTATAGCCACAACATGACCAAGGCATAGCTATATATCCACTAGTGTATCCCATTCAACAACAATCGTTTTAGGGTGTGTCTATCTTAGTTTGCCGATAGCTAGGTTTCCGACGTAATATAGATAAATTAAACCATATTTATACAGTCCGTTTCAAGTTACCGTTCACTGGCTCTGCTTGATACAACCGCGTAGAAACCAACAAGAAAAATGCACATGCAGTGAAATGAAAATGAACTACTGTGACACCATGCAGACACCTAATATTGGCAGACAGCTAATATAGACATCAAAACACTAGTCCTGGCGTCCGCGTGTCTAGGATCTGCATCTAATTGTAGCACGGTTTAGGAATTGGTATCATGCTATCAAAGTATAGTAGAACATGCAATTTCTTATTGGTTTCTGTATGGTTGTACCAGACACAGTCGCTGAATTTAAAACTGGTTGTAAGTGCAAATATTAGGAAATAAATACACGTCACTGCAAATACGGTGTGCTATGCGCTGAAAAACAATGGTTCAACTCACCATCAAACCATCCCCCGGTTAGATCTTCCCCGTTTTGTCCCTGGTCGTTTAAACATGAATCTCCGCGCCATTTTATCCTGTTGTTCGGTGATAGTATTCCAGATCGTTGAGCTTCGTAGAACAAAATCGACTTATGGATAACTTCTTTGTAGTCGTATGGAAACTTCAAAGCTACAAGATATTAATAATGATATATAAATGATTTCAAATTATGGAGATATGATATGATTTTTTAACAACTTTTTTGGACCTCAAATTTTCACGTTTATGGGTTATCGGCAGACAACTAATGATTCATTCTTTACGTCGATTGAATTGCCCATTATTATCTTTACGGTCATAGAAAAATCTTCGAAATACAAGTAATAAGTCACGCTTTCTCTTCAGAGTCTTAAGTGGTCACAGAATTGAACAATCTACATCCCATTCAAGTAAAATACCCCTTTTCAGATGTTCATCATTTTGAAAACTGAATCTACGATTTCTGTATTCTACATAGTGTCCCACAGTGTATTAATACTATTTATTAGGGGTTTCGCATTCAGTCTAGGTATACAGACGTGTTATCTTGACTCACGTGTTTGGCAAGGGTAAATATAGTAGTCATTCTGTTATCTACCAGGAATATCGCCCGATTGGGATAACGGGATAAACATTAATCTTTTTTATCCCGATCTGGATTTTCGAGAGCTTTAGTTTTACCCCAATGGAATGGGGTTTTTTATATCTGGTTTTTAGAGCGAAGCCAAGCGAGGGCGGGCATTGTCTCAGCTCCAAAACTGGACAACAATTAGACGCTTGTATTTGTACAGTTTCTCCGTGCGGTATTGAAGCGTGGTGGCAGCGTCACCAAGTAATGCAAATAGCTTGTTGGTGCAAGCGTGGAAGCATCACCTACACCATAGGTGATACTTCCAAAGTGTAAAATTTGTGTGTGAAGCCATAAGTGTAATAAGAACTACGATATGGCACATGTGGAAACAGGTATATGTGATACTTTCTACTCTCAAAGACAAAAAAAGCAAGGGGTTTGGACATAAGTTTTCCAATGCAAGTATTTTCTCAAAAATAAAATTGTATCTATTCATCCCAATCGCTTAAAACCAATTGTACCTGTCACACGATTTCATTCGAAAATTGTTCATCGCGACCGGGAGAATCACGGAAAGTACATACCTTATATGTTTCTATCACAATTATGATAATTATTGAGATAGGGGTGATATTCCTGACTCAGTGATTATACTAAGAGTAATGGTGATAAGAGTGGCTGGTGTGGAATCTGCAGGTTTGCAGGTTTGAGGCAGTCGCTGCCGTTTGTTTCTGAATGGCTAAGGGGAAAGATTTGAACCACGACTTTGCCTCAGTCAACTCAGCTGTATAATTGGGGACCTGGTAGGATAGAGGTTGCAATGTGAATGTATTAATCCTACGCGCTCATAAAGGTTACAATGGATTGTATGCTCCCCAAGGAGTTGAAATATTATAAAGTTGTGCAACTACGTATGTGTTCCAGGGATAGTAATTGTAAAGCGCTTTGGGAAAGCACTGTATAGAAACCAACAGTATTCTTATTAATATTACAATGGTTTGCAACACTGCATTATGCAAACATATAATGGTTAAAAAACATGTTTATAAGTAGGTAAAACCTAACCTCGTTACCTTTATTTTGATTAACAGATGGTTGTACTTTGAGTCCTTGTATATTTACTCCATCAATAGGTACGTCCTCCATCTCCGCTTCATCTGTTAACGCCTCCTCTCTCTCTTCTTCCTCTTTTTCTAGTCTGGCTTTTCTTCTTTCCTCACGTCGTCGACGTTTTCTGTCATCATCTGCCTCCACCAGTTCTGGATGGTCATCATCATCGGCATCACCAGTTTCAGTTACACCATCTTCGTTCCCTTCTCCAACAGCTACTGATGATTTTTTGTTGACGGTATCATTTAATGTTGCATCACAGTCCTCTACTTCTGGTGTCACATGTTTGTCAGCATCAATCCCCTCATTTTCTTCTATGGTTGTCATGGTAACTTATATACGGCACTTTTGTTGTTATCTCAGCTGAGAGGTGAAACAAAAACTCATAAAATTAATAGTCAAATTGAAGGTTATCAGCTAAAATAGTCTAAAATTAGCTATTGCAATTGCTTACCTCACACCCACTGTTTAACAATACAAACGACAGTTCTTGATGTTTAATTTGGTTCAAAGGGCCACAAATCTAAGAAAGTTTTCAAGGCCCTCCGTGTTCAGACCATCGGGATTTTCTAAACCGCCCTCCTCTTTTGATGACACAGTTTTTATCCAAAAACAATCCAACCCTTTCCTCCTCCCCTGGTAATTATAAGATACCATAGTTACACAATGAAATGAAGTTGTAACAACCAAAGACAAATTCAACTATTTGCCAACAAAAATCCACCCATAACCACCAATATCTTTAACCGCCAATACAACCGATGCCATATAAAACAGCGACAGCAACAGCAACAAGTACTACAGCAAATATGACAACAACAACATCAACTACAACAACGATAATACTAACATCAACCAACACAAAAAATCGCCATATTTTTATCTTGAGAAATCATCAGCTCGTCTAAAAAAGTTAATGTAGCAACAGCAGCAGTGTTATCATAATATGTCGGTGAACTTATTAAGTTTATTTATGGTCTCCGTGAGATTTCAACGGGTCTTTTTGCAACCTGTGTTGCTACCTCCACGCATACAATGCCCCCCCCCCCTCAAAATATGGTGTTCATAGAGAAGGTCACAATGGAAATGGAACAATCCATTCATAATGAGAATAACAAGTGCACAATTGTACCACATACCCACTTTGCTAAGCTAACCTGAGGGCAATGACCGAGTCAAAGTCAATACTTGTTATGTATGTATATTAGATAATTACTGTCTTTGTTTTTCAGAGTATTGGGGATTTAAAAACAATATATATGTAAAGTAGGAGTCAATTGTACAACATTTGGTTATTTTATGGTGACGTGAATTAATAGGATACATGAAGAAATGAAGGGACTTGGGTAATACACATGTATATGACTCGATGAACATTTGCATTGTGGTTCAGGGACGTGTCAATGAACCTCCGCGAACGTTTACCCTCATGATCTACCCAAAGGATGCATAATGCAAAATAAAAACCGACTCAATGTTAGAGATTCTCCATCCAGTCACAACCATCCAATCATTTACCTTTGTTCCTTTATGCTCATTCTGTCAAGGGATTTCTGGAGACGTTTCCATGTTATCGACCCCATGCTTAGACATTTTCAGATGAAAAGTCGACCCATGTTCAGGAATATTTTGTTGAAAAAGTGACCTATGGCGGGAACTACTCATATTCCTTTCTCCTCCTCCCCGGGGGGTTACACTCAGAGGCGTGGTCAAATCACGGTAACAACACCCGGTAAAATGAATATGCATTCTTACAGTTACACTGGGAACAAAGAGATATTTGTAAACATGTACCATTTCGTCCCTATACAACTCTGGAGGCATGACCCACGTGAAATGACCGCTGAGTTGTAGTAATGCATTGTATCCATGCATACTACCATTTTTTCTTTACAATTCACAATTCTTTGTTCGCTTCGCAAATGGCTAATTCCAAACATCTTTGATAACTACGGGTCTTAAATTATTGAATTACATACGCTAATGTTATTACTCCAGGTATTACTAGTACAATGTCATTATATTACGATTATTATTTTTTTTAAATATTATCAGTTATCTGTACAAAACAAACCAAAATAATAATCGTAAAGATAATGTTTTCATAAACGTTGATGCATAATTATATTTGGCAACGAGTTTGATATATATGAATCACACTTATTTACCTAAAACATTTGTTGCAAAATAATCATACAGATACATAGCAATGGCAAAATCACCCGACCCCTCCTCCACCAACCCCATCCCAAGCCTGTGAAACTGACTATATTATAAAATCCTCGCATGCACAGTTCAAATAAATAAATACAGCTGAGCTGGTGCTGATTGTCGACGATCACCTACATGATAACTTGAACTACATGTTGTTACAGCCGACCACTAGGTGGCGGTATGAGCATCTCGTCATAAAAAAGACACGTGTGTGGTCATTCAGTGCCCTTATTTCTGATTTACGATTGTATGGTCATATACCCAGACCTACTATACCCTGAACTTACTAAACCGATAACCTAGTAGACATAAGACATACCGAGTTATATATGGATGTCATTGAGACACATTTGTAAATAAATATTTCATCCCATATATTGACCCTTATGCGATGTTTTTATCTCTTCATAATGACAATGTGGATGTATCTGATAATCTCATTCACTAAAAAGCATCTATGGATGGCTTCATTTTACTTACTGAGTGATCATGGACATATATAACAAGCATATATAGGGGAACAATTACAATAATTGTGACGAGGCAGAGAAACTGGATAATACATGGAATAAGGGAGCCTTCAGTATTTACAGGGGGGGTAACATTTTACAAACCTGTTATTAGGGGAAGGTCATATTTTGTATTATAATGTTCGGGGAGGGTCACATTTTACAATCCGTAAGTTTTCTGACCAAATTGAAGACTCAATGACTGCCAATTTGTTTTGTGTGCTTTGAGATGTAAAGTGAGATGAGCATTCAACATTTATTTTTACACTTATAGTAACCGGCCGGTGCAAAGCTTATCACTCCTTTTTATTGAATAAATACATGTATAGCCTTTCAAATCTGTACTGCACATCGGCATTCTCCCTCTGACTCAAGTAGTGACAGTGAGTCAGATGAGAGTGACACTGATAATGACAATACTGAAGGAGAATGTGACGATGATGGCAATGATATCAGGGAACGTTTGCAAGTTACCAGATCATGTATGTTTTAGATACTAACTAGATTGTGTATGATTATAAAAGAAAGGTAACTAGCCATCCTTTTACCGGTTGTCACTTTATCTGTACAAATATTGCTATCTAATACAGAGTCAAAATCATTTAATTTGTATGCATACATATAATGGGAATATTGATTAACGTTTAGTATATATATATATGCAATTGTCATGAGGAGGGTCATGTTTTACAAAATGAGACAAAGTGCAGTGGAGGGTCACTTTTTTACAATTGGAGAATGGGGGGGGGTCATGTTGTACTTAACAGACCATGTGTGATTTCCTTCGGCCCTCCCCCTGTAAATACTGAAGGCCCCCTAAGAGCATTTACAACATCTACTTGCATTAAAACTCATGACCGTGTCCCCTTAATGAGAAACACTAAACTAGTGATAAAAAAGTGCAATTACCTTGTAATCTGTGTAAACAACGTCTTCAGTGCCGTTTTCGATTTCTTCTAATCAGCTTATACTATTGCAAGTATTTCAATATTATCTGTACAACGAATTTTCTGTGTGTGATCACTACGGTGAGAGTGCTAGTGACATCTGTTGGCAGGGTCCCTGGATTAAGCAGACTCCGATCCTGAACATGAAATTACGTAACATTTGGGATAATAAGCTTTGACCTATCTCTTTGCGATGGCACGTGACACATTGTTACTGATGAACCGTGGGAATTTACGACCAACGATTGACGAGGATAAAACAATGTTAAATTCCAATTCACAGTCAGGATTTACATGTCAAGTAGGGCTTAACTCACATGCCTATATTGTAACAGAGCTTTGTTTACAAATGCCATGTCATCCCAATGACTGAAAGTGGCGATGTTGATTAGATATTGGTATTTATCTTTATTGTAATTAATTGGACGATTTTACTACTTTTTAAATAAGGCAAAATCCTATTCGATAGATGCAGTAATTTTGGATAATACAGTAATCTAATCTAATATAATCGAATATAATCAACTTGGTTCTTTTTACAAATAACTTTCTTATGTACAACAATACATTTTATTTTACACATTTTTTTTGTTGCTGTTGCAATTTATTGAGCTACAAACATGGACTTGGTATATGTTAGTTCACTTTGTTCTTTCAAGTAGAAATCAGTTAAATTTGTTTTATTCTAAATTCTAAAATCCAACTTAAATACTCATTTCTCATCCATATGGCCACCTCATTCTAATTATAGTAGTTTTCAGACATGTGATGACCTTTGACACATATATTTCACTTAGCATACCAGAACTCAGAGTTACTGAATGTTTACATCAATGACATACTGAAGACAGTACTTGTAAATTCCAAAGTACCACTTTTTTTGCTGATTACTGCATCATCTACAGCGAAATCTCAACACACGACTGCACATCTCTACAACTTAAGAAGACATTAATGTCCTTGGAAAGTGGGAAAGGCCTGGCAAATAAATTTCAACCCAGCAAAATGTTATACCATGCACTTTATTCCGCACAAGAAGAAACCTATTATCACTAACTACAATATGAATGTAATCACTAACAACAATAACTCGCAACCCTTACCTTGGAGCTGAAATGAGCAATTACCTTTCATGCTGGGCACATCAAATCGAACAATTCACCAACAAAGCTAATAGGATGCTAAGCCTCATAAGACGAAACATCAGCTCTTTTGATAAAGTCGTCAAAGTAAAAAGAAAACCCTGGTTGTTCACGACAAGAACATTGTGCTAACATTTTGGGTACCTACCCACCGTCAAAATAACAGAGCTTCATTAATTAAAAACAATACGACATCGCTAGAGCTGATCACGCTCAGTCGCACACAATTACAACCCTAAAACTCACTTGAAAATTGAAGAACCAAACGACTAATAGATATTCACAATCAGCTGATCACGCACTCTCCCGATCCCGGCACAACATTCAACATTAAACCAGCACACACACAGACAGAGACCTAGAAGACAAAGTACGTGTACACCGGTCCACACATTCTGCATGAACCATCATTCAATAAAAACTGCAAAATTCGCTGTATCAAAAAAAACAATCAGAACAATTGAACTTACTGTTATACCTCCCACTATCCGTGCTGCCATGGACATATATAATCCTTTAAAACAGTACAAAATCTAAACTTACAATTCAAGACCTTTAAACCAGAGCTCACCATACACTGTACACGTTTAATAGGACATCATTTCAACACTGTCCTGTGTGTGATAACCGCAAGGAGTTTTGCACTACAGCTGCATCAAATAGACACAGAATCATCTAATTTAAATGTCATCTCATCATGTCATTATCATTTTTCAAATTAACACGTTGTCACCACACAGTGTGATTATGCAAATACATGACCTTAATAGAAATACACATTTGTTGCATTACACTAGTAGAAAAAATAGTACAGTTTACGACATTTTCCGTACTATAGTTCAGATTGAGTTCAATTCTGTACTTTTATGCTGATGAGGTGGACGTTTCTGTACTTTCCCATTAGCGCCTGTCTAATCGGATTATACTCGATCTGAAAAATAGTTCAGATTGCGAGTCGGAAGTGATTTGAATACATTTGCATTTAGTTCAGAATATATTCATGAGTTCACCCCCATAACTGGGCAGTAAACAAATGAATATTCAAATCTATCTCGCCTGCATGTGATTCAAGGCGTGTACACTAATTGTTTGACCCACAGAAAACTAACAGTAACACTATTTAGTTAGTTAGTTGTCTGTGTTTGACCCCATGAAGGCGGAGGGGGAGGGTGCAAAAGAAAAGGGTTACACACATGTACAGTGTATGATATGATGAGAGCTACATTTAATGTACATGTACATACGAACTGACATGTATACGTACATGTACAACTACGCTAGCATGTAAACGTTAGCAAAAACTCTTACTACTACCTCAGACCACTAAAATACTAGAGTGGTCTGAGCTACTACTACTTGCAAAAAGTATTTACAAGCATTTCCATGTAGGTCAATGAAATATCACCTATGTGGGTTATACTTCAATAGTCGGTCAAACAGCGTAAAGGTCTACATTCTACAATGACAGACATGATTGTTCAACTCGGTGCGATCTAAGATGAATTCACGGTGTATATTTGGTTACGTCGCCTTTGAATTGATGATGACGACTCGTCCGACCTAGACTGTTCTGGTCCAGTTTCAAGTGAAAGTCAGAATTATCACGGTGCCATTGATTATACTAACTGTGATGAAACTCGCCCACTCTAGTCTCTATGACTTCATTAGCCCCAAAATGCAAGAACTTAATAATGGTATTGTAAATCGAAGTTCATGCATGCTCTGACTGTCGCCTGTTTTTTGTTTTCTTACATTTTATACAATTTTGAATTGTTAGCTTTGTATTTCCTGCATTAATGTTGAAAACTGGTCTTTTTACTGTGCGTCTTCAATGCGCAGGTAAAATAGTGTGTTAATCTAGCATCGTGAGTACGCGCTCGCTTATGGTTTCGCATACCTTGGACTGCCTGTCATTCAGTATTGTTTTAGCCTATTTATTTCTAAAGAAAAATGGTCTGTAAAGGGACTGCTTTAGTTGTCACAGTGCCTTTGTGGATTTATAAATCGATTTATGACAAGTGAGTCTACCTATTTTTTTTCCGACCCACTCAGTCAAGGAGTGCGATACACCAATCACCGTGTATTTAGCTTTGTATACAGTGTATGGATAATAGCAAGTTTCGGGACTGAAAAATCATAAATTGTTTGTTAGACTTATTTTTTATTCAATGTAATCTGGGTTGATTGGGAATTTTCAGATATCAGGATTTAAACCTCGGATTTCAACTCAGAAAGGCTATATTTTTTGCCTCAGTCTGAATTATATTAGTAGAACTCTCACCAACGTTCCCAATGTGAAGTGATCTGAAAGTTGGTGAGAGGTCCTCACGTTGGATTGCAGCACTGCATGTTCTTGCCGAGAAGATAAAGAGGTGTAGTAATTATGGTTTAAAACTGACTTTTACAAACGCCAGTCGTGTAGGGTCTATGATGTTTTATGTTGTGGATGAATGCGGCACTTTGATCTGAACCTCAGACCACTATAATAGGAACAGACTAGAATCGCTTTTTGTTTTAGGTGTGAATGGGGCTCTAAACCCATCTTCTCTGTCGTGCATGGTTACCCTTCAAACCTGCTTCAAGCCGAACGTTGTGCAAAACGATACTTCGTGTCTTTACGGTTTTTTTTGCAATTGTGTTTTAGTGGCCTGAGTCTGAACAAGTGTTCATACAGTACAGCAAAGTCCCACCAACAAAATCCATAGCAATAGATGCAGGAAAACCTCAGTATGGGCGACGGTGAAATCATGGTGTTAATTCTAAAACTTTTGAAAGCAAGAACATATGTTTGTGCAACTTTTGTATTAAAAGCATACCATTCCAATTCAAGGACAACGATTTTGTTCAGAAATGGTGGTAGGACTATAATCCTTCCTACCTCCTTCCTTCCTACCTCCATAGTTCAAAACCGCTGATCGTAACTGCATGGTACAGCGCATCTACATTTATTTCTGAGTTCCGGAGGGCATTATTTGATAAGTACCCCATTCGTCCCTGTATTACTATTAGATCTTGTATAGTCATAACATTACAAAGATATGTGATTGTTGTGATCATTTCATTTGCTCATTATGTATTCAAGTGTAGTCAAATTTTCTTAGGTGTATGAGCATCTTTACTTCACCAATAAATTCTACTTTCTCACGAGTATTGTAAAATAACATGGCTATAATATGATACTACACAGCACGTTTTAGACGTATTTGCATATCAATGTCATCTTCAAATTTTCTTGAAGAATTCTTCATCTAGATACTCTAACATACCTGCACACCAAATGTCAGCCCATTCAATCGATTAGTTTTGCGGCTGTCATTCATTTTTACTTTGAATTCTTTTATTTACAAAACAAATGACAGTTTTTGACCCCAAAAATGACCAAAAACAGAAAATTGAAAATATCTTGCTGTCATAAACAAATATGAATAGACTTCTCGATAAAATTCCATTTACTCATTGGGAACATCGAACGTACAATGTAAAAAGTCGCACTGGCGCAAAGTATCATGGGAAAACTTTCTTTGGCACACCTCACTTAGGAAATATAGCCGCAACAAAAAGTTAATACTGGGATCATGTCTTTTTAAATTTAGCCTTTACCTTATAGAATAGAAGTATCAAAAGTGTATGCACTAACAAGTATCTGTGGTTTGTGCAAACATGCCAAATCGCTGATGATTGTTAAACAACAAAACTTTGCATACCATTGTCATTAATAATTCTACGTTTTACTTCTGAATCAGTTCTAAACACTTACGATTGAAATGATCGTCAACGATACGCTGATTTGTAGTTGAGGGTAATTAAAAATATTTTACAATGACGATTTCGACCATTAGCCGATGGAGGTGACCCCAACCAAACCTGTCACAAGATGTAAACTTGCACACTTTTTTTGTGTCAATATGTCTGTTCTGGTCAGTCTGTTTTGGGAATTTATGGTACACTCACTGTCGCAGTTTTCAGCCAGGGTCACGTTATTCGACGATTACTATTTGGATAAACACTGCAAAAAAGTAACACCCGTCATTGTTGCTTAGACATTTTCCTAGGGTCTTTTTCAACATGATTTATAGTAAGAAGTAACTTTGTTGATGGTGTAGTCACTGAATTTATAACCCTACATCGATGACTTAGTAATTGAACACGCAAATGAATTATCATGAACACTGATCTACAACCGATCCGACCCTGGGATTCGATCACAATTCATGGCGTCGCTTGCCAGTCTATGTCTATGTCTTGGTCACGCAAACGTGAACACTCTGATATCTGAAACACTTCTTTGCTCCAGATACGCACCTTTTTTTCATGGAAAATGTCATATAGTTTGAAGTAAGCTGGGAGAAAATATTAATGAGATATTTGTAGATTTAAATACGAGTGAAATGATAGTCAAGTGATTTTGAACCATCTCCGTGTATTTTGCTTTAGCGAAAACACTGACAACTACTAGTATGTGATCGCCCGGTCGTCAAATTGCAAAGAACAATGAAGAACAGCTGAACACCTTCCTGTGGTCATCTGTTCCTTTCCGTACCGACTCTCAATTGTTTTGCTGCGTTTACTTGTATATCTTTAATAACAATAGTTTTTTAACTAACACCAATGTTCTTCCACTTTCTTTGCTTTCAAAATCAGTCACTTACTGTTGTAGCCAGTCAAAGACAGCCATCCTCAACTGGAAACACACCATGACAACAAAGATATACCAGAAAGTCATGACGTTTTGAATCATATCATTCGGCCCCCAACCCTGTTTTTGACAATTAAAAAATGCTCTACTACCCATCACAGCCAGTATCAATCAGACTTTTTCCATATATTATATTCCACCCTAACTTAACCCATATGACCGCCCCATTTATAACTCGTATGTCCGGACATGAACATGATTGGCTTTTCGCTGACCAAGGGGTATGAGACCATATGTGGAAGTGGGGGATAAGCTTATCAAATATGACCGTAGTTCCATGTAAATTAAAACTTATAGTTATGCTTATAGTCGTTACGTTTTCAGTTTATTGTGGTACCCGCTTGATGCTTTCTCTGAAGATGCCGACGGGATCAGTCTAAAATTCAGTTCTGGTGTATAAACTACAATGTATCACACATATCATGACTCTCACTATCCAATCCATCGGCTATACACTGGAGAACACAAGGACTATACTGACTGTTTTCTATCCAGCACGAAATAAATTGAGAATACGTGGAACTTATATGTACATGAACAGTAGCTCCGACAACTCTGACAAGTCTCTATATACCCCACCAGGCCTCTTTGCTGGAGTTCGCGGAGCGTGTGTTGTCAGTGCTAATCTCGTCTAGTTCCTATCACCGTGTTCCTAAACAGTATCGTTACCATTTACACCTCCACTCACTAAACTTGGTTTAGTCATAGAAAATAGAGAGGACCCTCTCTATTGTCTATGGTTTAGTTAGATACCAATTGGCATCTGGACTAGAGCTAATCACGAGTCCATCACAACGTGCATGCATCATTTTCTGATGTCCGCATTTTGGACATTGAAGTAAATGATTTTACATTTCTGAGTCTCATTCTGTATTTTTCCACTGTTCTATATGTGGTAGCTACTACTTTTGGCACAATTAAAAAAAAAAGATGTTACGAAGACGAAAAAAAATATAATCGAGATGCACGATAAACATTTTTGGAAAAAAAGTCACATAAATGACTGCAGTATCCATATTTTTAATTGGCATGATTGAAGACTTTAAAAAATGAATGATGATAAAAGTGAGATTTTGCCTCAGTGATGGTTTTTCTATACAAGCGATAACATCACGATACCGGGTACTTCACAAACATTATCTCACTGACTTCAAAACCATAGTGACTAAATCGTTTCGTACAATTAGACGGCATGATGTTTTTTACGTCTCGCACAAGCATATACAATGGTACACTTTACCAAATTGTAATAGACCATGTAAATATTACATTGACCGATGCAGATCTTGCTCGCGCAGGTTGGGTAGATTTATATGCTACGTTATGCCTTAGGCCTAAAAAATAACTGTTTGGTTTCTGTTACCCGACCCACCTAGTTTTTCACTGCCGACCCTTAACTTTTTTTTACGTGTTCTTGAAAAACTAACAAAATCGCAACAATTGTGAAGTCTCACGAGACATAGTGGATGCAGAAACTGACATCAACTTAAAAAGACAATATAAAACTGTTCCTCCAATCTGTAATGGTTGTACATCTAATGGAAAGAAGCCAATAACACAGAGATCATTTGGAAAAAATGGAAAACCAGAATTAGACACTCGCACATTAATAAAAATAAATCTACCTACCCCACCTATTTATTTATTTTGCCTAATCGGAACAACACAATTGTTTTAATAGGCCTATTTCCTAACTCAAGCTTAAATTATTGGACCCTTGTGAACCAAAAATGTGCGAAAATACAACGCCAAAATAGTAACGCTTTGCACGGTTTTCACACTGAGCAATACGATTAGATCATAGACAGTGAAGTTCTCCAGTGTCTCTGGTTAGACCGACAACAATGAAACCGTTAGCGGGATCTCAGAGTCATACTCATTCACATACAATTTTGTATGGCTGTTCACGTTGGTTAGCAACATCTCTGTCTTTGAGTTTGAATGAAATCGCTGCCATTCCCTACTGGAAACTGTTCTATGGAATTACATGCCAGGAGCGCTTTCAATATCTTAGAATGTTTTGTTGATCTTTTTTTTTCTTTTTTTCTTTTCTTTTCTTTTTTTTTTTTGGGGGGGGGGGTCGACAACTTTTACCAAGACAACCATTATATTAATCATTATAGTAACTACCTAGCATGGCTAATAGCCATACTGAGGTAGAACTGTAGATTGCTAAAATGTTATGGGTTGCTGGTTGTACACAACCTCAGCATATGCCACTTGACTTTCAGGCATTAATAGGTGGCAGAAATAGTCCGCACCAGGGCCGCTCTGTAGTCCGCATAAAAGGGTGACTAAGCCCAGACAATATTGTCCAGACCAGATTTGGAGGTGTGAACGCATTTAAAGCTGACTCGGTTCTAAATCTTGGTGCATATTCATGAGGTCGACACCTAGAAAATGAACCATGTGTACATTTCTTTTGTCTTTTGTTAGTTAATTTATGCGGGTAAACTGTGTCTTCACTAACATTTTCCACTAAAAGTTTCAAAATTGTCTTGTTTTTTGAAGGACTACTATAATAATATTTCACCGCCCTTGCTTTATTGTCATATCAGGAAAGTCAAGAACTTGACAAAAGCTATTCAAAACAAAGTAATCAAAGTTGCAAAACCAAAATGGTGCCGTGGAGAGTTGTGTCTGGTCATGTTCTGATCATGGAAGTATAACCTACGGTCTGATCTAGTAGCAGTATATCAACGACGAATCTACATTACAAACAAACAAACAAACAAACAACACACACACACACACACACACACGGTGATATTAAAAAGCACGCAACACAAAGGTTGGTTCACATCCCTCGCATCAGTACCGGTACCCATTCTACTGAGTTATAAATATAAATCACATTCTCAGCTACAACATTGAACTTGTATGATACAAAAATCTTCAGAATGTGCGGGCCATATTTTCACTACCGGCATTGGCAGTCACCATCACTGCCTTTAAAAAAAATTAATACTGATAAATGGAAGCAAAAACAATCCTCTTGACGGTAGTTTAGTAGTCAGTTATGAATTATGTAACGTTAAATAACGCTATTCAAATATTTCCCTCTATGCCTCCCATATACCGATAGTAAATCTTCAAACATCCATACAGACATGCGGACTTTGCTCCCTACTAGATACATCCATGTTTTACGTTACTTTCGTATTGCAAATTTAGCTGATGATGTCATGTCAAAACCACGTGGTCTAAAAACCTGAATCTCCGTACATACATTTCGATATGAAATTATTTATCCGTGATGTTTAGAATTTTGGTCGGTCAATATAGTTTCAATGACCAAGTGTGACCCCCACTGATGTCTAAAGTACTAATATCAGTACCTGACCGGCCATGGCCATGGCCTTGTTTTTGTTTTTGATTTTCTTCAATATTCAAATCTACGTAATGTCTGGTTTGTTAGGCCATAAATTCCAAGCATATTTACCATGATATCACAAATATAGACCAGTTACAGAAAGTAATAAGTGTCAGCAAAATACTGTAATATCGACACTGTTTCACGGATTTTAGGGACGCTGGTGCTTGGATTATTTTACGGTTGACATTACCTAGCCAGTAATATAAGGAGTAGTACATGGGTATTTTATCCCTGGACTCTGTTTATATCGAAATGGAATAAGCTGAAACAGTTCTTCTTTGAGCAGGAAATATGTTGTGATTATGGATATTATATATATACATGTATATAATTGCCAACACATCGGCAACGAGAGTAATGACATTGACTATACGTAATATGTAAAGTAAAATTGGAATACGGTCGTCAGGAACTAGATTAGGGTAGGGGGAGGCTCAGGAGAAAAATTGTTGTCACGGGAAAAAAACGAATTGGGACGTGCGTGAAAATTCGGATTGTCTGAAAGGGGCCCGGAGTCACGTACAAATATTTTGCTCATGAGTTGAACCAAATTTAACTCCAGGAGCAGACGTTTAACAAGCGTATTTTTAAAAGGGTGACTGGCAGAGAATGTGTGTCTCTTGAAGGGTAGACAATATACTCGCGATAGACTATGGGTTTCAGGCCACTGTGTCAGACGTGGTCTTGGAGGAGTCAGTACAATTCCTCCAAGAGTGGTAAGAGGCCAAGCCTGAAATAGACGGGTTTGCAAGTAGAAGTTTACATGCCTTGTCTGTGGTTTACATTGTGCACGCAAAACATCTCACAAAACCGGCCATAACTAAAGCGGCATATCAGTAAATATGAAAAACGTGATCTTGGTAATTTGGATACCAGTTCTGAAAATATTCTCTGGGAAAATAGGTTAAAATGAACATCGAGATAGCTGCCTATTTCCCATTGTTTATAAATCGTCAAGAGGTTAAGCTATCCACTCAGATGAACCACTCTTTGTCACTTTATAATCTGGCATTATACATGGGATAATTTCCAAAATGTACATGTTTTATCGTTTCATTTTGGACTTTATAGAAGTTGATGACTAAAATTACCTTACCCTCGATGAAAGTTATGAATGCGACTAGGTTTTACCATAGACAGGGTGGAGGGTCTATGGTTTTACCTACTAGAATTAGTTGCGACAAGATTGTAAATGCACATGGGCGAGTTTTGCCAGATTGCTTTATTTCAAGTGATTTGAAAATTGTGAATGGCGGACTTGGCCGTGGTCCATCGAATTGTCGAGTACTACCGTGGTGGCACTAGTCGTTCCTCACTGAAACGGCAAGTGCCACCTTCCGGCGATATTTATTGTCTTTGAACCTTTCTCAACAAATAAATCACACATAACTCCCCAAACGCTTCCATTCTAGAAATCCGGTGCCGACCCTAAACCTTTTTAATAAAGAAGAAAAATCAGTAAAATCGAGAAAATTGTGAGTGAAGTCTTGCCAGAAATGGTCATCAACTTAAAAAAGACAATAAAAAAAACGCGGTTCTTCCAATCTGGAATGCAGAGCAGATGTCTTTGAAATAGAATTATTTAGTTTGGTTTAAAATTTAGTTGAAGTGGGCACAAAACTTGATTTGGTTCTGACTGTTCTGAATTTAGGGACACGAAATCGTCTCCCTGATGGCAGGAGTTCAAAGTGTTGGGACATAATGTGGCCTTTGTCATTTACCATTTTCCCAGCTTTGTTTTGTACACGAGATGTAAACATTTCATTCAAATTAGTCTACTTTTCACTCAATACTTTACTAAACACATTTACAATTTTGTTCAAGACACTCTTGCAGCTAGTCCCTAGACTACCAAACCAGCACAAAAAAGAAAATGTTAAACCGACTCAAAACTCCGATAGAATGTCTGTAATACCTTGGCATTTACAAAATTTTAGGCCCCTCAATTGTTGTAGACAGTAAACTCTAGATTGACATTTCTTGTTAATGAAATCTGTGTTGGCCTTAACATTTGATTTATTATCCAAGACTGTTCCTATATATATATATATATATATATATATATATATATATATATATATATATATATATATATATATATTTAGTCACCTGTTCAACTTTAACATTGTCAATAAAAAGGTCGGGCACTACTTTAGGGTTCTTCCTAAAGTCGACCTTTCGTCCAAGTAGTTTTCTTTACACCAAGTAACAAGTCAGAATTTGACAGGTCAACTAATGCAGAGTTATCAGAATATTTGATAAGTGGATTTGTATCGGTACCTGATGAGCAGTCATTTGTGTAAAGTGTAAATAGTTTGTGTGAGAGTATCGTGCTCTGTGAGGCACCCCTAAATGTTGAATGGAAGGCTGAACTTAATTTTTGGTAGCGAACAAACTGGGAAAGGTTGACAAGAAAATCCATTATCCAGAGGATGAGTTTGGGGTTAACGTTTAAATAACTAAGTTTATGAGCCATCATGTTTGGTTGACTTCTGTTAACGACTGATGAAAAATCAATAACCAATAGTCTTACAAATGAACTTGGTTTTTCAAGATGTGTATACGCATCGTGAAGTAATGTGAGAGTTGCATTATCAGTACCTCTATTACTTTAATATGTAAATTGGTATGGGTCAAGGTGTGAATGTTTTTGTGGGTTTTGACAAAGTAAAATACGCTCGAAGCATTTCATCACAATGGAAGTCAGTGCTACAGGACGATGCCTTGGAAGTTTTTAGGGACCGGACAGATGGTAGATGTTTTCCAAATGGTTGATATCGTATGATCATTGTACGACCAATTGAACAATCTACTGGAAACACTAGCTAACTGCGATGCATAGACATTCAGTAACCTACCACATATGTTATCAGGACCCATAGCTTTCCTTATATTTAGTTTCTTAAAAATAGACAACTCGTTTATCACTGATTTCAAATTAACTCTTCTTTTCTTCTTATTTACTCTCAAGATCTAACCCGATGTTATCTATTTCCTTTCCAAAATCGTGAATATCAAAGCGACAGTACATTACAACTTCGCCTCGCCACCACCCTGTGTTGCTTGGCAAGGTGGTAAATAAAACAAGTTTGCCTTTGGGATTATATTAACTGGGATTGTCGACACTGAATAATCCGGTCAATCATTGCACTGCGCTCATTGTATGTCACGGCGTACAAGTATAAACGACGTTCATACTTCCATGACCATAGTTTCTGCGACCTGTCATTTGTTTGACCATAGACACTCCACCTTTGTGGAGGGTCCATGGTTTGATGGGATGCGTTAATTCTGGCAAACTTGTTTGGCAAATCGATCTGACGCAATATAGCTTGTGACCGTGGCATGCATAGCTTGGGTCAAAATCTATAACACCATTAAAGTATAAATAATGTTTAAACTTCCACGATAACACATACCTTTGAGAAATTATACTGACAGTATAATTACTCCAAGCACAGACTATTCTCGTGTCAAACCCCGACACGAACTTGTTTTTCCTTGAAGAGTATATCTCGTGAGACCTATGGAAATTATCAAAATCTATATTGTAGTTGAAAAGAGCAAGAATGAAAAGAGGGGAAATTTAAGGGACATCATTTCTATATACACGTGTATTGTGCAAAGAACCCGATATCTTTGACCGCGTTGCCGTCAACCGAGCAATGGTAATATATATATATATATATATATATATATATATATATATATATATATATATATATATATATATATATATATATATATAAGAGGTAAGTCATAAACTGAAGGAAAAGTGCTCAATACTGAGAAGTAGAGCTGTATTTACACAAAGTACACAAGTTATGGTACGGAGGCCGTTACGATCTTCAGACGACTAAATAACGGAAATTCAAGTGATAGAATTCGAACTCACAGAAGAACTGGTACCCGGATGTGATGCGCGTTGTTGAGTGACATGGTGGAATGATAGAATGTATTTGTTTTCGTGGACGATTTAGTGGACGATCTAGTGGAATTAGTCTCTAAAAAAAAACCATGGATCATGGTCTGAGTACTTCACAAATGTATTCAATGCTCAAGTCCAAAGTGATGAAAGTTTCTCGATTTCCATGATCTTATCAGATCCACCTTGATAGACATAAATTCAGGCATTAATGGTGAGATTAATATCCGACTGTAGTCTTTTGGACAAGGTAATTACTTTGATAGTCTAGTTCCTATACTGTATCATTACCATTTATACCTCCACTCACAGTATAGTCAGAGTCGTTACTCTAGAAGTCTTGAAATGCATGAGATGCGATTTAAAATTCATTTAAAGCCACCCACACAGTCATTAACATCATGTCTTTGTTAATAAATCACAAAACTCTAACCAATAACACAGTCCCTCATAAAGTTAGTGTTTATTGGGACAGTAATGTTCAAATGTGGTATATTTGTCAGCTCATGATGCTACTTATATACTGTTTACATCACCAAAACATTTAGGTTTCACTGATTGGGTGAACAACTTTTTGTGCTATTTGAGGGGCTTTTGGCTAGACGTGGTTTAGTTAGAAACCATATTGGCATCCAGACTATTACTTTGAAGGAGATCATTGAAGAACAATAAAAATAAAACTCAAGGTGTGGATATGGGATCAGTGTGGCATTCTACATAGACATTCTCCAACAATTCTTGTAGACATGTTATGTAACCATTTTTTCTTCACGAAAGGCATGTTCTCACAGGAATCAATGGGGTAGGGGTTTCTAACATTGTCTTTTGAAAGTAAATTACATGTATGTCAAAACTAAAATTATTGTATTTACTAAGAGATGAAATTCTTAAGAAAATTGAAAAGTGGTTATTGGTGGTCATAAACTCGACGTTGTTCGCTTTTTATGAATATCTAGGCGTGATTATGTCAAGCAGTGGTCTATGGTATTTAGCGCTTGCAGCTCAAGCGAGTAAAGCAATGATTGCGGTCATGAGTCAACTTGCAAAACTTGGGGACCTCCTAGTCAAAACTAAATTTAAAAGTTTTTGACTGTAAACTATTACCGATATTAAATTATACAGTGGAGATTTTGGGTTTTAATAGGTCTACTGAAACTGAACGTGTTCAAAGTAAATTTCAGTGTTATATTTTGAGTCGTATATAAACATATATGTAGTCTTTGAGTATGGGAGCTACAAAAATGCTTGACAAGTGTTCATTACGGGAAGTAGGCTGAAATGTTTTGGGATTGCTGAACGAGAGCTGCAAAACTTTAACCTCAGACCACTTCTCCTCAGCCCTGGTTCAAGTTCTTAGGTCATAGTGGTGTAAACTACATCTCAGACCACAATGTAGTGACCTGAGACTACATGTACATGTAGGCCCTACCTACTGGTATATTATGTAACTGCACTTGACGCCAGTGTGATTTCTAACTAAACTGTGTTATTGAAAGAACCGATGTGACGTCATCTGTTTTCTTTGTACCTGACACAATCCCAGCTGCTGTATTTTGGGCATGTTCAAGAGGGACAATGTTTTTAGCTGGCAGCCCATACAGAAGGGCCATTCAGTAGTCAGGTATCGATGATATAAGTGCATGACCAAGGTTCTGACAAACTCCGTTTGTAAGATACTGGCGTATGCGACCATAGACAGTGGAGGGGCCCCCTCCACTGTCAATGATGCGACCTATTGTTCGGGGGTGAAAAAGAACTGATCTACATGTCAACGAGATGTGCTTCTTGAGGTTATAACGGTCATCAATTGTTACACAAATGGTACATGCTGAATCCACTAACTGCACAGAAGACGATCCCATGTTGATGTGGTTCATGAGACGAGGAAGCCTGTTGAACTGAGACGTGATAAGGAGGACCTCGGTTTTGCCATCATTAAACTAGCTTATTTTGGGTCGTTTAATATCATGTGCAACAGTTTCCATCTTAGTTACTGTAGTTGACGTATGTGATTGGGGAAATATATTGGTAAATCTGGTTGTCGTCTGCATGTTGTTGCATATTGAGATTTTGATGTCGGATTAGCTTTCCAAGTGGTGATGTGTATAGACAGCATACGCGTGTAAGAGTGGACCAAGCACAGGGTTTTGTGACACTCCACACTGCAAATGTTTGGTTTCTGATATGCCTTGTACAGAAATGGACTGTTGTATATCTTTGAGGTATAAAGACTCTAGTCGAATGCCTGTAATACCGAGCTCGGAATAAACTTGAAATTATGCTGGAGTCAGAATTTACGGGGGGGGGGGCATGAACAAAATTGAGGTTCAAAGGGAGGGGGGCATGACAATTGTGATGGTCTGAAAGGGCCCCCGAATATTCTGCTCATGATTTGAACCAAAATTAAACCTCAGGAGCAGTTGTTTACCAAGTAAATTTACATTTGTATAAGTGTATGCCTCTCTCTCTCTCTCTCTCTCTCTCTCTCTCTCTCTCTCTCTCTCTCTCTCTCTCTCTCTCTCTCTCTCTCTCTCTCTCTCTCTCTCTCTCTCTCTCTCTCTCTCTCTCTCTCTCGTCGCCGTATGTCTCCTTCTCTCTTGCTCTAGCTCTCTGTGTGGAGACTTTGTTGAACATTCAAACCACAGGAGCAATCGTTTACCTTGTACTTTGCAAAATTGTTCACTTCATTTACCTACCACACATTTAATTATTAGGCAGCCAATGGCCAAACGAATGTGTGTGTCTGCCAAAATATCTATGTATTAGTTAAAGCGTAGGTAATACAGTTGTAAAATAATTTAATGAGAGTACAATTTGGGTATTGAAGACAATTTTCAAGTACTTTATGGCTTCCAATAATGTGTATGGTTTGAAATATTATGCCGCTAAATGGCCTCCTACATGTCCTTATTTTTCAAACAATTGCCTACTGTGGGAGGGGGACACACCCTCCCCACTAGTTATCGAAGGGGGGTGCCGTTTCTGTCAAGACATAGGATTCAAAAAGAAAACTCTGCTGGTTAAGTTTTTCCAAGTACAGGTTACAGCCCAATGAGCCCACATCCATTTGTAAAGAAATCTCTATGTCTGATATGTATGGACACTGAAGTTGATTTCCACTGTTAGCTTACAGTGTGTCATATAGTGTACCATACTGTACTTCTCTGACGTGTATGGGGAGGGGGTAATGTATAATTGCATATTAAAATATGTGCAGCCGGGGGGGGGGTATGGACGTCGCCATCTTTCAAGCGCTAAATTACCTGTTAATCGAGATTTGTTTCAAAACATTAGCATGGTTGATAATATATGTGAAAGGGGTAAACTAAGAATGGTTTCTGGGATCGCCTAAGTCAACACGACATATATTGTGGATGGTCTGAGATATTCGATTACGATTCACATCGTCCGATTTCCAATCGTCCCAATATCCATATTAACATTCTTTATCGTTTCAAAATCACAAAAATGCATATGTCGTGGTGGGGTGAGTACCGACTCTAGTTTGGTCTCCGCTCTCTCTCTCTCTCTCTCTCTCTCTCTCTCTCTCTCTCTCTCTCTCTCTCTCTCTCTCTCTCTCTCTCTCTCTCTCTCTCTCTCTCTCTCTCTCTCTCTCTCTCTCTCTCTCTCCCGTCTCCCCTCTCTCTCGTCTCCGTATCGAAACTTATTCAGTCATAAAATCATCAGGTTTCTGACAATTTCCAATACCTGTTACAAGAAAGACTGCAGTACAAGAATATTTGGTTAGCTACATGTATTACATCTGATGCCTTATACGTGACACGCACGATAATTGTCCAGTTTGCATCAGAGGGTGTGCCTCGCCTTCTGTACATGTGCCGTACGTCTGGCTTGTCTGTCAGTGTCACATTTTGCTTCCCCTCTTCAGTTTTCTCAGATGTTTTAAGAATTTAAACATAGTCAGTGTCTGATCGACAAAAATTCTTTCCACTGAAGTTTAGAAAACATTTAGTGCAACTCTACGTAAACGTCATGTTGATGCATCATACATCATCATGAGACGTCACATTGACCTCACACTTCGCTTCGCGCTTCCTTCAACGTCCGGTCGTTATGAAACTAGTTCGAAGGCTTTCGCTAGCGATAGCGTGGCCAGTCTTGTTTTACTGCGTAATCGTCTAATGTTTTCCAAATAATTATGAATTAATTTATCTTTTTGTTTACACTTTGGGTATTTTACTTGCTATTAGAACTCCCGGGCAACTCATATTTAATTTTCCAACCTTAGAATTTGTTCAATGATCGTCAGGTTTGAGTACTTTCCTAAGCCGGTCCCACAACTGTTATACTTATAAGTTATAGCTGGGCGTTGTGACCGGTAACCGGCTATTATCTACATCACTGCCTACTAGGTACGTCAAAAACACACCGTTCGCACATGTGAGCCTGATTTTAGGCAAAATATCGGGCTATTAGAGTGCATACAGGCCCTTTTGTTCGCTTGTATTGTTTGCATTTGGTATTTGGCATTTCGCACGTTGTTTATTTGCACCATTCACAGTGTCTTATCATGCTTTGTGTAACTTGTAAGCCTAATCGACAACTGGGCCAACGGTTTTTACTAGACAAATTTGAAACAAATTTTGCGTCAGTTTGATGGTAAACCTGCGATATTGACTACCAAACTTAGTTAACCCCAGTTATTTTTACTCATGTTGCATCACCATATATTTAGAAAGAGTATATATGAAATATGAGAGCCATGTGAAACTTCTTCAGTGCAAAATGGGATGAAGATATGAGGGCAAAGTCAGTGCTCCTTATAGTCTCGCTGCCAGACTCGAGACTATCGTCCCTAATCTGTTTACCGAGCGGCGCAGCCGCGAGAAGAGCGGGACCAGTCCCCCTCTATTCTCGCGGCTGCGCCGCTCGGTAAACAGATTAGGGACGATAGTCTCGAGTCTGGCAGCGAGACTATGCTCCTTACAGCAGTTTGTTTTTCCCGCATATGCATACATTACCCATAATCCTTTTAAGTATTCTGCAGATATCTGGATATCTGTGCAATGTGCACTCATGACTCATGAAAATCTGGAATGCACTGATCGAAGCCAATTGTACAGTTATACTATAAAAACAGGAGTTATGAGTATACCACATTGAAATAAAACAAGAGAATAAGAGATGAGGGCCCTCAGAATCGTCACGTAGAGTGATATAACAGTTACATGGATGCCGGGCATGTACCCATAGGTACGGGCCCGGGGGGGGGGGGGGGTTCTGCATGCCGAACGTCATTAAGTATTTCCTTTACTTTGGTGCTCATGATCGTAATTTGGATGATGCCCAAGATATTTGAGGCGTGAATACCTGTTGTTCTTCTAAAGGCTTGTTTATTACTGTGAAGATCACACCCTAACACTTAATTGTTCTATAAACGACACATGGACAAGAATACTATTCCCATAGAGGTTAGTCTAGTTAATTCCTGATGGACCGTATTTCGTTCAGCGTTACGTTGTACATAACACGGTCAGTCAGAAACTATAGACGACATGGACGACATGGATGCCATATAATATTCCCAATAGTCACTCAATTTTACTTAGCTAGAAATAATGTCCACAGACTCAAATCTGTCAGCACGTCTCTACTGTGAGTTTGTTGACGCTATTGGCCGGTCAGGTTTGTTAAGAAGCTCCATACACTAGCAATATTTGTGGCCCAATTTTAAACTATTATTGGAAACGATTGTCATGTCATCTAAATCTGTATTACTATGCATCAAACGCGTAGAAATGTGAAACACGTTTAGTGGTGGCGGTATGTAGTGCATAATGAAAAGGCGTACTACGAACATTTATTTCAAAATGAGCCCTGTGATATTACAATCTACGTACGTCCTAACCATGTAGTTCATATCATAAGCCTGCTTATATACATACATATGTATCGAATACACTAGCTACACGTATAGCGTTTATGTACGTATTGATTGCAAGCACGGTAGATTTGAATATTCATTTGTTTACTGCCCAGTTATGGGGGTGAACTCATGAATATATTCTGAACTAAATGCAAATGTATTCAAATCACTTCCGACTCGCAATCTGAACTATTTTTCAGATCGAGTATAATCCGATTAGACAGGCGCTAATGGGAAAGTACAGAAACGTCCACCTCATCAGCATAAAAGTACAGAATTGAACTCAATCTGAACTATAGTACGGAAAATGTCGTAAACTGTACTATTTTTTCTACTAGTGTTACATAACAAGACGACTAATTTGCAGATACTTTTAATCTCACATTGAAAGCATCATACCACTGTATTCTGAATAGCTGTTTCCATAATTAAGACTAGCTAATTATGTTCATTTTTTTACGATCATAATTCATAAACTTGAACATTTCATATTATGGCAATCTATTTTTCGCTCGACCTTCGACAATGGTAGTTTGTTTTGTGAGTGTGAAACAGTTCATGGACGAGCATGATAAACAAAATGTAAAATTATTAAAATTAGATGGATAAATTAATATACAAACATTCGTAATATAATGCTAATTCGTAATGAAAATATCAAAATAGACCCAACATCCAAAACATGGTATACGTTGTTTGCCATAGTTTTACTGAAGTAGAAAACGCATATATTAATTTTTAAAAATCCAAAATAAATACTCACATCTCACTCATTCATATGACCACCACAATCTAATTATAGTTTGTTTGTTGTGTTTGGATATCTTTGACTTCACTGGCATAGCATAACTTATAATCATGTAAACGTGCATTTACAATGAAAAATAAGTACTATTTCATACTTTGAAGGTAATAACAAATTTAATATAATAACAAAGTGATGTCATCATACATATTCTTAGCATCTCCATCCAGAAGAGAGTAAATTGTCCAAGGGTATAGCATGACTATAGAGTGTGGACAGACCACTTGTTAGCTAACTGACTTATTATGTTGATTTATTGGAATCAAATGAAATATTTCAATACAACATTGATGGCACTATTTAAAGGTGCTTGCTACCATCAAGTTTAATATTTCGTCTGGGATAGGCATGAACAGCCAAGCCGATCCGATGATACGGTTTGAAATAAAGATGTCGAGGGGTGAAGGTCACAACACTTTCTCGTTCATAGTTGTACACTGTATCTATGATGGGTGAGACTTCTTTCAAGTCCAATTATTTATGGAACTCGTGTTACTCGAGTATTATTCTCTGTGACTTTGTTGATGACGACTGTAGTACATGACATTTTCTGATACATGTAGTCGTTAAGTTGACATGTTTGTAAAATGAAAATCGTGCAATTAGTGTCAAGTACTATTATTCAAAAGATTATTCCTCGTTTAACATACCTCAATGACTTGTAAACCTAATACCCTGTCTACACTACACTTGTTACATTAACAACAACATTTAATTTAAACAAATTAAATATACAACACAATTTACAAGATAAAAATAACCTGTCTACAACCAAAACCTATTACATAATTATCTTAATATGTTAATTTACTGGTTCTGTGTGATATAATTTACTCATGCATTTTTATATAAATAACAATAAATATATAATAAATAGTACTGTTAAAAACTCCTTTAACGTATATCATCATGACGTCACTTTGGATCTTGAAACTAAAAGTCTTCAGCATTCTATATTTTTTCATAATAACGAATCCTTACAGCTGTCCAGTTATTTCGAGGTGTACCAATGCTGAAATAAAATGATCGATTCATATTTGATACAAAGCATTTGACTTCTCAAAGAATATGATAGCCCATGCCACCATTCCCTATCTATATGGGAAGACAATGTATATCGAAGCCCGCCTCCTTGCATCGGAAGATTGTTAAAAAAAAACCAATGTATTATAGAATAAAAATGATCTTATATATCTTTCTGTTTCATAACAAAACGTTTATATCTTATTCATCAACCGATGGCACGTATGCAACTGCCATACTTTTCGAAATTCCTCGCCATGCATCACCTTCTGTCAGCCAGACGTGTGCTTCTGGCAGTTTGCACTTGTCTCCCTTCTTTCCCTCTAGATTTGTCTGTGTATCACCATTTCACTCCCTCTGTCTATCTGTCTGTCTGTTTGTTTGTCTGTCCGTCTGTCTGTCTGTGTGTCCCCCTCTCTCTCCCCTCCCCCCCTCTCTCTCTCTCTCTCTCTCTCTCTCTCTCTCTCTCTCTCTCTCTCTCTCTCTCTCTCTCTCTCTCTCTCTCTCTCTCTCTCGCTCGCTCGCTCGCTCATTCATAAACTATTGGCATGATCTCACCAAAGCTTAAAGTTACCCTCACCAGCGATAGCAGACTGAAAGCCTGCATTGTAATCACATGCCACTTCATTCATTTTGTAGTCTTTCCTGTCGTCCACGTAATTATCATATTGACCTGGACCACCAACCATAGCACCATGTAATACATAGGGATTTGGTGCTTCTTTTAGGAGATGACTGTTACCACCTCGTTCCGGAGGACAAGGACACGAACTGGAAGATATTTGAGGAAGAATTACTTATTGGATTTTAAGCACCATACAATTAACCGGTGTTCATAATTGTACGTTCATTGAGTAGGTTAACTATCGAATTATTCATGTAATGCAATACAGTTAGGAATTCACTTGAAGGAATTATACATGTATGTATGTATGTATGTATGTATGTATGTATGTATGTATGTGTGTGTGTGTGTGTGTGTGTGTGTGTATGTATGTATGTATGTATGTATGTATGTATGCAAATAAGATATTGTAATTGGAAGCAAAGTAGCTTCACATTTTCGGTTAGACATATTTGTGTAAATAAACAATTAAACATGCATACATACATACACACATACATACATACATACATACATACATACATACATACATACATACACACATACATTGTATTTTCGTGCATTAAAAAAGATATTCAACAATCGTCACAACATTACCATAATTTCATTCTGTGACAACTCAATGGGAGAGGCTATCATACCCCAGTGACTAATTAAATTAAATGCCTTTGGATCGATTGGGCAAAGAATACCTATTTCTGTGATGTGGCTTCTTGGGAGGATTGTTGCCAAAACCAATGATGAAACTTCTACCTGTATCACCAAGGGCATAATGAATCTGTGTTTTTCCAAATTTTCGATATCGTTTGGGATTCATGCCATAGTCTGCTGCCAACAATGCCACAAAAGCGTTGTTTGCTGCAAAAAACAGGACAATTATCAATTATTTCCAGTAGTCTTGTAGTGTTGTTATTCAGTAAATAAAATAAAGCTCGTTGCTCAACTGTCATTAAGACTAAGCAAATATTCTGTTTTTAATCAAGGAGGGAAAAAACTAAAGAGAATAACAGGAAAAAACAGTTTCATTCCATCATTATAAAAATAGAACCAAATAAAATAATTGATCAACATATGCTCACTGCTCCCTGTGGTAGCATCTCATATTCACCTGCATATCTGAGGGGGCCCCACTCTGATCGGAAGACTAACCCCTTTGGTGTATATGGAAGCTTTCCCCCCGGTAACCAACAGTCCATATAATTGGTAAAGTTGTCAAGGTACACTTGTTTGCTTGTTAGGATGTATAACAGCAACTGAAATCACACAAAAAGTGGTTAGTACATTTGTAGAGGCGAAGAGACATGGTTACTTTAGTTACATAGAGTCTATATTTTGCCGCATATTATATCTTTATAAAGGTTTCCTTACAAGCTGCCAAAGTAATAACCAATTTTTGCCTGCGAAATGATGTGTGTGTGTGTGTGTGTGTGTGTGTGTGTGTGTGTGTGTGTGTGTGTGTGTGTGATATGCTCTCAAAGCAGCTTAAGCACTCTATTTGGCAAAAGAAGAATAAAACTCTGTGTATACACACACACACACACACACACACACACAAATGATTGAGTCTTCATAGGAGCTGATTGCGATTCAAATATGACTAATTGCGATTTAAATATGTGTATGTGTGTATGCGATCCAGCTTCTCTGGGGGAATGCCAGGCAAGCACCAGCAGTTGTGTAAACCATCAATAGTCTTAAGCATCAGCAGTTGTAAAAACCATCAATAGTCTTGAAAGGACCAAAATCCAAATGGCAGTCAAGATCGCTGAAATATTGTTGTAGCGTTAGTCCTTCAAGATCACAGATAGATATACACCCCAGCCGTGATCTTCAATTCTGTCATTGCTTCATCGACGATTATCATGCGTTTACCAGTGTATACACCAGGACACCCCATCTGCGACTATCATATGTATTTACCTATGCACCGGGACAAGAGTCACCCCATCAGAGATTATCATATGTATTTACCTGTACACCAGGACACGAGTCACCCCAACAAAATGACCATGCTCGTCGTCTTAGGTTAAACGTTGCATAGTGAGATTCAGCTTCGTTTAAATAATGTTTATCACTTGTAGCAAAGTATAGCCACGCTGCAGCCCAGGCTAATTTATTACCAAACGTTTGATTAGTTCTGTAATTGGATCAGACATTACACCACAAGTCAGATTATTGCTGTAACACTGAAATATAGTATTTTAAAGGTAGCTCAAGTTATGCATTTTATTGTGTATCTTTTTTTTAACTTTTGATACATGCTACATATAAAACGTGCCTTTATCATACTACTTAGTGAAGCACACTTCGCAGTAAGTTTGCTATTGTTGGCCGAAAACGTATCTGGCTTATAGTGATACGATTTAGTATACATGAACATATACAACCCGTGGTATTCACTGCCATCGAAAACATGAATTGGTATTAATACTTAAACTAACAAGCTTTGACAGTAACGTTTGCTTTTTGATTACTTGCGGTAATCTGTTGGTCAAAATTAAATGTTTTTCCCCCTTTCGTCCCCGTTTGTCTGTCAGAGTCAGTCAAAAAACCAGTTAATCTACCAATCATCCAATAAAAAATCATTTACATATATTTATCTGTTTGTCAATCTATCTATCTATCTATCTATCTATCTATCTATTTATCTATCTATCTATCTATCTATCTATCTATCTACCTGTCTGTCTATATATATATATATATATATATATATATATATATATATATATATATATATATATATATATATATATATATATATATATATATATATATCGGTCTATCTGTCTATCTCGCTAGCTAGCTAGACCATAGCTTACCGATAATGGTTTTGAAGAGGGTAATTTCCACGATATTCATTGGCGAATTCGTACAGCTGTTTTGCATGATCCAATAACAATGCAGCATAGGATGTATCTAAGTTGGAGGAAAAAAATGAAACTACTGTTTCGTCACGTGTTTCTTTCATTATTGATTTTGTCAGATGATTCTTAAAATTCAGCTTGCCTTACTTTTCGAATACGAGTCCAAAATAATTCACCGTTGTAAGTGTTCGTATTGGTAAATATGGGTCTGAATGGTCAATTGATTATTGATGAATCAATTCTGAAGGGTTATCGTATCAAATGATCGTAGTGTATATTACACAATTTGCTCGAAACATTACCAGCCATGTAACTAGCGTACAATATGGCGAAAAAGCCTCTTCCAGCAAAACGAAACGAAACTTAACAAAATAGAATAAATGTTCTTTTTTTCCATATAATTGACAATATTGCATGTTATAAAAGAAGTACTTAACACAAATGGTAATTCGTTAAAAATAACAAATGCAATCATATGAAAAAATCAAATCGCTGATAAAAATTTACACCTACTTGTATCTTTGAATGCGATCGCACAAGCTGCCAACGCTGCTGACGTTTCACCAGCAACATCCGAACCAGGTGTGTCCTTGTCAACTTTTAAAGCTGGTCGATGTAACGTCATATCTTCAGCGCGCCCCCAACGTTTATGATCAATGTTTGCGTCACCTACCTAATAGAATGAAGAATTGAGGGGTCATTTCAAGTTGTCTGCTATAACTACTCATATACGAATTTCTCTTAGTAATGCTTAATGATTCAATTTGTTGTATTTGAATGTATGTTTGAATTCTAGATGGCCACTGAATATCTTTGTTGTCAATGCACGATGTCCCTTGAGTAAGGGTGGCTTTACTTAAATCTATCCTTCTTATCGTAATACCTTGGAAATAATGGATCGATCGGTAGAAAAAAGTAAAGTGATTGTGTACACAATGATACTATCAGTTCACAATCATATTTTAAGACAATGAATGATTTAAAAATGACAAAATAAAGCAGTAAAATAATAAATACATGTAAATTGTGATAACTTCTTTCCTGTCAACTGCAAATGTGTCTTTAAAATATGCCATTTTTTGCTATGATGGTGTACGTGTGACTTCACCTGGTGATAGAATTCATCTTTACTGACATGACATCTCATAAAGTAGTCAGAGGTCCACTTTATGCAATCCAGCATGAATTGTAACTGTCCTGTTGATTCGTAAGAGTCTTTATACGCTATCAGTCCCCATGCCAACACAGTGGTACTCCATGCCATTGGCAAACCAAATTTTACATGATCACCAGCTGAAAATGTTACAATGAAAAAACTGAATAAGAAAGGGGACATACCACACATAATGAACTATGACACATCATGGTAGTCTGCCTGTAAATGCACAACCTTGCATCTAACAAATCAGAAATTTATCAACAAAAGGAAACAAAAAAATAACAACAAATAAACACATTCACATGAATAAATACATTCAAGTCAAAACACCTCCAAACAAAATTAAACTTTTAAATTCAAATTCTCTTTTTTTTTCATTTCCCTGATTTGTTTTCCTTTCAATGGCCCAACTGCACTCTAAACAGTCAGTAAGCATGGTCGGATTCGAAACTCCGATTCATAGTTTCAAGAAATGGCACACCAGTTTGGAAATGGTCAGGGCGGTCGACACGGCGCTAACTATGGCTACAGACTGGCTTAAGTAAATGTCATCTCATAGATATGATAAATACATTCCCCATGATGCACCATTCAAGATGGCGTATATGTAAATTACCAATTGCTAAACAAGCCTTACCATCAAACCACCCCCCTGTCAGATTTTCGCCATTGTGTCCAGTGTCATCCAGACACGAATCTTCTCTCCAAGGAATACGTTTGAAGTCAGGCAGAGGACCAGATCGTTGAGCTTCGTAAAATAGGATTGACTTGTGGAGAACTTCACCATAATCATAAATAGCTTTACTCTCTGAAATCAAGAATAACTAATTTCCAGAAGTAGGCCCAATATTCAAACTTACATAAACAAGGTGTTATCTAAAATGGGGTACTCTGGTAGTCATGCTTTTCGATAACAGTTTAATAACTACCTTTATAATGAACAAGAGTGTTGCAACGTTATTGTTTAAAATAGATAATCAATTAAATAGATTCATTTTGTATTGCTGAAATGTGTGGATTCACACAAGCAAGAAAGTTAATTTTCAAACATTTGCGGATGTAGCAATGGAAAGCTTTCAGAAAATGGGGAAAATATTTTTCATACTTTTGAACGATTTTCACAACACAACACAACACAACACAACACAACATAGCACAGCACAACACAACACAACACAACACAACACAACATTTAAACATATACTTACTTTTACATTCTTTAGAAGCTAATTCCAGTGAATATGGCGAGGGTTTGGTTACACAAAAACCTGGAGAAAGTGTTTCCTTGTTCTTCTCTTTTCCTTCCTTTCTCTTTCTGTCTTTCTCTGGTTTATTTTTCGCTGACTGATTCGATGATGTTTCCGGGTCTTTCTCAGATCCACCCAGTGACATATCTCCAATATCAGGCATGTCTTTTCCAGTTGGTTGTGATGCCATGCTCCCTTGACAAGTTTTCGATGTCAACCAGTAACCTTTATGCTCTCCCTCAGTGTCGGAGTAGGTGGTTGTGTCCGAGGCACATTCCCAGTCACGTGCACACTAAGGAATAATTGAAGAAATGAAATAAAAACGTGGTCTTTAGTCTTACAAATGTGGCAATTACTATGTGGATGTATATTACAATATCACCGTAAGACAAAATCCATAACTGAAATGCGCATGCGCAAGCACACACACACACGCGCGCGCGCGCGCACACACACACACATACATACATACATACACACACACAGCCAAACCTACCGACTTACCGACAAACCAACCAACCAAATGCAACCAACCAACAATGTATCCATCCTTCCGAACATGCATGATACATATTATAGACACATATGTACGTACATATACATACATACATACATACATACATACATCAGACATACATGCGTGCGTGCGTGCGTACGTACGTACATACACACATACATACATACATACATACACACATACATACATACATACATACATACATACATACATACATCAGACATACATGCGTGCGTGCGTGCGTACGTACGTACATACACACATACATACATACATACATACATACATACATACACATACATACATACATACATACATACATACATACATACATACATACATACATACATACATACATACAAGGAACCATCCAACTTGTATCTGTTTATGAATTCATGTTTGTTTGAAAAACTGTGTAATTACATTTTACTTGGTCTTCAATGAAGTGTGATTATTAAATACATAAAATCAACATTGCTGCAGCTGTTTCCTTATAACAACTTTGCATACAAAATGATTTCAAACTATTTAATCACTTGTAACAGCCCTTGGTGTAATCCTGCACACGTGTTACAGCAACCAAAATAACTAATATCTAGGGATGTGAACTGGTTTATTATTCGTGTTCGTATGATCATTATTATGAAATATGTATTAACTATGAATAAGAAATGAGTAATATATGGTTTAGATTTTTAATATCAAACTGTAATTCTGTTAATTACATTTATAATGTCAGCTGTGTACACCTCGGTATTTTTTCAGTTACACATGTACATGTATTTACATGTAATGCAATCAATTTGGTTGTGGATGTTTATAATTATAGTGATGTTATTTACACAAGTAGAGCGGTTCTCAGTTTCGTCACACCGTTATCTTTTTCTAACAAATGTACACCTTACCTAACGAGGTATTGTAACTAACATTAAAACATATTTTTGTCAAGTGATCGCATATGATAATATAATGTAATGTACACAAAAATTCAACGAGTTAAAAAAATGGGACTACTCACCCCAAGCCCGCAATGCAAGATGGCGCTCTTTGTACACCAACTGGGCGTGAATTGAACCCAGGTTATCGAGGCCAAAATTAGAACTTTTCCGATAATACTAACACGCCCCAGTGTGACTGAAATGTTCACTCAAATCCCAGACTGTTTTATCAGTTATCACAACTGAAATTTAAACTTAATTTCCGCAGAAATTATACGTAACAATTTTGTATGGTGTTATTGGGAAACACATAATATTAATCCGGCACGTGGACGTATACACGTAGGTGTATTCTGGGTCATTGATGACGATAGTACAAGCTGCCTCAATAACGGTATTGTGTGTAACTTTCGCTTTTCGTACAATGTACATATTGATTTTGAGCATGTAGCCTACATCCATACATTGCATTCCTTCCAGTTTCTGATTTTGAACTCTACTTTATTTAGTCACAATACATATTATGAAGCATTATCCTGAGAAATTTGTTCAATACATTTGCTTCAAATAGTTATAAGCTTAAGCTAATTTCAAATTTACAATTTGAAGATATGTGAGGCCTATGTCATGTTGCACAAACGGTAATAGTGAGACAGTGACACACACCACATAATTAGGGTTTCCCAAAGTTAAAAGCTATAGCCCACCACGTGACAACAAAATCAAACTCTTCATCAAGTAACATTGTTATCTATGCGTTACAGATGAACGTCATGGTTAATACATTTATTTTCAAGAATATATTTTGAACATTTTAAAGTCAAATGTTTGCCTTTTCATTAGATATGCATTCCCGAGCTTCGTTAACATTTTTTTAAATCATAAAACATATACGAGAAAATAAATAAGTGAATAAATGAAATAAGTTTGAAAGGATAGTTTTAAATTTCCAAACCTTATTATCAAAGTTTATCACTGACGCATTTTTTTTTTTTTTTTTTTTTTTGGGGGGAGGGGGTTAAAAGATCAATATTATGTCGCAAAAATGACAACGAATAAAAAAGATATTGAAATTTCAACATACTGGTCAATTAATTTAATGATATGATTAAACCATTTTCGGGATCGTCCAGCGTTCTAATATACATGATTCCTATCGAAGTGGCCTTGATATTTCACCACTTTTGTCAATCAACCGGTACAATAACTTATTCGTAATATCGTTCACCCTGAAAACATCGCGTCACGTGTAGATATGTAGATAAACGTGTTTTTCTAGCTATACACGATAAATGAAATCATTTTTGGGTTAGCGCCCAAAAATCAGCGCCCTCAACGGCAGTCACGATTTTCTGCATTGCTCGTGGATGTTATCAGCCACTGTTTAACATAAGCAATGCCTAATTATTGGTACTTTAACAATTTTCAGTGAAAATATTTTGGTTGTACATGTCTGATCGAAAAATTACATTCCAGCACATTTTAAACATGGTGACCGATTCAAAACCAACCTTTCACTCAAGATAATTCAAACTTGTCACTACACGACACTGCATATAAAGATACGGCCCTCGAAATCAGTTTGCGATTATACTATTACTAGTGTTGCGCCGGACCGGAGTTTAGATAAAACGTATGGAAAAAAGGCGCGAGCGACTGTCGACAGTCTAGTTATTTGCGGTGCTTGGCTTGTGACCTGAAGTGACCTTGAAAGGTTCTATGACATCCGCGCATGTGCGATACTCCATGATGTCACATCAGAGGTTAAAGGTCGTCCAAAATAAACGAGCGTTCGATATCGCAGACGAAATCATAGCGATCGAATATGTATCATAAATGCATACTTTACGAGGAAACGACGGTGTGTAATTCATGAAAACAGGTAAGGGGACAATGTATTTAAACTTGTCGCAACGTAATATGCCTTATATGCAACATATATAAGGCAAAACACTTGTGTATTGAATGCTGGGGAATTCTAATTTCTAGCCAATGATGATCGCATGCATCGATGACTCATAAAAATACATGGAAATCCAGGGCATATTTGATACATGTACACGTATACGTTTAACAAACTGAAAGTTTCTTCTTAATGACACAAGTCATCGTTTAAATATTCTACTACTACAGAACTTACCTTATATTAGACTCGTCCTCGTAGTCAGTGCGGCCATGAGGTGACTAGTTGTGAGCCAGTCCTGATTGCAGACGGAGTACAGTCGGGACTCAATTCTGACATTGAATGGACAACGTCATAATCAACTCGCGATTTAATTCGTCCGCAAATAGAACTAGCATTAACTCCGTGTTAAATAGTATGTATGTATGTATGTATGTATGTATGTATGTATGTGTGTGTGTGTGTGTGTATATTTGTACGTACCTACTCACTCATATATGTGTCTATGTATTTGTGTATGGGTCAGTATGCCTATATCACATTTTTCAAATGCACACCAAACTGATAATTTTATATTCTGTTGTGAACACACAGCTGGAGATAAGTGTATGATGTTCCTCTGAACTTGAGAAAGCTACTACCATTGTGCTACATGTGCAAATCTCTCAAGCTGGTGTACTACATGTACTTAGGATTGAATGGAGGATAAACTTGGAAAATACCAGGACATTGCTAAAAGGTATTTATATGGTAATATGTTTTTACTACAATTTTATAAGTACATACAATTATGTATATTGTGGTGTAGTTCTTTATCACTGTAATGATCTCTGCAGATTATTTTTTGCATTTGTATAGCAGCAAGTGTAGTTAACATACTACCTGAGCTACCATGTATTTTGTTTGTAGTTAGGGTGTGGTGGGGATTTGGATAGGGTGGGGTCTGGATAGCCTGAAAGACCCAAGTGTTGTTTCCGGTTATGGAATATACTTAATGATGGATAGTTACATCTCGCATACATTACAAACTTTCAACAATTTGTTATAATTCGATTATTGGTTCTGGACCTAAATATCTTAGTGAACTTCTTCACCAGTATCGCCTGTCAAGAAATCTCAGGTCCTCTTCTGATTCTCGTCGTCTTAGAGTACCCTGTGTAACCACAAATCGCTTTGGTGAAAGATCATGCTCACTTGAAACAAACTCCCATCCAGCCTCCAGTACTCCAACTCCTTATTGCCCTTCTCTCAACACTTAAATCTCATCTCTTCATACAATAAATCAATTTGTCATCATTACTTGTCCTCTGCACCTAGAGCTCAGTGAGATTAGGCACACCACAAATTCCCTTTATTATTATTATTATTAGTGAGTGGTTATATAAATAAGTAGACCAAGTGACTGGACCATTCAGACTAGGGGCGGCATTATGATTGCACATATGCTTTTCTACTCCTTCTCACTATATTGGACAAATTATAGTGGTACAAGTAAAGTTCCTCAAGGGAAAATATGTAAATCCTCAATTTAACTAGACTAGTATAATGACAATGCTGATTATGCCTTCGACGGCATTACAGTTGTCTGCTGTTATTTGTTAGAACACTTGATTGCATAGTCGGCATTTCCTCAACATTTCATTATACATATAATAAATTATGTTATATAGTTTATATGTCATATTTTAATACCAGGTTTGAGTACAGTCACTTGCAAGCAATGGTTGAGTATGCGTCAGTAGGTACAATAACTGCGAGTACATGTACCTTTTGAATATGCAAGGATATGAGGCCAATAATGTATAAACTCAGCTTGTGTCCCTTTAATGAATCTTGATGAACACATAATTATGTATTATTTCATACCTAAGTGGACATGAAATGTTGTCATTAATTCAAGTAAGGGCACTTCATCAAATATTGACACTTTGCAAAATACTTTTATGTTTTTATAATCACAGGAACTAATTAATTAATATAGACATTATACCCTAAGTATTAATTAATATTCATTACATTACACCTCATTACACCATTTGAATTGGGATTCAATCCTCATGTTGGACAGATTAACATCAAATCATCATGCATAATAGCCCATTTACAAATGTACAACACTAGTCCAATATATCTTGTATTCCACTAGCACCATATTAAAACAGGCTACATGTGCAAACAAAAATAGTGAGCCGGTAGTATACATTACAAATAAATTACTTTGCCTTCATGCACTATATATTAAGCTTAGATTACTCCGATTTTTTCTTGTACAGGGTTGTCATGCCAAGGTTTCGATGCCCATGCAATTGTCGACAAAGCAAGCATTTTGACACATTGGGAGACAGTACACCTACTAAAACAGAAAGTGATGAAACATCACCAATATCAACACCACAAAAGGATGATGTAGATTTAAATCTTCAAGATTCTGAGGATGAAGATTCAGGAATATTTACAACTATAAAATTGGTGGAAGTGAAAGATGGAGAGGAAAATGTGACTTCCAAAGTTAATGGTGATGTGTCATCACTATCCAAAGACAACAGTGAACAATCTGATAAGGTTTCTACAAAGCTTGAAATCAAAACAGCTGAAAATCAATGTAAGTTGTGTTTGTTCTTTCCAGATAGTTCTGTGTAGGATCATGCCGTGTTTTGTTTAGACACAGTAAGAAGTAATTCACAATATATGTTTTTGTTTTGCAAATTGCATATGACTATATCATTCATTTAGGGTGTAGAACATTTTATTTATCTTGCTGGTTGTTATTACATAAAGATACAACTCTTTAAATAACACCGATGCACTCACTTGCTCACAGCAATGAGACCATGTTCATGCAAAGACATACACTCAAATCAGTGTTGGTAGAGTGTCAAAGTATAAACACTGTGGAAATCTAGTTTAATGATTAAAATACTGCACCTTATAACAATGGAGTGTAACTGTTACAGGTTGGTTTATTAACTGAAAAGTTGTTATGCAACATGACTAACTTCCACAGATATGAATAAACTGATAGAAGATTCATGGCAATCTACATCAGAAGCATCCAATCCAGTGTTGTTTTTGGATAACTTATCTTGTTGTCTTTAGCTAATTTGTCTTTGCGTGATGGCTTGTCTCAGCTCATCTCATGATTCAAGCAAACACACCAGTATTTTTTCACCAGTGGTATACTATTTTAATAGTGCATTGAAAGATGTACACATTAAAATAAATAAAATGAAATACTTAGTAAAATATATTAAACATATTGTAACAGTACTATTATAAATTATATTGTACAATATACTATCAATGTAAAATTGAATATGACAATTTTTTGGATTCATGAACTCTGAAATTAATGTGTTTATTTCATGAAGATAAATATTATTTCTTTGAGTTAGCCTCAGCAAGGCAACTTTTTATGTAAATCACAAGAGATTGAACTTTTGTTGCAGTTAAAGTGACCATATCGATGAGGATTGGGTATTTATTTTGGATTTTTAATTATAATTAATTAAACAACTTTATCTTGGCTTTCTACTTAAAAAGTCAACATGAAACAACTTATGCGAAGTGTTTGTTTGTAACTGAATAAATGCCAAAACATTAATAAATGTGTAAAATGTTTGTTAGTTACATACAATAACATTTTTCACATTTTTTAGCTTTTTGCAATATATTGAGTTACTATGTTGTTCCATTGATTTTCATGTAGAAAAATGAAATGAATAGTTTTATAAATTAAAAAGCCAAACTAAAGACCTAATCTTCATCCAAATTTGAGTTCAAAAAAGTAATTAAATTATACTCTACTCACTAAAATGCAAGTATTAGATGTCATTTTGTGTATACCATTCTCTTCAACCATGTTTTTAATTCCATAATCGTGACAGTGACACTATAATTGGAATTACCCTTTTGATATATAAAACTTCCTCCTTTTTTCCAATGATATAGATGATGTGCGTTACATAACTGAAGAATATCATCGAACATGCATCCCAAGTATTTCCTTCAAGGATATAAATGATGTTATGAAATACTTCAAGTCTTCAAAATCCAAAATACCAGACAATGATATGAAATGCCTTGTATTTTGCAATGCTGTCATAACTGCAGTTACAAAGAGAGGTGGAGAAAAGGTGAGATAAAACTATTCAGTAATGTTCTGTATATATATTAACACATGTATAATTTCTATTCATAATATACAATTTGTTGTACATTAAGTGCATGGAAGAAATATTAAAGAATGGGTGTGGGACAATATGCTAGGTCACTTAACCACTTTGAAATTAAATGTGTGAAGTGACAACCTGATTGTTGTCACAACTTCACAGTATTTGATAAACGTGACATTGGCCATATATACAGAGTAAATTTTGTGATATCAGTCATTAACAAAAGTATGCATATCTGTCTGTCTGTCTGTCTGTATGTATGTATGTATGTATGTATGTATGTATGCATGTATGTATGTATGTATGTATGTATGTATGTATATGTGTGTGTGTGTGCATGCATGTATTCACATTTGCATGTATATGTGTGTGTGTACCTGCACTGCATGAAAGGGTGACATTGCCAGTTCCTTATACATGACAGTCCCACAACGGAATTGCCGAAAATGGCAAGACGGTCATGTATACGGAACTGGAAATGCCACTTTTCATGCATGGATGCATGCATATACATACATACACACAGACAGACCTATCTGTGAGTACATTTATCAATGTATCAATCCGTCATTGTGTTTCCCTTTGCAGATTTGGCAAGATGCAACCCTAGCAGTGTATGGCAAGGCTATTACTGTAATTCTCCAATCAGGTGTTCATGAAACTAATCACTTTGAAGTGGCTCCTGATCATGAAGACAAACCAATTCAAAATTGTCCAAAACGGGGACTTCGACTTCAATTCTGGGATGGAGTTCCGATGGTAGTGTCAGCTTCTAAAACAATTCTGCCTATCATAATGAAAATGATACCACCAAAACTGGTCTCAGACCAGATTGGTAACTTAGTTGCAAAGTGGTTTCCATCTCCAAAATAGTTTGAGTGCAAATTGTACAGAAAGTGTCATCAATTGAAAGAGGACTTAAATTTATATTTACTGAATATTTACTAAGTGGCATTATTATACCACTCAGGACATTTACTGAAAATGTTTTTTTCTATGTAATTAATTCACAGCTGATTAATATGCTAAACAAGGTGACATTATTTAACTGATGGTATTTTGCTTGAGGTACAGAGGGAACCCCATAGAGGAAATAAAAGTATTGTCATAAACTTTGTGTTCTGAAGAGTCACTTCACTCAAATCAAACTGTTTTCACTTCTATTGTTCTAGTAACTTCTAGCACTGACATACTCTGGCTTCATGTGTCTAAACAGACATGAATATATATTAGATGAAAAATGCATATTCATGACTATTAATCTGAAGGTAATAAACACTAAGGAGTAATGAATAGATGATGTCCATCTAAGACATATTCATGCCTGCTAAGACCCATGAAGCAATTGCAACAGTGTGCAACGGCTAGAACAAGAGAGGTTAAGAGGGATGACTTGGTGTTATTTAGCAATCGAGTGTACTTTATACATGTATATGTGATATCAAATAATGAAGAGGCTCTCCATAACCCAAAGTTTCTGAAAATACCTTTATTTCCTGTTGTGGGGTTCCCCTTTGAAATAGTATAACTATTGTTTAACTTTTGGTTTTGCCACAATAGATGTTTGTTATCAAATCAAACAGTATGACAAAAGTTCATTTACTACATATGTATCAGAGATTACTTACACCGGTCCATGCCTATACTAGTGGTATTAGCACAGCAGTGCAATATCAAAAACATTTATTGTATAAAAATGATAAGCAAATGCTAACCTTTGGTCTACACAAAAGTGCATAATCGCATAATGTAATTTTTTACAGAAATTTATACTCTCGGATAAACATGTGCAAACCCTATGCCACATAGGTGTTAGTGTGGGTACTCAGGGATATTTGTATTCATGCTTGCAGTGTTTCCTGTTGCTCTTTCACTCGTTACACTCATGGAAGTTAGTGCCACGGAAAACACTGTAAGCACTCATGCAAATATTCCCAAGTACACCACACTTGCACTCGTGTATCATGGGGTTCTGTCATATTCTTTGTAGGATTGTATCGTTTCAAAGATTGCCAAATGTATTTACATTGAATGATACATCTATAAACACACTTGAAATGTATTAAAAGTACCTGTGTTGAATTTCATTATATTGCTGTGTGCTTTGATGTTTCTATTCCTTAATCAATTTATACACACTGACAGAAGTTTCTCCCCCCCCCCCCCCATGATGATTTAAGTGATTTTGAAATAATTAATTTAGATGAACAAAAAGAATCGAATAGCTTAATAAACCTCCATAACCAGGAAAATTGTGTTCTGGAATAGGGTTGTACAGCTTGCTTTGGACACTGTCTACCCTCCTGGTTCGTTTTGCTGAGACATTTTTCTGAAATGGCTTCCTTATGGATACTGCATGGCTTGGCCTTGATGGTATGTGCCAACATTGTGCCCTTGATGTTGGAGCTACAGGACACTGAGGTGGTGATACATACTTTAGCCCTCTTGTTCTGTACTGGGCTGCTTGCAGAAGAAGGGCAATAGTGTGGTTGCACAAACCTCTACTGTAGCAATATGACCAATTCTGTTGGATTTCTGTTGCTTTCTTAACTTTGGCGATTTTCTCTAGTATTTCAGACCTTCGTCAAAATGCCCCTGTCACTAGCTGTAGCATCAACAGGAAATGGATTGCGAGGGTGGTATAGTTATCTGCTCTCGCTCGTAATTTTGTAAATTATCGTTAGGCCAATTCGATGGATCGAAAACGCACATGGCAGAAAGTATGGGGTAGTCTTCAAACGATCTTTAGAAATCTATAATTCGTTAATCTACGGTCCGATACAAATTTGATTAAACCTACTTTCGAGGGCTCGTAGGCATTATTACGACCGGGATTGTTTGTCAATTGTATTGTATACCTCCTCGGAATATGCCATCAAGAGTACTTTCGTTAAACTGACGCTCACTTTGACCTGGTTCACGAGCAAGTGTCTGCAAGTTGTCAATGGTCTGTTGAAGTCCGTATTTTACTGATTAGATCGACATACAAAGTCATGCTTTAGAATTTCCACATTAACTATTGCAAGGGGGCGGGATGGGTCTGCATTAGTTAGACTACTGATTCATGGAGCTCCTGACGATCGATAAAAATCAAAGATTACTTGACAGACAATACGTGCCAGTTGACAGCGTATTGACTTTGAGCTTATTGACATGTGGTCACGTGCCGAGTCGCGTGGACATTGACGTGAAAATAAAACGCACCTTATTTTTAGTATCAAGTCACAGTTTCATTCAAAACTTAGTAGCCCAATCGGGCTACCATTCTCGTAATTTGGTAGCCCAGAGACAAACATTGGTAGTCTGTGGACGCGGGACTACCGCGAATTTCGAGCCCTGATTATAATATAATATGTGTACGCAAGTGTTCCTTTCTCATACTTTATTGTATTCAAATTCAATGCTGATGTATGTCAATATGAACAAAGAAACAATAACAGTAGTAATAACACATTTTCATAGTCAGTGCTGTATATTTCCTGCGAGTTCTTCCATACCGGTATGATTTAGTCTTATATCTAATCAACAGAACAATTCCTTTACTAATTGTTGGCTTAACGCACAAACCTTTCAAAATCTCAATCTCCATGATGTACGTACACATGTGACGTCTTCATCCTTCAAACTCCTGATCTTGCGCACGCGCACGTACAGTAGTTACCTTGGATTGAATGTTCAGTATAAAACTCAATCAACAAGATAAATATGCAAATCGAAGATAATGTGTCCTTTTTCGTTTCACAATAATGAACGTCGGCGGAAACATTGCGAACGTCGTATAAAACAGTAAAAGATACATTTCCTTGCTATTAGCATAAATGTTGCGATATATGAAATGTGCTAATATCCCGAACGCGGGAAAACGGTAGAAGTAGAAGTGTGCGATATCTACAGCGTGGACACAAATCAATCATTTCTTCCGTGATCTAGCTACCAGTACCACGAACAACCTTTTCGATGTTACGCCGTGTGTACTCTACGGTATGTTGTTTGTAACACTGATTTTAATAATCAATTGTGTATTCAGTTCGAAATGAGGGGGGGGGGGGGGGAGAGCTCAAACATTCCACTGTACAAAACTTCATTCAAAATCATCTCATATACATCATTACATGTATTTTATTTTACCCATGTGTGCTGGCAGCCATTTTGCCTTCAATATAATATTGTTGGGGCCATGGGTTGTTTTGCTTCCAAACACAATTACTTTGCGATCTGCGACGCCAAATATAAATAGGCGGTCACAGTATTGAGGGCGTGCAGCGCACGAGGTAGTCCAGCTTGCATGCGGAGTAATCCGGGACTCGATTCTGACAATTTGTCCCTCCTACCTCCAAGTCAGTAATATAGACTCGTGCACCGTCATGTAAGCAGGACTACGCCCGAGGCGGTGCCGAGGGGATGATTGTGAAAACTACCAGGTTTACCGTTTAGAACTTCTGTGAATATTGAAGTGCTTTAGACTAGAGTGCTTTTTATAATTGTTTAGGTAGAGAACTAAAATGGTTAGATTAGATGCAAAACTGGAAAACTAACTGAAACACTGACTTTGGTGTTATGTCTTTTGATAATACTATGTGAATGGGATGTGTTTGAATGATTTTGATGTCGGATAGTTTTTTTTTATAAATAGACTGTGACACTAAGTATTTTGATTTACTGCAAAGTCTTCAATACAAGCTAATGACAAGTACAGCAGTATAATTGTGATCCATTTATAAACACATGCAACAGTGCATTCATCATCCTCATGTTTACCTTTTACAGACTCTTTGCTTGGAACTATACTTGGGAACTCTTATTTTAATTTTCTGAAGATAGGAATTTGCCAAATGTTAATCTTCAGTTCAGGTTTAAATTTATAGCCGGTCACAGCTGTTGTAGCCGGGCGTTGTCACTGGTAACCGGCTATTATCTACATCACTGAATTACTACACTATACAGATGTAATATGTTTTACTTACTCCTATATGCTGTACAATGCTATGCTATACTGTCCTGTAGTACCAAGTTTTTGAAAGTATTTCAGAATCTGTATAATATTAATAGTATTCATTGTTTTATTCTTTTCTGAATTCTAAATAATACTGAGTTGAGTAGATTGTGATTCTGTTCTACACTACAATATAGTATACTACACAACAGATTGTATGTGCAATTTTTCATATTTTCAGCTCCTAAAAATCGTAAAGTTTATTTGTCAGTAGATTATATGGCTTAACTGGTACTGTACTACATGTTTGCTATAGTATCATCCTAATATAGTGACACGGCCAATTTGCTTTATTGCCTTTTCATTCCACTTATTTTTATTTTCATCTTCAAGGATCCATTTTGTCAGGAGTACATTTGAGCTGTTTATTTTTATATTTCCCTTTTTTCTTTCTTTTTGAATCTTGAACAGTTTTTAGTTTATTTTATTCATGTACTTTGGTATTTATCAATGAGTTAAGTATTTCATCTTTAAAATGCACCTTTGTTCGTAGATTGTAATTCTAGCATATAATATTGTGATGTAATTTTTAAACACATGTATTTATACAATGATGATGTTTTCAGTGTCGACAGCCTAGTTTCCTGGCATTTTCTTTCCTTTTCATGAAATGATCAAGTCGCCTTTCTTCAAGTCCTGAAGTAAAGGGAATATGCAGGGATCGTTGTCATCACCCTCATCATCATACTGGACGTGGTAGAGTGTCCTACATGGCTCCTTTTTCATCAAACTTTGTCACACTGACCACAATACCAGGCTGCTTCGATGTCTGCAGATAAACAATTATGTCTAATGTGTAGTCCAATAAGGCTTCTAGGGTTTGTAATAAATGATGGTAGTTTTTCCTGTGATGTTGCAATGAGACACTTTTCCCTCCCTAACTTAACCTTTCCTTTTCCATATCAATCGCTAACTGTATGTTTTCGAATGATATCGTCGATGTAGTTTGAGTTGGGGGACGTGTATGCTCAACTGGATTCAGAGCTAAAACTTCAAGTTGATTTTGCTTCTGTGTTTCTTTGCTTACATCTCTACGTCGTCGCTTGGTGTTTTCACATACTTCAAGTATGGCTGACAGTTTTTGAGGGCCTTTAGATTTTAGAACTGTTCTATGAAAGTCCATTTGGCTGAGGAGTGCTTTCCTATTTTCACATTCAGGTATACATTTCATCTGTTCTTCCACGTCTTCTTCCGTTCTCCACACTCCTCCATATCCTATCAGAGTGTTTGTGATACTAACTTTCTTGGTTTGATCTCTCATCTCTTTTCTCTCTTTGCTTTCTTGTTTTCTTAGCAGTACTTTCTATTTTCCTACTATTAATGTTGCTTTTTGCCACTTAAATTTTTCTAGAATTCTTCGTGCATTTACCCTGGCTGTTTTCATTATTTTGCCTTTTCTTCTCGTGATTTTTCATCTAACCATTTCCTTGTGGCATTGTTGGTCCACATTACCAGAGCTTCGTAGGATAGTGTAGTTGCTGCTGGTTGGCTCCTCATTAACATATCTAACAGGCCAAAATCTCTCTCACTGACTGTTTGTTGTTGGTACATGTACATTGCCATGTTTTGAATATATTGTGATGGTGCATTATACTTTAACCTCATGGAAGTTGATCTGCTGCCTGTCGTTCCAGTATTAGCAAGGAGTAGGACATTATTTCCAAGCCTGTGTTATAGTTGGTCAAAATCTGCTTTTTCTGTTGCATCTTTCTGAGATGGTATTGGAGAGTCCTCCATATCTGGGCCAAGGTGAAATACAGCATGGTAAATTTCATCCTTATGAATGTCAATACCGTTCTCAAAAGCTGGCTCTTCATCTAATAGAGAAGATACATCAGTACACCATTGTTCCAGACTGATCTGTAACTCGTGGTCGTGGTTAAGATCTAATATACTACTACTTCCCTCTGTGGCTCTCCAGAAAGGACAGTGATGATTTTATCAATGACTCCCAGTGCACACACCATCAATCTGGTGTTGTGCTAGACATCTGGCCTCAAATTCAATTAGAAGTCTTGACTTAACCCCCAATGCTGCATTTTTTCACGTGTTTTCCCGTTAAATTTTTGAGCACTACTTTGATTACCCAATTGACTTTATTCATACTTACTTACATTCATTGAGAGGAGATCCATCATTGTTTCCCTAATATCATCCGTGTAATGTCCATCTTGGTAGGTAACTATTTCATCGTCTTGCATAAGGTTTATAAGTTGTATTTGAAACCTTGCCCATTTCAGCGTCTTCACTTCTTTTTTGAGTTTAATTTCCTTTTGATCTTTTTTCAGGGATTTTCTGATTATGATAACTTATCCTTTTTGGATCCCTCTCCTGTCAGCTTTCAAAGCATTGAATTCAGTCTGTGTCATCTCTAGGGTATTGTGTTCATGATATATCTAGTGTTTCACGATGTTCAATATACTCCATTCTAAGTTCACTGTAACTTTCTTGCCAAATTTCTTTTTTCTTTTCTTTTACTAGACATGCAATACTACTGGCTTGTGTCACTAATGTGTCCTGATCTTTTTAATTTTTTTCATCTCACCTTGTGAGCTACTTATTTAAAATTCACAACACTCCTTTCTGTTCTGGCCAATTCCTTTTGTACTTCATTGAGCGTTTCACTTAGCACTTCATATTGTAGTTTAAGTTTGCTGTATATTTCCACTCTGTTTTCCATACCATCACTCTGTGTTAACTTCTTTAACCTTTCAGTTACGTATTCCATTTCCCTCATTGTATGACTGTGTTCCTGCTCTAGCCCTTCACAGTTTATCATATACTCGTCATTTTCATTTTCTACTTGAGCAACATCTCTCTTCAACTGTTTATTTTCAACTTGTTTGGCATTGAGGCAGGTAGCTAGCCGTCTTTCTTTATTTGTCTTGGTCCTTACCATTCTCCTGTCTGCGTTTAGTGTGTGCATGTGAATGATAAATGTGACAGTGAAAAATTTTTGGGAGTTGTGATGTTTTCTATTTTGTCTTCAACTTTTTTAACGGTCTCGTGAACAACTTAAAGGGATGTATCGAGTGATGTCAACCGACAAAAGGATGAAAATTTGCCCTTGAAGATCTCCAGTGTTGTTGACATCTTATCTTGCTTTTTTGTTTTCAGGTCACTGAAGATATCATATACCTGTTTATTATTTTACACTTGCACCTCTTTCTCCCTGTTCTCTACTGCTTTCCTCTTCATTTCCTGTTCTCCTACCTCTGCTACAGTTATTGCCATGCAAAGTAGTGCTCTTGTAATAAGGTATTCCTGATAAGACGTAAATATTCAGTCTATCTGGCATGGACTGAATGTAATATGCCAGATAGACTGAATGTAATATGCTGTATTCAGTTCCCACCCTAAAACAAACAGACAAATTATGAAATCAACATGCAATATATCTGCCAAGTGCCGTTAATTTCCTCTGAAAAATTAACCAAATAAATAGATGTGAAATATTACAATATGGTAGGCATCTTTTACATGTATTATGTAGGCAGGCAAACAAGACTGGCAACATGCATATGTACACACGCACACACACACAGTGATACAACTACCTCTTACAAGGATTGGGTAAAGAGCACCTGCAAATTACATTAACAGATCTTACCGCCAATACTCCTTGCGATGGTAATCTAACCAGCATGTTGAACCTCTCTTTATACACAAGAACACATTGCAAAGCTACATGCATTTGAAAGATGTCTTTACCTTCTTGAAGGGAGAGTCCTTGTAGGGAACATTTGGATGACTTGCAGTGAAGATCTTGAACTTCTTGTAGCAAACTGCACATGCATTATCTGTATGCTCTGCTACCTCCAGATTGTGATCGTCAGAATCCAGGCGACATGGACGTTTACCAACGGCATGTTGTGAGACCCTCCTATGTGAAGAAAAATTACCTATCAACTGATGTATTAGATGTTTGATGAACTCCCTGTAGTCTCTCTTTCTCTTTCCCTCTCTGTTGTGGTGAATAAAATGGCCCTCGATGATATTATATTCATTGAAGTCAACCAACATGATACACTTCCTTACCAGTCATAAATACCAATGGTAAGTCTTCTAACTCTGATTCAACCCAGTCATCCTGTCGTTATGATCTAACCCCCCTCCCCCCATATGTTGATTGTAATCAAACACAATAGGGGTTGCAGGCACTTCAACAGAATTCCCGGTTTTCTAGGTGCAGTTGACCACCATTCCATTCACTTCTAGTACATGGATAGTGCTCAGATAGTATAAGGGAGCAATTATCCCTCCACACCATTGCTACCATGCCAGTTGTTGCCTCCATCTTCCAGAAGTACTCCCCTCTCACCATATCCTTCTCCCTCTTCAGTTCTTGAGGGAAACCCTTGCGGTTTGGCATGATGGTACCAGCAGCATATAGTTGTCTCGGAAGGGGGGCGTAGAGTAAGATGGGACTTGTGTAGAACCTGTCAATATAAATGTGATAACCCTTGTAGGGAAGGGGTTCAGTTATCTGCAAAACAACACGTGATGACAAACTCATGGATGGATACTTCTGGACCACCTCGTTACGACCACAGTATACTTCGAAGTTGTAGTGATATCCTGTTGAGCTTTTCACTAACATCCACACCTACAGTAGTTTTGACTCTAGTAAAGGAAGCGACATTTGTTATTAATTACATGTAGATCAATAAGGTGACAGCACTTGATGTGGATTTTAGCTTACAATCTTGTTAGACTAAATATTTTACACCACTATCTAATCATAATAGAAACATCTGAAAAAATCACTCACATGCTAACAAATAAAAAAAATATATTGAATACGTACATAATTATAATTACAAATTTCACATGCAATCATCTATAATTGGAACATTCTTTAACATCAAAATAAAAGAAAAAAAATGAGTAATATAAAGAAATAAAATTCAAATATACCTGAAATGTTATCACTATACAGTGTACACTAAATAATTACAATAAATCGAAATATTTTCATGAGTAAATTTGCTGAGTAAATACTACTATAACATTATTATGTTATAAATAATATTGCAAATTAATCTATGTAATAAAAATGAACTTTTCAACTCTGAACAAGATGAACAATAAAATAAGTAAACTACATACATAAACAAATTGAATGGGATCATGGGACGGAGTGTACTCTTCTAGAAACTTTTGCCAAATGTAATTTAGCAGTGGTCGTATCTGTAGTTTATTGAGGTGGCCCCTGTGTTTTATTGTTGCTGCTGTTGATCTTCATTGCAGGAATGGAAATACCTTAGTAACTGAGTGAATCGAAAACTGAATGAACACCCGGCAGATCGAAAAAATACAATTCCCTCTGCGTGTGCCAAAACTCCTCCATACGACCATTCCAAAAAATCTCAATAAAAATCAACAAACCTAAAAACGTCTTCAACTCGTCGATGTTAGTCCACTATTGTTGTCCCCATTCCCTCTTTCGTCGTGTCCTGGTGTTGGTCCACTGTCGGGTGCGTTCAAACAGTTCGTCGGTAAAAAACATAGAGAAATAATCAACCGCTCTGTCACAGCAGCTTCTTTGCTTTATTGAAGTTTTCCTTTTCACAAAGAAACCAACTTTACATTCCTGAATGATGCTGAATCGCCGAGAATGAAAAAAAACATGGGTTTGGCATTAGTCTACGGGGAACCCTGGACCCTAGGTCAGAAAGCAACTTCTTCGAATTTGATCTATTCAAGGCTTCCTTTTTCATGAAGATTGCATTTGTCAAAAAATGGGAATAACCTAAACATTTTTATATCATCTCTTCCAGTAAACTGTGATACTTGAAGTTTAATCCCAGCTAGCAATTTTACGATATTCACTATCTTTAAGCATACCATTTACTTTGGATAGTCTTTCTACCACAGATGCATAGTGTATTGTAATTGCATGATGTCCGTTGTATGTTGTACTTGCGTTAATGTACATTTTGACATTTTAAAGAAATGGTAGAAAACGAAAATAAACTGTAGCATATAAGAATTGTGTAAAAAGTGTGACCAATGGCACTGTAGAACAAAAACACTGGAATTTACTACTGTGACTACTTTTAACTCTTCTGATGTAGGTAATTCTACTGCTGTCGTTTTTTTTAATGATCTAGATCTATTATCAAATTTACATGTATTTCATTGTCAACTTCCCTTCCAGTCCATAGTCATCACCTGGTATGTATATACCAATGCAATGTATATACCAATGCAATCTTCAGTTGTGGATTTTTCTTGTGACAAAACTTTTCTTGTGGTCTTTCAAGGTTATGAAGGCCTGCTTTTTTGCCATAACTTCCATTCTGTCTTCAAGATTTAAGTCAGTTGCTATGCGGATTTGCTTGGGAATTGTTATCATTGTACGAACTCTTATTTGCTATTTTGCATGTTTTAATTCTGATCGTAAATTTGCACTATGTCGTCAGTGGGGTATAGATTCCATGTGAGTCAGTTCGTGAACCACCATTAAAATAAGAAAGTGTTAATTTTTCAATGCTATTAACTGAGTCAAGATCATCAACTACACAAGGCATTGGTGACTGCCTCAGTATCCTCTCCAGCACTGCTGCAACACCTTTAGATGCCATTCCACACAACTAAAGAAGAATTGTAAGAGTGGTTGTTTTCCATGTGTCCATGGCCACCTCTTTTGAGTATGCCAAAATCATTGGACAACTGCCAGCTGTGATACACACTGCTCTGGTTGCCTGTTCCAACAAAACCTTTCTGGTTATGTATGCATCTTTGTACACTGAGTGCACACACACACGCACCACCTAGGTGACTGCTATTTGGTGGAGTGTGATAACCTCCAGGTTGCATTCCAACAGGTGTAACCAGGTTAAGCACAAGTCCATGATGGTTTTTGACAGTCCTCATAAGTAGGTTGTCCTTCTCTTCTGTTGACATGTTATTTATTAAAGTTTGAAAGAATGGAAATCAATAACATATTAGTAATAATGAATTATTTTCATGCTCACATTTATTGATCACATCCAGTAGAAGTAATGTCAATAAAAGAAGATCAATTTGTTTTAGCATAACGTGCATGTAATATAGTTTTTCTTTCTTCTAGACGTCATGGGGTTACCTCAGCTGAAGATTGAGGTATATCCTGCCTCTCTCTGCCTCTTATATATGTGGTGAAGACGAAAGCTAGCTGTATATCTAGACATCTAATATTGGGATGTCAGTTAGCTCATGTCTACAACATTCTGCATGCCATTGCTCTTATACAGGTGTGCTCAACGATATCCTTGAGTTGGTGGTAAAAGCTTCCCAGGTTTAAAGTGAAGAACTTAGAGCCCATGTACAGCCCCCCCCCAAAAAAAAAACAACAACAACAACAAAACAAAACAACAACAACAAAACCCAGGTTCAACATGATCTGAGTTTCAATACATCGTCATTTAACACGACAAATATGTGAAAATGTGAAACGTTTCCATAAATAAACGAGTTTTTAAGTCCTTTGATAAAACTTTAGAGCCAAAAGAGCCAGTAAACTCCAACTCCATATGACATTGCGGGATACAAATTATCCATATCACAGCTAATTTGGGGTGCCTATCGGTAGCCATTCCCATCTACCTCTACATCCGCTCCTGTTCAGCCAGATATGTCAGGCCTTGGTTGAATCCAACTCCATGTCTACAGAAGTCCGTCTTGATGCCTCTGTTATCAGGACCAGTTCAAAATACAGGATCAGTTCAAAATAAGCTGCCACCTCTTCCATGACCGATGATATTTCCATGATATTTTGCACTATGGCCTGGTGAATCATTACGACCATCCACACTTTGGAACACATTGCAAAGCATCAGTGAGTAGACAGTGTTTATAATGATACATATTCTGTATGATGATAAAGAGATCTGTTCTTTGAATTTTCAGGAAGGGTCTTTCTGACACAATGTTAAGATTAAAAGTCTCAGCGATGTCAAATATTTTACAATATGTTCTACCACTAAATAAAATTGCACCGACAGTTCCAAGTTGCCGATGCCATGTTTCTATCCAGTGGTTGTGATTTCCACAAGCCACAAGTTTATTTGTAAATTACCATTCTTTTCTTTCAAATTGAAAGAATCTTTTGCATTGCTAACTTTTATTAAAACCAGGTTTATAACAATGTTTCAAAACAATTTATCTAGAAAATACTGCTTTAATTGGGATTTAAAGGTAGATTTTGTTCCTATCTGTTGGTCGGGTAACGAGTTCCAGTTTGTTCGGGTGCAGATTTGAAATTGTGGTGGTATTCTATTATGGCATTTACATGGTATGCTGATGAATGTTGCATTTTTGAGCCATCCTTTTACCGTTGAATGTGGCCTTGAAAAATAATCATCACTTTCTTCAAGAATATCGATTGGTGTGACTTCTCTAGCATGAGGCTGGTCAGCTCTTATCTCCTTCTCCATCTCGTCTGCCCATGAAGTAACAACTGTATCATCATCACCCTCCCCCTCGTCTTCCATGGTATTAATCCTATCAGTTGTGGTTAGGACCCTGTGGCAATGGAATGAAAAGGTCTGTTTGATGACACACTCCCAAAAATTAGATGCTTCAACAGGTGGCGACATCAAGGATGAGCCAAACAGTCTCAAGCCCTTCATTCCCTGCAATCTTGACATAGCTACGTATAAGTGTCCTGAAAAGGAAATAATATGCAAAATGATGATTTTTTTTTGGCCTCAAGTCAAGGCATACTTACTAAAATCAATTCTAATAAATATCTTAATGATGATTATAAAACTCTACTACAGCAGATTAGGCCAAAAAAATGCTTCTGGTGAGGACAGTTTGAGTAAAATGTTACGACAACAGGATTTTTTTATTCTCAACAAATCTGTCACTCAGCCTAATATTTACGTTAGTTACTATTCTTTTTCCCACGGATCTGCAAAGGGCATGGGGTAGACAAACACAAAAAAAGAGCGATGCGAGGTTTTGTTTTGTTTTTGCCTTAAAGCTCATAGCAATAGCTATATGTCCTTGAAGAGATTTAACAAAAGTAACAAGATAATTTTTATTTACAAAAAATAATAATTTCATGACAAAATCAATACTTTATGTTCTGAAAAAGAATGCACTCTTATTGAAATGCCAGTCATATAGCAAAATGATGAAGGTTAGTACATAGACAATGGCTAAAGCTATGTAAAAATGTAAATATATCTATCATAAAGTTTTTGTCTGTGTGGTTTCAACATTATCATTTAGTGGGACATACCTGGTGCAATAAACCTACGTTTTTGACATAGATTATCGTCTGCCTTCTTCTTTACCCTTGGGTTTGTCCATCTCAAATTCGGCAGCAACAAACCACAGGAATGGGTACTTTCAGAACTCTCGACGAATTGCGAAATCTGTCCACAGACTTTGGACGTTGCAGGCCGTGTCTGAAGCAGATGGGTATTTTCCTCAGCCAGTGGTTTAACATGAAGACTAGAACACCATATCTTTCAATACAGATCCTGATGGTACACTTTTTTGGATGCGGCCACGGACTTTTCCATCTGAAGACCCATGCTAGTTTTAGTGGAATCTGCGCTCTTGTGGCTACTACAGTTTCAAGGTCTCAATCTTCATCTGATGCTAAATGCCAAATCATTTGTTATACTCTCGCTAAATAGAAAATTGAATATATTATGGAGTCATCAAGACCCAAGAGGCGTTCAGAGGTACCCAAATTTTGTTATATTCGGCAAATGTAGCAACACATGCAGCATTTTGAAACGGGCAGTACACTGACATTGCTCATACTGGTCTTCAACGTGATCTCGTGTTTTTGTGTTTACAATACAGGAATTGTAGCGTTTGATTCAGGTTAAACATCGGAACGACTAACAAGCTCTTCATAACACAGAAGAAACCCCTTAAAATCAAAGCAAACTATTGCAGCTAATCCTAACCTTGCACACTGAGCAAATGTACCCAGTGTCTATTCTTTCTCTGTCTATGTATCTGTCACTTAGATGAGGTTTCTAAAATCCTCGGAGCATGTTGTAAATTATGATCAAACCTGGCATCCTCACTCTGTAATACTCTTTCTACCTAGCCTCTTTACGAAAGAACGCCCAGCAATGTAGCTGTTCACTTAGTTGACCTCTGAACTGAAGTAGGGTGGGTGGGTTATTGGAATTGGCTTTGTTGTTCAAAATGTATGCATTGACATTGCATGTGCTTCTAGGATATACCAAAGTAAATGTAGGTACGTCAGTACCTTCATATAACGTTTGTATGTGGACAGGCGTTGGTCAGCAAGGTCACCGACCCCCCCCCCCCCCCCCCAATATATTTGTTGTATCTTTCAATGACAAGGCGTTGAACTTCCTGCTGTTTTTTCCATGTCCCACAGACCTTGACAGCTCAGGTGATTAGTTCAGAGTTACATTATTGAACTTTGATATAGACGAAAAAATGACAAAAATCTATCACGTATTTACAGCTATGTGTAGACTGCCCATTTGTCGTAGCAAAATCTGCTGCAGAACTATGTGAGGTTTTGTATCACATGACTACAAAGACATGACAGCAAAAATCACATCTGTGTTGCCATCTGTGTGGGAAAGTAGACACCTTTTATATCTGCACAAACAAAGAAATAACACTTGACAAAGGTGGTCACTGTTGATTGTAGCTGGCACCCCTTGGTGTTATAGCTTCTCCCTATCAGATGCAATTTGACCCATAAAACGGTAGTTTGGATTTCTTGTCAAGTGTTAGCATTTTGTATGTAACCATTCCTCTACTATCATTGATCAGGTCTTTGCTATGCCTACACTAGATTGAGGCCAAAATGGTCTCTAACTAAACTAATTGTACTAAACTAATTGTAAATGGTAACAATGCTGTAAGGGAACTAGACTAGGTTTACATATGAAAGGAAAGCAGTGTGTGTCTGATAAAGCATTGAGTGTTGACTTCAGGAATATATGGTTAATTTTACTGAGACTGTAGGCAAGAATGTGACATCCTTTACTCTCACACGGTGTGTTTTGGCTGCGCCAGTTGAAAGTCCCCCTCAATACTAAATAACCATCCAAGAAACCAACACCCCAACTAAATGTATGATATAACTGCGTAAAGTTTACAAAACATACACTTGAAAAGGTGTGATTCGTCAAATCACCATAGAGCACTAAACCTACCAGCATAATAAAAAAACAATATTACAAATATCTAAGGTTATCCAAAGTGTAAGCAAAATCATATGACCGTAACAAATGAATAACTACTGTGAAACCCAAGTGTACATGTATGATACAGCATGCAGAACTAATAAAAAAAAAACTTATTCTTTCAATGCCTAGACCAACTAAATATTTGGGAAAGAAAGAAATGAGAGCAACTAATGCAAATAAAAAAATAAAAATAACATCATGATACTGTCAATTTATATACAAGTGCAGACATACATGTACATAGGCAAAATGACACATACACATACAAAAGGATACATTGATCTTCAAAGCAGTAGACTGGTTGCTGAATGGTAACTGGATGACACTGGATCTTGTAAGTCATGTCATAACAATGTTTACAATGCAATGTATTCTAATGCACAAGTGCACAGAGAAGACAAGCAAGGTGACAGAACTACTTGCAACGACAAAGAATCCACTTGACAGAATTACTGATCAATGCCAGGTCATGGTACCTGTCAAAACAAGTTCTACCACCATCACGGTCATCTGTGACATCATGAATGCATAAGAACACATTGCATTGTTGACATTTGAAGACAGATCGTGGAAAATATCTACTCTGGACTTGTGCTATGTCTTCTGGTCGATCAGAACGCTTGATGGTCTCTGTACACACAGCTTACTGTCACGCTTTGGTCTATGGCGCCCTTCCAACCGTTGTTCTTGAGTGACCCTGTTACGTGGAGATTGTAGAGTATGATTGGCCCGCCACTGGTCGATCAGCTGGTTGATCAATTGGATCCGAAAATCTAAAAGGAATCGCTTCTGATGATGTTGACGGATGTGAGGTGTAACATGGTCTTCGATGATGTACGCATTTAGTATGGCCCCTTCTATACAGTAGAAAGGTCACAGCGGTACCAGCGAACTAATCTCCTACCATATCCATAATACTGGATCATCTGGTCACAAAGATCCACACCTCCCATATACTTATTGTTGACAGGAAGCAATGGTGGACATGGCACTTCCCTTGTTCCTCCAGCTTGGCGTCTATCCATGGTCACTGGAACACCATTATGGTGTGGTGAATGGATCGTTGATAGAAAATACACTGGCTTTCTGTCCATCCAGCTAATGGCTAGGACAGGACTAGCCATCGTCCATCTCATGGTGCCCCAATCAACGTTGGCAAGCTTGATGTCTTGTGGAAGTGCAGAACTGAATCGTACTGTCCCACACAACAATGTTCCATGTTGGTAAAGATCATTAGCTAACCTGACACTTGCATAAAAATTGTCACTATACAGATGATGACCTAAATTAAATAAACCCTGAAGAAGATCTGAAACAACTCGCCTGGCTTGCCCTACTTCTGGTCGTTGTCTGTGTCTACAATCTGATATTATTTACATAATAAATTGACTAACAAAAATTAAAGGTACCCAGTACCATGATGTCAGTTTGATAAAAGTGTGCACACAATAATAAATTATAATGCAAATACATACATGAACATATTTACCTTGATATATCTGAAGCCTCTTGACGTACCCGGTCTCTGCTTCAGGTAAAACCCAACACTTTATCCCGAATCGATGTGGCTTGTTTCTTATGAATACTTTGAATGATAATCTTCCCTTGAACGGTATAATTGACTCGTCGATGGATACCTCCCGAGAAAGAATATAAGCATAAAAAACTTTGCATTTATCAGATTTAAAAAGAGTCTAATCTTGAACAGCTTATCATAGTTTGGGTGTCCTCTAGGCTGTTGTAAGTCATGAGACATGTAAATAACAATAAATCTGAAGGAAACGATCTCTTGACATGACCTCAGGAAAATTACAACAAAAAAGCCTCTCTGTCCTTCTCCAGTACATGTCTAATGTAAGAAACTTCGTGACTCCCATCGCAAGACATAATCCTACAAGGGCTTTCATTTCAACTACGTCGATGTCTACCCATACCCTGCTGTTGTTGTGTGTTGCCCTCTTCCTTGCTGCGTTCAAATTCGTCATGTCTACTAAGAGTTGTAAAATTATATTGTCAAAAAAATGCTAAAATAATCTAAAGGTCGGCTGTCGTTGTGCATAGCTCTAGTGGGCCCACTGACAGGATCGTAAATAGGGGCATGCCTACCGTTTGTATTTTCATGCCACCTGCTGTCGGTGGCTTTGGGTCTTGTTGTCTCAACCATTGACGTCTTGGAGATGGTGGTGGTGGTCGTGGTTGATTTTCTTGATCGTTTATGTCATCTTCGCCACCATCTTCGTCTGACATGTCGATGTCGTTTTCTTCACTATCTGAGCTATTTCTGATGTCAATGCGATCAAAAAAAGCCTAGAAAGCATTCTCATCATGCAGTGGATCGATACAAAGATACCAGAAAATCGGTGAACAGTTGATTCATTTGTGTTTTACCTGGTTGCAATTCCCATTGAGGTAGTTACTACAAGTTTTCTTGAATTATTTCCTACAATTTCTTAATAAGGGTTGTCTTTCTTGTGTTTGCACTCCCAGTGTGGAAAACACTGTATCCTTTGATGACCCAAATTATTATTTGGCTTGCGTCATCATTTTCCATTTTCTAAACAATGAAACAGCAAACAAAGTTATGTAAATACATTTTCCTCGCCAAAAACAGAATGGAACTCGTCGCATTATCTGTACTAATAATTTTCATCATCCTATGGTGTCAATTCATAAATAGTAAACATCTGTTATCCGCCCACTTTAATCACATGATTATTTTTGACCGTCAAGATATGAGGTGTTTATACTGGATTTTGACTGTCCAATCTCTTTCAAATCAATCGCATGTTTCAATCTCAATGTAATGTAATGAAAGTAGTAACTCCCTGTATCAGAGTACAAACACCTCGTTGGCCTTGTCATACCCGATACAATTTGTGCCCATTCTTGGTTATGTTTCCTGATCCAAATCTAAGGATCATTTGTAAATCAAGGCAACCTTGTCTTGTATGTATTCATGCAATTCTGTTTTTTGCAACTGACAGATAAGTCACGACGTAGTCTGCTTGTTCACGGTGGTTATGTATTTTTTTTCAGATTCACATTGTCATTCATGGTTGCCATAAATTCCCTGTAAAAATATAACATATTACAATATCAGTGGATGTGAGCATTATAATGAACACTATTATTTCATTTAAAATTCATGTATCATTTATTTACCCTCAGGTGAACTAGGAATTAATGTGTGACCAGTACATGTAGAGAAGCAACCAATAACCTGCACTTAGGATGAAACCATACAGCAATACCCATGATCGAGTTAGACACCTAATACTCGCCAGGCATGTCACAGTATACCATGGATACTGACATAAATATACCGAATTACTAACATAAATAATTATATAATAGGAAAGTAATGGTGATTTTTTTTTCTAACTGGGATATGTGCAATGCAGAAACTTTGCAACAGGTTGTAGGAATATCTTCAGATTCTTTTTGAAAGCGAGGAAGTCTTGCCAAATCCCCATTCTACACATTCTCTCACAGAGCTCATTTGCTTGTTGAATTACATTTCAGCATGAGTGAGTTGTGCACCAGTAAAGGGTCCAAATATGTGTTGTCGCAGTGGGTATGCAGGGTCACCATACACACGGTAGGGGTAACCACCTTGTAACACGATTGGAACTATTTTGGGATATTTGGATATTAGGTAAATTTGGCTAAAAACTCCTACTTACATCATAATTCAACTTTATCAGTGGCACCCCTTCATGTTATGGCTTCTATATATCAGGTGCAATTTGACCCATAAGAAAGTGCCTACTGTTTTATGGGTCAAATTGCATCTGATATATATATAAGTTTTTGTTTTATTTTCTGATAGTTGTCAAGTGTTGTTTTGTTCTATCCCTCTGATTTACATGTAACTTCTTGATGTATTTGTCTAACTCCTCCTGAAGAGAGGAGTATACTCAGCCTTGCGAATTTTTACTTTCTCACAGGCGTGTTTTTAAAGAGAGATTTTATACGATTTTTTATCATCTCACAAGTCTCCCAAGTTCTCAAAAGTGATTGTAATGTTCGCCACTGTTTGTAATGTTCTTTGACACTTCATAATCTCGGGATCCTGGAATAAGGAACTGTTACAATTCCATAGTCCAGGACCTTGAGGGAGACTAAGAAGACGGTAAAGAAATAGAGATAGAGACAGTCATGATCAGAGATTACAAGAAATAGAAGTTGTAGTAGTCTTAGAAGATGAAGTATAGAAGCTACCGTGTTACATGTATTTGTGTCGCACCCTGCCAGCTGTGATACACACTGCTCCGGTTGCCTGTTCCAACAAAACCTTTCTGGTTATGTATGCATCTTCCTACACTGAGTGCACACACACACACGCACCACCTAGGTGACTGCTATTTGGTGGAGTGTGATAACCTCCAGGTTGTATTCCAACAGGTGTAACCAGGTTAAGCACAAGTCCATGATGGTTTTTGACAGTCCTCATAAGTAGGTTGTCCTTCTCTTCTGTTGACATGTTATTTATTAAAGTCTAAAAGAGTGAAAGTCAATAACATATTAGTAATAATGAATTATTTTCATGCTCACATTTATTGATCACATCCAGTAGAAGTAATGTCAATAAAAGAAGATCAATTTGTTTTAGCACAACGTGCATGTAATATAGTTTTTCTTTCTTCTAGACGTCATGGGGCTACCTCAGCTGAAGCTGAAGGTCTATCCTGCCTCTACCCCTACTCCTTGCACGGCCACTTTCTCTACCCCTACTCCTATTTATGTGGTGAAGACGAAAGCTAGCTGTATATCTAGACATATAATATTGGGATGTCAGTTAGCTCATGTCTACAACATTCTGCATGCCATTGCTCTTATTACAGGTGTGCTTTGTTGATTTGTATAAAACTCAACGATATCCTTGAGATGGTGGTAAAAGCTTCCAATGTTTAAAGTGAAGAACTTAGAGCCCATGTACAGCCCCCCCCCCCCCAAAAAAAAAGGTTCAACATGATCTGAGTTTCAAAACATCGTCATTTAACATGACAAATATGTGAAACGTTTCCATAAATAAACTCCAACTCCATGACTCTTCCATGACCGATGATATTTCCATGATATTTTGCACTATGGCCTGGTGAATCATTACGACCATCCACACTTTGGAACACATTGCAAAGCATCAGTGAGTAGACAGTGTTTATAATGGTACATATTCTGTATGACGATAAAGAGATCTGTTCTTTGAATTTTCAGGAAAGGTCTTTCTGACACAATGTTAAGATTGAAAGTCTCAGCGATGTCAAATATTTTACAATATGTTCTACCACTAAATAAAATTGCACCGACAGTTCCAAGTTACCAAGTGCCATGTTTCTATCCAGTGGTTGTGATTCCCATAAGCCACAAGTTTATTTGTAAATTACCATTCTTTTCTTTCAAATTGAAAGAATCTTTTGCATTGCTAACTTTTATTAAAACCAGGTTTATAACAATGTTTCAAAACAATTTATCTAGAAAATTCTTCTTTAATTGGGATTTAAAGGTAGATTTTGTTCCTATCTGTTGGTCGGGTAACGAGTTCGGGTGCAGACTTGAAATTGTGGTGGTATTCTATTATGGCATTGACATGGTATGCTGATGAATGTTACATTTTTGAGCCATCCTTTTACCTTTGAATGTGGCCTTGAAAAATAATCATCACTTTCTTCAAGAATATCGATTGGTGTGACTTCTCTAGCATGAGGCTGGTCAGCTCTTATCTCCTTCTCCATCTCGTCTGCCCATGAAGTAACAACTGTATCATCATCACCCTCCCCCTCGTCTTCCATGGTATTAATCCTATCAGTTGTGGTTAGGACCCTGTGGCAATGGAATGAAAAGGTCTGTTTGATGACACACTCCCAAAAATTAGATGCTTCAACAGGTGGCGACATCAAGGATGAGCCAAACAGTCTCAAGCCCTTCATTCCCTGCAATCTTGACATAGCTACGTATAAGTGTCCTGAAAAGGAAATAATATGCAAAATGATGAATTTTTTTTGGCCTCAAGTCAAGGCATACTTACTAAAATCAATTCTAATAAATATCTTAATGATGATTATAAAACTCTACTACAGCAGATTAGGCCAAAAAAATGCTTCTGGTGAGGACAGTTTGAGTAAAATGTTACGACAACAGGATTTTTTTATTCTCAACAAATCTGTCACTCAGCCTAATATTTATGTTAGTTACTATTCTTTTTCCCACGGATCTGCAAAGGGCATGGGGTAGACAAACACAAAAAAAGAGCGATGCGAGGTTTTGTTGTTTTTTTTGCCTTAAAGCTCATAGCAATAGCTATATGTCCTTGAAGAGATTTAACAAAAGTAACAAGATAATCTTTATTTACAAAAAATAATAATTTCATGACAAAATCAATACTTTATGTTCTGAAAAAGAATGCACTCTCACTGAAATGCCAGTCATATAGCAAAATGGTGAAAGTTTGTACATAGACAATGGCTAAAGCTATGTACAAATGTAAATATATCTGTCATAAAGTTTTTGTCTGTGTGTTTTCAACATTATCATGTAGTGGGACATACCTGGTGCAATAAACCTGCGTTTTTGACATAGATTATCGTCTGCCTTCTTCTTTACCCGTGGGTTTGTCCATCACAAATTCGACAGCAACAAACCACAGGAATGGGTACGTTCAGAACTCTCGACGAATTGCGAAATCTGTCCACAGACTTTGGACGTTGCAGGCCGTGTCGGAAGCAGATGGGTATTTTCCTCAGCCAGTGGTTTAACATGAAGACTAGAACACCATCTTGCAATGCAGATCATAATGGTACACTATTTTTGATGCCGTCACGGACGTATTCCATCTGAAGACCCATGCAAGTTTTAGTGGAATCTGTGCTCTTGGGGCTACTACAGTTTCAAGGTCTCAATCTTCATCTGATGCTAAATGCCAATTCTTTTGTGATACTCTCGCTGAATAGAAAATTGAATATATTATGGAGTCATCAAGACCAAAGAGGCGTACCCAAATTCTGTTATATTCGGCAAATGTAGCAACACATGCAGCATTTTGAAACGGGCAGTACACTGACATTGCTCATACAGGTCAACGTGATCTCGTGTTTTTGTGTTTACGATACAGGAATTGTAGCGTTTGATTCAGATTAACCATCGGAATGACAAAAAAGCTCTTAATGACACAAAAGAAGAAACCCCTTAAAATCAAATCAAAAATACAATTATTGTAGCTAATACAAACCTTACACACTGAGCAAATGTACCCGTTGTCTTTTCTTTCTCTGTCTGTGTACCTGTCACTTAGATGAGGTTTCTAAAATCCCTGGAGCGTGTTGTGAATTACGATTAAACCTGGCATCCTCACTCTGTGTAATACTCTTTCTACCTGGCCTCTTTACGAAAGAACGCCCAGCAATATGGTGTTCACTTGACCTCTGAACTGACGTAGGGTGGGTGGGTTATTGGAATTGGCTTTGTTGTTGAAAATGTATGCGTTGACATTGTATATACTTCTAGGATGTACCAAAATATATGTAGATACGTCAGCACCTTCATATGACGTTTGTATGTGGACAGGTGTTGGTCAGCAAGGTCAACGCCCCCCCCCCCCCCACCAATATATTTGTTGTATCTTTCAATGGCAAGGCGTTGAACTTCCTGCTGATTTTTCCATGTCTCATAGACCTTGACAGCTCTGGTAATGGGTGTACTGTCATCATGTAATTAGTTCAGAGTTACATTCCTGAACTTTGACTGATATAGAAGAAAAAATGACAAAAAATCTACCACGTATTTACAGCTACGTGTAGACTGCCCATTTAGTCCAGTCAAAATAAGGTTTGACCCAAACATAATTGCAACAGAAATAATTTTTAGTGCATCTTGTTCAGAATTTTGTGCTGAACAACATATCAAAAGTCTAGAAAAATCTAAGTGGTGGAACATGGTGAAAATAAGGTTTTTATTAATTAGCATAATTAGCGAGAATATTATATTCTTAAAATGCTGTTTTCGCAATAAAACCTGGCAAGTAACATGTCTATGGATAGGTCTAAGGGTGAAAAAGCATACTAGGACCATCGTATGATGATTCAACATCTCATCAGCATAATTAATATGTAAATTATGAAAAATTATAATCAGCATATTCAAATTTGATAACATTTTAACACAAATGTTTGCAGGTTATATATCATTTGATTTGCAGTACAGTGGGAAATAAATTTAGCATGCTTGTCATCATCAAACACTTTTCATGTAAAATGTATAAAAGATTCTTAATTAATTAGTAATTGGCATAATTAGCATATACACGGTTTATCAATCTCCCATGCAAGTAATATGTCTTTGGTAAGGTCTTGAAATGACAAATTACATTGGCTACAATGGACCTTTTAATATCATCAAAGACAGTCTGATAACTCATATTTTTGTTTTGTAGTTATGCAACAGAGAAATCAAGGCAATAAATGTTAACAATTGCATCTAGCCTGAAACTTCCACCCAATAGTATAGGTATAATGATCTTTAGTCATCTAACCAACAATGTTGCAAAAGTTACTACTTATATCACTGGATCATTGTGTACTTCTAATACCAATGTATCGCTGTATACTAATGTGTACATATTGTTCTCGCATACCGCACTGATATCAAGTTGTTAACTTAGGAGGAACACAAGATTAAGATGTACTTATACTGAGAGTCGTCGACAAGGACATGCAAGTATTATGGGATGTCCATTCCCCTCATCATTCTCATCACTAAACTAAACAGCCAATCTCTTTCTTATCATATTGTTCTTTTTTAACACATTTCCATCTTCAAACTTTCTGATTCAATTCTATAAATATTATTATTAACAGTGCAGAAAGATAAATTAATTAAACACCCCATTCAACACTGATATAATTTGAAAGTAACATCATCAGTCACTTGTTTGTGTCAATTTACCACAATGACATGACAATCACCTTCCAATTCAATCTAGCCCGCAATAATTTATGTAGTGACTCAAATAATTAGTCAAACTTAATGGTTAGCCTGATATAACAGGAATTACATACAGTAAAAATTCTGTTCGAAACAAATGACATGTCAAGAAGGCTATCAAATTCAGTTGTTTCATTTTTAAAATCCTGTCATAAAATCGAATGGCAAAACTTTAAAAGGATTTAAATTCTCACTGATTCTATGGAAACCAAATAATTTTCATTTAAAAAACAGGCACTGCATGGTTGATAAATGCTTAAGTTCTTGTGCACCTGTTTTACGGGGAATAAGAAATTATAAAAATAAAAATGATTAAATCACCCTCACAAAATGGAATCAAAATTGAATAAAAATTAATCAAATGAAATCTAAACAAATATACCATATATTTTTTGTAGAAATTGAAAACAAAATGAGGGAAGCTAAAGTACTTTGCAACATTTACCTGCCCCTGATATCCAAACAAAAGTATTGATAATTTTAAATATCATGTCGTAAGAATTAGCATTGTCATCTGGAATTAGAACAAAGGTTGTGATGATTGTGTAACAATGTAAACACAAACACAGAAAATATGAATAAAGTTAGATGATAAAACTAATAAAAGAAAAATGAAATAATTATAATAGTCATTATCAGCCAGACTATTAATATTACAAAGGTGGTTTATTGTAGCTATATTTTATTTTGCTTACAATTAGCTTTGGTCTACGTTTCGCCTATAGTATTCTGCATCACATGACCCCTTTTAGAGTTATACAATCGTGGAAAGCTTAGAACTTAATAGAAGAGGTCATTTTCAAACACAAAATAGGAGTTAAAAATCTGTTGAAACGATATCATCAGCATTGTTTGTGCAAGGATTAAGGGACAATCGCATAATATATCCCACAAGCTCAATGAATGAACTTTGTCCATTTAGGACAACACATTAAATACTATATTGGAAATCTAGCAGTTGTATATCACATAAGAAGTAAATTTTAATCAACTTATGAACATCTTAGTATAAATATAGAAGTTATCATTGAAGGCGTGATTGTGAAAGTTTTCGAACTTTGGTTAGAAGTGCAAGAATGAAGTTCAGCAATCGCATTGATGCCAGACCCGCCCCTCCCAAACGAACGAAATTATACTTTATTGAGCTTTTGTGACATCGTGCGATCATCCGTAAATAGATTTGGAGCTCCAAAGTTTTTTGTTTCCAAGAATTCCTTGTCTCATTGCACAGAAGGCATCTTCTGAGCCAAATTTGCCAATTTTTTTATTAACTATATTTGAGATGTCGCAGTATGCAGAATTAGTAAAAATGACTTTTCCAGGTCAAAGATAAAGTTAGTTTGTGGTCGTAACATATTCAAATATTAAATAAATTAATTTTAAAGATGAAGTGAGATTTGCACTCAAAATGATACGTAACTGTGAGATGACTGGTAATGGTACAGAAATAAAACAAAGAAGATAATAGAGGAAGGGCCCCATCCAAAGAAATGATTAATGTCCTGTATCACCTAAAATCGTCTTATGTTTCGTACAGTGGTAATAATACATATAATGTGCAAAAAATGGACCTATTATACTGCCTTTCATGTCATTTCAAAGATGATATCTATATTTTTGTAACATTGAAATAAAAAAAAAGCTGAATTCAAACAATTCACAGAGGGATGTCACAAAATCTACAAATGTATAATACTCAATTGAATACTTGTCTGTAGAAGTAATACGTGTCCATGTTACATAGCGCGGAATTCAAAAGATTCAAGTTTAAGCTAATTTATATCTAGATATGAAAAGATATCTTTTACTAAAAACAAGGTACAGTTCAACGTACAAACTGAAGATCATGTTGTCAGTAATCGAGCTTTAAACGAAATATAAAGGGTAGAACATGCCAAGTAATAACTAGTAAAGCCAAACTTTATTGTAAAATGTAATGCAATAACTCCTAGGATGTCATAGTTCATAGTTAGAAATTAAAGTTTCAACTGGCAGGTTTTGAGACAGAACAGAATGTTTTTTTCACTTTTAAACAAATTGAACATAAAGACCAAAAGGTATCAACAACGCAAGAAATAACAAACACACTGATACTACACAAATTGTACTTTTTAAATATAGTATGTTCATTTAGAATGACTGAAAATAAAGAAAACTACAAAAATACACAATTGTGATAAGCAGATAATCACAACTTATTCCTAAACCGGTACCACTAATAATAGCACGTATGTGGTAAAACAAGATCTAGAAACAAATCAATCAGTGCTGCCTTAATTGGAAGACAAAGGGCAGCACTGGTAAACCCACCCAAAGAAGACATATTTATAGATATGCAGACGATCCTATGTAAACAAACAGTGACGGAATATTGATAGAATCAAGGGGCATTTCTTTCTCTGAGAGATATCAAAACTATCGGGAAGAAGACAAAAAGGTCTAGGAGTACAGCATCTCAGATACTGCCAGCGTCGAGGTTGTATAATTATGGTGTAGCTACATCATTTTTGAACGCTCATCTGGACACACGGTGATATAAAATCACATAATGAAAACAGAATCTTCTCCTTACACAATGTCTAATAGGTTGAATACATGTATTTATAAAACCAACAACCCATGAATGGTAATCCCGCTCAGGTTTGACAATTTGATAATGATGTTCATCTCACTTTTAAGGTCAAGACCTATCGAAAGACATATTACTTGCATACTTTAAATCGAAAAAACTTCTCAACACCTTGACGATAATTACATTAATTAATTAATTAATTAAGTAATTAATTAATCAATTAATTAGGAAACTTTAACTATTCTTTAGCTTACCTTGGAGTGGTTTGATGATTGAAAAGTTATGTTCACTCAAAATCAAGTGTCAATAACTATTGAACAAAAAATATCACGTATGCTTACTAATGTATTGTTTTACATGTTAATTACACTAATTAACACTTGTTCAGCATGCATGTTTATCTAACAAGGGAGGAGTTATTTAATAATGAGAGTAAGGGATTCAAATACTCCAATACCTAATGAGAGACATACAACTAACAGGGGCGTTCAAAAAAATGTATAGTTATTGTACGTTACAAGTAATCAGTGTCCTTAATTAAAGTAATTAAAAATACACATATTAATTCTATGGGAATGGTTGCACGATCGTACAGTGACTCCAAAGTAATTACTCACCTCCAGACCTACCCATAGACATGTTACTTGCATAGGTTTTTTGAACAAATGATATTTCATGAATATTATTTTTTCACTAATTATGCTAATTAAGAAACATCATTTTTGACCATGTTCCACCACTTAGATTTTTCTAGACTTTTAATATGTTATTCAGCATAAAATTCTGAGCAAGATGCACTAAAAATTATTTCTGTTGCAATTATGTTTGGGTTCGGCCATTTTTTCCGCTAGATTGACTGGACTAATTTGTCGTAGCAAAATCTGCTACAGAACTATTTGAGGTTTTGTATCAAATAACTACAAAGACATGATGGCGCAAAGATCACATCTGTGTTGCCATCTGTGTGTGAAAGTAGACACCTTTTATATCTGCACAAACAAAGAAATAGTAATTATGTACAAGGTAAACATACTGTAATTTTGTATGTTATACATGCCATTCAACAAGTGAAAGTGTAATATTACAGGAGTTCCTGAGTCCAAACTGACCATGTTTGACCATGCATAACCATATATTTTTGGAATCACCAAATGACAGTGGTCCCAAAAATATGCAAAGTTTGGTCATGTGATCTCATTAAACATTATAATGGCCGCCAATACAAAGTTATTGAGTTTTTCACTCATTTTTTCAATTTTATATTAATGGTGGAACCAAAAAATCTTTATTTCTTTTTGCACTATTATTGTTCAATATTATAAACCTGTGGATTGACCTGCAAATATCACAGTATATGTAAAGATTTGGGCTCAAAATCTTTGTTTTTAGTCATTATGTTCAATTTTCATTATATTATTTACACAATAAATTGACTGACAAAAATTATAGCTGTGCGAAGTATGAAGACATTGTCTGTGTCTACAATCTGATATTATTTACACAATAAATTGACTAACAAAAATTATAACTGTACCTAGTATGAAGACATTGTCTGTGTCTACAATCTGATATTATTTACATAATAAATTGACTAACAAAAATTAGGTACCCAATACCATGATGTGAGTTTGATAAAAGTGTACACACAATAAATTACAATGCCAGAGTACAAACATGAACATATTTACCTTGATATATCTGAAGCCTCTTAACGTACCCGGTCTCTGCTTCAGGTAAAACGCAACACTTTATCCCGAATCGATGTGGCTTGTTTCTTATGAATATTTTGAATTATAATCTTCCCTTGAACGGTATAATTGACTCGTCGATGGATACCTCCCGAGAAAGAATATAAGCATCAAAAAACTTTGCATTTATCAGATCTAAAAAGAGTCTAATCTTGAACAGCTTATCATAGTTTGGGTGTCCTCTAGGCTGTTGTAAGTCATGTGACATGTAAATAACAATAAATCTGAAGGAAACGATCTCTTGACATGACCTCAGGAAAATTACAACAAAAAGCCTCTTTGTCCTCCAGTACATGTCTAATGTAGGCAACAACTTCACTTCATGCAAGACATAATCCTACAAAGGCTTTCATTTCAACTACGTCGATGTCTACCCATGCCCCGCTGTCATTTGAAGACAGATCGTGGAAAATATCTACTCTGGACTCGTGCTATATCTTCTGGTCGATCAGAACGCCTGATGGTCTCTGTACACACAGCTTACTGTCTTCCTCCACTAGACATACGCTTTGGTCTATGGCGTCCTTCCAACCGTTGTTCTTGAGTGACCCTGTTACGTGGAGATTGTAGAGTATGATTGGCCCGCCACTGGTCGATCAGCTGGTTGATCAATTGGATCCGAAATCCAAAAGGGATCGCTTCTGATGATGTTGACGGATGTGAGGTGTAACATGGTCTTCGATGATGTACGCATTTAGTATGGCCCCTTCTATACAGTAGAAAGAACACAGCGGTACCAGCGAACTAATCTCCTACCATATCCATAATACTGGATCATCTAGATCTGGTCACAAAGATCCACACCTCCCATATACTTATTGTTGACAGGAAGCAATGGTGGACATGGCACTTCACTTGTTCCTCCAGCTTGGCGTCTATCCATGGTCACTGGAACACCATTATGGTCTGGTGAATGGATCGTTGATAGAAAATACACTGGCTTTCTGTCCATCCAGCTAATGGCTAGGACAGGACTAGCCATTCTCCATCTCATGGTGCCCCAATCAACGTTGGCAAGCTTGATGTCTTGTGGAAGTGCAGAACTGAATCGTACTGTCCCACACAACAATGTTCCCTGTTGGTAAAGATCTTTAGCTAACCTGACACTTGTATAAAAATTGTCTGTATACAGATGATGACCTAAATTAAATAAACCCTGAAGAAGATCTGAAACAACTCGCCTGGCTTGCCCTACTTCTGGTCGTTGTCTGTGTCTACAATCTGATATTATTTACATAATAAATTGACTAACAAAAATTAAAGGTACCCAGTACCATGATGTGAGTTTGATAAAAGTGTGCACACAATAATAAATTATAATGCAAATAACAGAGTCCAAAATACATTGACCTTTTCCAAGGCATAATGACCCACCTTAAAAGTTAGTAGGTTTTTGACAGATTTGTTCTCATTTTCACCAGAGATGGTTCATAAGTGTCTGATGTTGGCAGGAATTTCCAGCCACAAACCAGAGATGGTTCATAGGTCTCTGTGGTTGGCTTGAATTTCAAGCCACAAACCAGAGATGGTTCATAAGTGTCTGATGTTGGCTGGAATTTCCAGCCACGAACTATCGCTGGTTCATAGGTCTCTGTGGTTGGCTGGAATTTCAAGCCACAAACCAGAGATGATTCATAGGTCTCTGTGGTTGGCTGGAATTTCCAGCCACAAACCTTAAAAATCACCCATATTATGCACAAAGTGGTGAAGAAAAATAGCCTATTTCCACTTTTTTGTGCATATAATGACCATGAAATTGACCATTTGGAATGGTCAATGTATTTTGGACTCAGTTAAATACATACATGAACATATTTACCTTGATATATCTGAAGCCTCTTGACGTACCCGGTCTCTGCTTCAGGTAAAACCCAACACTTTATCCCGAATCGATGTGGCTTGTTTCTTATGACTACTTTGAATGATAATCTTCCCTTGAACGGTATAATTGACTCATCGATGGATACCTCCCGAGAAAGAATAAGCATCAAAAAACTTTGCATTTATCAGATCTATAAAGAGTCTAATCTTGAACAGCTTATCATAGTTTGGGTGTCCTCTAGGCTGTTGTAAGTCATGAGACATGTAAATAACAATATTTATAAATCTGAAGGAAACGATCTCTTGACATGACCTCAGGAAAATTACAACAAAAAATCCTCTCTGTCCTCCAGTACATGTCTAATGTAGGCAACTTCACTTCATGCAAGACATAATCCTACAAAGGCTTTCATTTCAACTACGTCGATGTCTACCCATGCCCCGCTGTCATTGTGTCTTGCCCTCTTCCTTGCTGCGTTCAAATTTGTCATGTCTACAAAGAGTTGTAAAATTATATTGTCAACAAAAATGCTAAAATAATCTAAAGGTCGGCTGCAGTTGTGCATAGCTCTATTGGGCCCACTGACACGATCGTAAATAGGGGCTTGCCTACCGTTTATATTTTCACACCACTAGGCGTCGGTGGATTTGGGTCTTGTTGTTTCAACTGTTGACGTCTTGGAGGTGGTGATGACAGTGGTGGTGGTGGTGGTTGATTTTCTTGATCGTTTATGTCATCTTTGCCACCATCTTGGTCTGGCATATCGATATCTTCTTCTTCTTCACTTTCTGATCTATTTCCGATGTCAATGCGATCAAAAAAAGCCCAGAAAGCATTCTCATCATGCAGTGGATCGATACGAAGTTATCGCCGTGTCGCCATTTTTAAATTTCTGTCAGGAATTTTTCGATTTTTGCAGCGTAGATTAGGTGATTACTCAACAGAGTCGTATGTGTATGAGCAAAGGAAAGTATATATGACTCCCTAGCTTGGTGACTATAATTCCAAAGTAAGTAATTAAGCAACCCAAACAAAAGTAACATTTTCTAAAAGCCCTTGACTTTCTTTATTACTTCATGTATTGATTGAAAAACACATGAAGTAATAAAGAAAATCATGGGCTTTTAGAAAATGTTACTTTTGTTTGTGTTTGTGTACTTTGAAATTATAAATTGAAAATGCACCCAAATCCAGATCGCCGGTGGTAAGTTTGAACATGGCCGTGACTTATTTTTTTTATGCCTAACTTCTAACGCATTTCCATCAATGAGCCAGTCAGAATATTCATTACATCGACCACTTATTAGAAAGCTGAGATCTCGGGGTTTCTCACGAGATCCAAAGTTATTTCACATACAGAGGGTGTTGTATACTAGTATTGTCGACAAGTTGAAAGGTTGACCCAAAAAGTTTGACCTGATCAGGAGTCAAAACTTGCTGATTTTAGACTTTGGTACGTAGTTCAATGTTATTTCTTTTAGATTTTTGTATATATAATGTCAAATTTACGAGAGCTCAGTGATTAATCAAGCGTGGTTAGGCAGATCGAAAATTCGAGCGAGTACTCTCCGGAGTGTGGATTTGTGGGTAATTTTCAACATGGCGGCACCCACAGATTCGAACTTCCGGTATAATCAAAGTGTGTTTATCACGTAAAACAATATTCAATCGACACAAATTTGCGTTTTTCTATCGTGGTTACATTTTCTTATTTCAACATAATGACCACTCTATCATTTGTAGTGTTATTAAATATGATTTTATGCTTTGAAAATGAACGGTTGTAATGTCATCGTCTGCTATGTATATGTACTAACAAAAGTAACATACAAAGCAGCAAGTTGTCGTCTGCTCCATATGTAAAGGCTTGCCTGTGTTTTATGTTGATGTTCCCAAATTTCATGACATGCTTATCAAATCAATATCCGTTCAATATTGTTTATTCAGAATGACAGGATCAAATTGTGCTGTCATATATTTCAAAATAAATATCTAAAACAAAGTATTGAAATAACATTTTATACACAATCAATGATCATTCTTTATCATTACTCTGGCATGGTCATTCCAATTTATTGTACATTAAGCTATCTGAAAGAAAAACAAAACACATGTATTTAGTTGTATTCTTCTGTCTTTTAGGATATGGCTCACTTCGAAGAACACAGTGAAACATGTAATTTAGATATCCTACAAAAAAATATTACCCGGTTAGTGAATGGAGAGGTTAATACTGAAATAAATGTAGCAGATTATCCTGTCACCTATGCTGTGTATGAAAGAATCTTGATGAAAATGGATACAGTATTCAAGAGAACCTGCCTAAAGTTTTGCTTATGTTTAACCCAGATTTTAGTCTTCCGAAGAAAGTAAGTAACTTAACAAGAAAAATAAAGCGAGACATTGCGAAGATAGCTGGTGGCTCCATTGATGCTGAAGTATGGAAGTCTACAACAGTTGTTCCATATCTCAAAGACAACGAAACACATGTTGCTGGATTTTCCATTGGTAGCCTTTTGTAGCCGAATGTTCCACAAGTACATAAGCCTCTCACCGTTGAGACAATTCTGAGACTCAGAACATTCAGAAGACGCATGTGTCTACCATAGAGGTTGGTACGTCAATGGATGAGACAGATGTTTGGACTTGAAGATAATAAGTTACCTACTGAGTGTGCGAGTGCGATCGTCTGTATCTTAAAAATGCAAACTTGGAAAATCAATAGAGGTAAAGGAATACACCCTTCCAAAAAGTGCACAGTCCAGGCTGTTAATATACAGGCAACACACAAATGTACAGATGCTGCTTGTGCAGGGCAGAACGAAGAATTCACCAGGAACTTCACCAGGTTGAACATCAGCTCTCACTTCAAAATGACACAGTCAACACACTTGCTGAGACATTGAATAATACATCTGCTAACACTGCAGAAATTGATAGATTAAATGAGAAGTGTAGAGATAATATAGAGACAATAAAAGAGCTCACAACTAAGTTAAAACATTTCAAACCATGAAATGTTCAGAGGAGAGCGTCGAGGACAGAGCAGAATGTCAAACAGCTGAAAGAGGTCATACAACAAAAGGACTGCACGGTAAAAATACTTACAGGTACATTAGTACAGCTCGAGAAAAAACTTGACCAGACGACTGTAGAGAAGATAAGAGCAGAAAAACAGAGTTCTTACTACAAGTCAAGACTAAAATTACAGAAAGAAAAGGAAAACAGAGAAGTTAAATTAAAACAAGATGTCAGCTTCTACCAAAACCAAATCTGTGAACTACAAGAAAAAGTACAAGATAGTCAGTCACTTCCCACTTCCAGTAGTCTTAATGCACATATATCAACTTTCAATGGGGGAAATACAGCGATACTGTCCACGAAGTATATGCCACCCTCCTTTCGATGAATGTTGGTGTTGTAAATGTGGAGCGCATCGTCCACCTTGTACTAGAAAAATTGGGCAACATTCAAGTTGACCGTCTTCCGAAGCGAACATTTGCAGAAACAATGCTCATTGAAGCTAAATTGATATCTCAAATGCAAGCTGCAGATGCCATGTTGTCCAGCTCAAGTAACACTCTTCACATGGATGGGACAAAACGGAGTGGTGTAGAATATGGAGGAGTTCAAGTAGGTACCAATACTGGTCAGTATAGTTTAGGAATAAGTGAGCTTGTTCAAGGTGACACACAAAGCTTCTATGACATGATAAAAACTCAACTTCATGACATGGCTGAACTTGTTGAAGATGAACACACATGTATAGATCAGAAAACAGCAGAGTTACTGAAAACCATAAAAAATATGATGTCAGATCGTCACATTGTTAACTCGTCTCTTAAAACAAAGTTAGAAGTTTGGCGTGATCAGTGTTTACCATTAGTGACAGCTAACTTTGAAACCATGTCGATTGATGTCAGAAAAAAAATGATCCAGCTGAACGACTTCAAGTGCAACCTTCATGTCTTAGTCAATCTTGGTTCCCAGGCAGAGTCTACTTTGAAAGTGTGGGGAGAGCTTGCTTTCGATTATCAACCTACATCAGATCAGCATTGCAACAGCAGTACCGTTCAATTCGTGCAACTACCAAACTGTGTGTTCCTGGAGCCGATGAAAAATCTGGATATGAGGCTTTATTTAACACTTACCTGAACAGGTTTTCCCATCCAGTCACAAGTAAACTTCGCACATTTCACGGCCATCGTATAAATATATTATTTAGCCTGGGAGCAGCCGTTTATCATCATAAACACATCACAAATTTTATAAATAACTATTTCTGCCCAGGTCAGAAAAGCAGGTTGGTTTCGGCTGTAGAGACATACCTTGGGTCTCCAGTCTATATTGCTGGGTGTCGTGCTTTGGGTATCATTAATAAGTTGATCACTAGCCCCATTTGGAGGCAGATTGAAAAAGCTAACCACATTCTTGATCTCAATGACATGTGGTTTAAATTGAGTTTGTATATGAAAGAATATGCAGAAGATGCATCAAATTTGTTGGAGGGAAAGGAATTATTTCCGGATGATTCGATGAAAGACCACGATGAAGTGTTCAAGTCTCTATTTCAACCATGTGATAGTGAGTTCGAAATTCTCACACGTGAAGCACTCGAGATTTGCTGTTTGAATTTCCAGATAATAATACGAAAACAACTTGGTGATTACTTGCGGGGGGGGGAATTCCATGAATTGAGTACTGCAAATCTTCAGCAGAATCAACAACCGTGAGTTCCAGCAACATAGTCAGTGAAAGGGACTTTGCTAGCCTTGATAGGCTACAACGTGAAACACCTAATGCAAACACAATTGCTTTAGAAGGCATGATCCCTTTTGCAAGTAACAAAACACTTCAATGGTTGGATTCTCTTGAAGATGAAAAAAAGCAAAAGTAATGGAAAGGGCTAGACATAGAGTACAATAGTCAGGGCCATCTTTGTGCTGACCCTGTGGTCAGAGCCATCTTTGTGCTGGCCCTGTAGTCAGGGCCATCCGTGTGCTTGCCATATAAATCAAGGGCTTTTAGAAAATGTTACTTTTGTTTGTGTTGTTTAATTAATTACTTTGAAATTATAAATTGAAAATGCACCCAAATCCGGGTCGCCGGTGGTAAGTTTGAACATGGCCGTGACTTATTTTTTTTTTATGCCTAACTTCTAATGCATTTCCATCAATGAGCCAGTCAGAATATTCATTACATCGACCACTTATTAGAGAGCTGAGATCCCAGGGTTTCTCACGAGATCCAAAGTTATTTCACATACAGAGGGTGTTGTATATTGTCGACAAGTTGAAAGGTTGACCCAAAAAGTTTGACCTGATCAGGAGTCAAAACTTGCTGATTTTAGACTTTGGTACATAGTTCAATGTTATTTCTTTTAGATTTTTGTACATATAATGTCAAATTTACGAGAGCTCAGTGATTAATCAAGCGTATTTGTAGGTTATGCAGATCGAAAATTCGAGCGAGTACTCTCCGGAGTGTGGACTTGTGGGTAATGTTCAACATGGCGGCACCCACAGATTTGAACTTCCGGTATGATCAAAGTGTGTTTATCGCGTAAAACAATATTCAATCGACACACATTTGCGTTTTTCTATCGTGGTTACATTTTCTTATTTCAACATAATGACCACTATCATTTGTAGTGTTATTAAATACGATTTTATGCTCTGAAAATGAACTGTTGTAATGTCGTTTGCTATGTATATTATACTAACATACGAAGCAGCAAGCTGTCGTCTGCTATATGTAGAGGCTTGCCTATGTTTTATGTTGATGTTCCCAAATTTCATGACATGCTTATCAAATCAACATCCGTTCAATATTGTTCATTCAGAATGACAGGATCAAATTGTGCTGTCATATATTTCAAAATAAATATCTAAAACAAAGTATTGAAATAACATTTTATACACAATCAATTATCATTCTTTATCATTACTATGGCATGGTCATTCCAATTTATTGTACATTAAGCTATCTGAAAGGAAAACAAAACACATGTATTTAGTTGTATTCTTCTGTCTTTTAGGATATGGCTTACTTAGAAGAACACAGTGACACATGTAATTTAGATATCCTACAAAAAAATATTACCCCGTTAGTGAATAGAGAGGTTAATACTGAAATAAATGTAGCAGATTATCCTGTCACCTATGCTGTGTATGAAAGAATCTTGCAATCCCTTGATGAAAATGGATACAGTATTCAAGAGAACCTGCCTAAAGTTTTGCTTATGTTTAACCCAGACTCAGAGCATTCAGAAGACGCAATTCAGTGTCTACCATGGCGGTTGGTACGTCAATGGATGAGACAGATGTTTGGACTTGAAGATAATAAGTTACCTATTGAGTGTGCTCTCAAATGCCAGTGGTATCGTCTGTATCTTAAGAAATGCAAACTTGGAAAATCAATAGAGGTAAAAGAATACACCCTTCCAAAAAGTGCACAAGTCCAAGTATACAGGCAACACACAAATGTACAGATGCTGCTTGTGCAGGGGAGAAAGAAGAATTCACCAGGAAACTTCACCAGGTTGAACATCAGCTCTCACTTCAAAATGACACAGTCAACACACTTGCTGAGACATTGAATAATACATCTGCTAACACTGCAGAAGTTGATAGATTAAATGAGAAGTGTAGAGATAATACAGAGACAATAAAAGAGCTCACAACTAAGTTAAAACATTTCAAACCACGAAATTTTCAGAGGAGAGAGTCGAGGACAGACCAGAATGTCAAACAGCTGAAAGAGGTCATACAACAAAAGGATTGCACGGTAAAAATACTTACAGGTACATTAGTACAGCTCGAGAAAAAAACTTGACCAGATGACTGCAGAGAAGATAAGAGCACAAAAACAGAGTTCTTACTACAAGTCAAGAATAAAATTACAGAAAGAAAAGGGTTCCAAGTTAAATTAAAACAAGATGTCAGCTTCTACCAAAACCAAATCTGTGAACTACAAGAAAAAGTACAATATAGTCAGTCACTTCCCACTTCCAGTAGTCTTAATGCACATAATTTATATGAACTTTTCATGGGGGGAAATACAGCACTACTGTCCGCGAAGTATATGCCACCCTCCTTTCGATGAATGTTGGTGTTGCAAATGTGGAGCGCATCGTCCACCTTGTACTAGAAAAATTGGGCAACATTCAAGTTGACCGTCTTCCGAATCGAACATTTGCAGAAACAATGCCCATTGAAGCTAAATTGATATCTCAAATGCAAGCTGCAGATGCCATGTTGTCCAGCTCAAGTAACATTCTTCACATGGATGGGACAAAACGGAGTGGTGTAGAATATGGAGGAGTTCAAGTAGGTACCAATGCTGGTCAGTATAGTTTAGGAATAAGTGAGCTTGTTCAAGGTGACACACAAAGCTTCTATGACATGATAAAAACTCAACTTCATGACATGGCTGAACTTGTTGAAGATGAACACACATGTATAGATCAGAAAACAGCAGAGTTACTGAAAACCATAAAAAATATGATGTCAGATCGTCACATTGTTAACTCGTCTCTTAAAACAAAGTTAGAAGTTTGGCATGATCAGTGTTTACCATTAGTGACAGCTAACTTTGAAACCATGTCGATTGATGTCAGAAAAAAAATGATCCAGCTGAACGACTTCAAGTGCAACCTTCATGTCTTAGTCAATCTTGGTTCCCAGGCAGAGTCTACTTTGAAAGTGTGGGGAGAGCTTGCTTTCGATTGTCAACCTACATCAGATCAGCATTGCAACAGCAGTACCGTTCAATTCGTGCAACTACCAAACTGTGTGTTCCTGGAGCCGATGAAAAATCTGGATATGAGGCTTTATTTAACACTTACCTGAACAGGTTTTCCCATCCAGTCACAAGTAAACTTCGCACATTTCACGGCCATCGTATAAATATATTATTTAGCCTGGGAGCAGCCGTTTATCATCATAAACACATCACAAATTTTATAAACAACTATTTCTGCCCAGGTCAGAAAAGCAGGTTGGTTTCGGCTGTAGAGACATACCTTGGGTCTCCAGTCTATATTGCTGGGTGTCGTGCTTTGGGTATCATTAATAAGTTGATCACTAGCCCCATTTGGAGGCAGATTGAAAAAGCTAACCACATTCTTGATCTCAATGACATGTGGTTTAAATTGAGTTTGTATATGAAAGAATATGCAGAAGATGCATCAAATTTGTTGGAGGGAAAGGAATTATTTCCGGATGATTCGATGAAAGACCACGATGAAGTGTTCAAGTCTCTATTTCAACCATGTGATAGTGAGTTCGAAATTCTCACACGTGAAGCACTCGAGATTTGCTGTTTGAATTTCCAGATAATAATACGAAAACAACTTGGTGATTACTTGCGGGGGGGGGGGGGAATTCCATGAATTGAGTACTGCAAATCTTCAGCAGAATCAACAACCGTGAGTTCCAGCAACATAGTCAGTGAAAGGGACTTTGCTAGCCTTGATAGGCTACAACGTGAAACACCTAATGCAAACACAATTGCTTTAGAAGGCATGATCCCTTTTGCAAGTAACAAAACACTTCAATGGTTGGATTCTCTTGAAGATGAAAAAAAGCAAAAGTAATGGAAAGGGCTAGACATAGAGTATCACATGTTTTGTCCAAGTACAAGGAACGGAAAGCTGACATCAAAGCCAAGCATATTCTTCTTCTGAAACAACGAAAAGAAGAAAAGATGGCCAAAGAGAAGATGGCTCTTGAAAAGCGTGAACAAGTAACTAAAGATGTCATGGAGTATGGAGGACAAAAGAAGAAATGGACCAATATCTTCAAGACAAGGGTGATAAACATTCTCTACTTGCTGTAAAGTCGCAAATCCTGAGGTCAGGACCATCTTTGTGCAGGTCCTGTAATCTGCTACAGAACTATGTAAAGTTTTCAATCACATGACTACAAAGACATGACTGCAAAGGTCACATCCGCATTGCCATGTGTGTGTGTGTGTGTGTGTGTGAAAGTAGACAACTTTTATGTCTGCACAAGCAAAGAAATCACACTTGACAAGGTGATCACTGGTGATTATCAGTGGCACCCCTTCATGTTATGGCTTCTATATATCAGATGCAATTTGACCCATAAGTAAGTGCCTACTGTTTCATGGGTCAAATTGTATCTGATATATATAAGTTTTTGTTTTATTTCCTGATATATAGTTGTCAAGTGTTGTTTTGTTCTATCACTCTGATTTACATGTAACTTCTTGATTTATTTGTCTAACTCCTCATGAAGAGAGGAGTATACTCAGCCTTGCGAGTTTTTGCTTTCTCATAGGCGTGTTTTTAAAGAGAGATTTTATACGATTTTGTATCATCCCACAAGTCTCCCAAGTTCTCAAAAGTGATTGTAATGTTCGCCACTGTTTGTAATGTTCTTCGACACTTCATAATCTCGGGATCCTGGAATAAGGAACTGTTACAATTCCATAGTCCAGGACCTTGAGGGAGACTAAGAAGACGGTAAAGAAATAGAGATAGAGACAGTTATGATCAGAGATTACAAGAAATAGAAGTTGTAGTAGTCTTCGAAGATGAAGTATAGAAGCTACCGTGTTACATGTATTTGTGTCGCACCAAGTGTACATTTTTGTGTCTGGATGTTCTCGAAGCCATGCCTCGACAAGAGACATAGACCGAGTGATCTTGCTTGTTGTTTTTGTGTTGATGTTGTTGTTTTATTCCAGTGCTGAACTCTTCTACATCACAGAATCTGAACATGTTGGGAACTTCCTCGTTTTTCCATCATCCTAGCTGGTCTCCAGTTTGGTGGCCTTTGTCCGAGGTATGTACAATACATTGTATTTTCATTTACTTTTGTGTATCAGTACCAGGCTACAATAAAAACAATGTTTGTAGTGAACTGAGGTGTGCATTGTAGTCTATGCACTTGAATGTTAAGTATGATCGTGATGCTATATAGCAGTAGGCTTTACACCTGACAAACAAGTCAATCACTTTGTACAACTGTGCGCTCATAACACTATTACATTGTGTATCTCAGTTCTGTTCGAATTTCATTTGTGTGGTCAAAGGGAGTTGTAAGCGGCTAAACTTTTTTTCAACTAGTTATGACAGAAAGCCTTTAAGATATTGTTAGATAAGAAGTGTCGGTATATGTGAATGGATATGGGTTGTAACCACATTATATGTAATGGGGTGGGGGGGGGGTTTATACCCCTCTTAGATCACCATTCACCAGGAAGTAAAACTCTAATTCCCCATTCAGTATCTCCAAATATCAATTCACGTTCACCCAAATATTCATGTAATTTACCATTCAACAGTAAATCTTGTGTAAATTCACCAATATCAAAAATAAATTCACTATTTTCATTCAAGCAAAATTATGTCATTCACGATTCATGTTTTCAATTTATTAACGTTTGCTATTCACGTTCGAAAATAATGATCATTCACCAATATACACAATATTCGCAACATTTACATGTTTAAAAAAGATGTATTCACCATTTTCACACAAGTTAAAATATTAACGATTCACTATTTACACGTAAGGTATATATATATATATATATATATATATATATATATATATATATATATATATATATATTCTCCCCCGATTACGTAGCCTACAGACTAAGCTATCTGTCTCGACATAGTGGCTTGACAGTAGTTTAGTTGTGGCGATCATTTTCAAGCAAGTCTCTCTGTACTGGGTCAATTTTTTATATTTCCGGACACGATTTGTCTATAAGCTGTATTGCCCATGCCAAGTGTTTTCATTTTTGTTTTATAATTGATTATTATTATTATAAAATGATGTCACTGCATATATATTTATATACAATTCAAGAACACAGGAAAAAGCCTTTATACCCAATTTTTTAATAGTCATGAAAATTATTATTTGGCATTCCCGTAATAAATTTTAAATCATTATTGTATTTTTTATATATTTTCATAAAGAACATACGCAGACAGAAATACACTTGCAAGGGATATCACGGTTTGCGAGAAGATGCCAAACATGATGGAGAATAGAATGGGCGAAACTGTCTATAATTCTGGTGCCCACCGACTACTACTACTACTACTACTAGTAGTAGTAGTAGTAGTAGTAATATTTGCATGTTTTTGGTTAACGTATACAGTTGTGTAAGGTGTATGGGTGAAGTCATGACTAGCCGGTAATGCAAAACGGCTATGAGTTTTCTGTCCACACACACAGTGTCCGTACAATTATTTCAATCATTTAAAAGAGGATTGAAACTTGGATGCAAATAATGTCTCTAGGGATGCAACAAGTGTGAGTCTCTGTGGTTCGTCAGTGACCCCAAGACCAATGACACTACAACATCCATCTCTCTCTCTCTCTCTCTCTCTCTCTCTCTCTCTCTCTCTCTCTCTCTCTCTCTCTCTCTCTCTCTCTCTCTCTCTCTCTCTCTCTCTCTCTCTCTCTCTCTCTCTCTCTCACACACACACACTATTCCATGACTTAGTGCCTGGATGACTCTGGAATGGACTATGGACATAGTAGAAGAGCTTGTGATATCACACTGTGACACGATAGGAAACATGCAATATAGCCATGCTACATAGTCCCTAGTCTAGCTGCTAGACCTCAGGCTTTCTTCTCAACACTCTGTTTCTGAATGTGGCTTACAATCGAAGGTGAAAGCTGTCGCCCCCACTAGCCTTGACAGTGAGCAGAAAAGCCTGTGGGGTCTAGCAGCAAGACTACATAGTCCCAAACCTGAAATGAAACTCCCAGGTCCTCCCTTTGTGTACAATTTGTACATGTAAACAGTTGCGCACAGGTTATTTGCATTAGCTGTAAAAAGGAAAGAAATTGTAAATGATGTGATCCATGTTAAGCTTTAGGAATTTGTTTATAACCATCCATACTGCATCAAATTCAATGGATGTTGGTTTAATTCCAAGCTTATGATACCCACAGTAGGGTGGCCTTCATGGTGACTGCACGATCTTGCAGTCTATATTTTAGGGGACTTGAATGTTTACACTGATGATTACATCTGAAAAACAGAGGAACTAACATCACCCACTTCTCATACCTACCCCATCAAGGAACAATACATTTATTTTTGAGAATTGAAAACTGGGTGTCGGCAAAAGCAATTGGAACTCTTAAAAATCACCCTTAACCGTTCCAACAAAACATTAAGGTAACTATGTCACAGCACCAGCATGAATTCATGGAAACAATTTGACAAACATGGACAGTCATACATAGATTTCTGTTTATTTATTTTATGTTAAGAGTACAACCTTTGATACAAAAATCTTCATGACAGAGATTTTAAGTTTATATTTAAGATGTAAGATCAAAACGTACATTGATAACTTCAAGATCTGATTTTTAATGCATTTGATGACATTTCATCTAAAATAACCTCAATACCCTTTTCCCAAGCCTCCCAATCGCTGAAACTGAAAATAATTTTTTTCATAATTTTATTATTTTTCACTTTATGCTATACTTGCTGGTCAATGCATATATGATAATCTACTCATCAAACCCTATCCATATTTCAAAAAATTACAATTTTTTGACTAATTGACTAAAATTTCCATCTCACTTTCACAGTTGTTATCAAGCCAGTGTAGACAGTACCATTAATGATGAGTTGAATGTACATAACTCAGCCAGTCAGATATATTGAACACTTTTAACATGCCAGTATAAGGTTTGATGTATTTGTCAACACGCAAAAATCAACAGAGTACATTTAAGTTATGGCAACTGGAATTTTACTAAGCTCATTCATAAGTATCGTCCAGCAAAATAATGAACATGTATAGCTACCTTCTAAGACCACAAAAAGGGAAATCTAAAACCTGATCAAATTACATGAATTCAAAATTCATCAAATGATTTTGAATGATTACAATACCAGCACAAAAAAAACACAGTAACAAGTCTGAGCTTTGCGATCTACATCATTCAAATACATGTACATGTAGCAGTGAGTAATCAACAGAGAAAATTACAAAATGTATACTAAACATTATACTGGTATTCATAATATGAATGGATTAGAGATATAAGTGGACTATTTCTATCAGAAGTTAAAGAGGAAAAAACAAAATCTACAAACGGCTTAGATGTCTATAGGCAGATTACAGGACATCCCTTCAAAAGGCCCTCTGCAGATCTTGTAACGGGGTATTAAACAAGTTGTATTACAGGGTCTAGGAATTTGATAAGATTTCATGTGCATGCTGGTATGTATGTATACAAGATAGTAAATTAATTATTAACTATATTCCAGAACCTGGCATATGATACATACAATATTTTTTATATAAAGGTCAACATGTGCATATACAATTATTACACTGTGAAAAAATCAGACCTGTGACACAACTATGTACAACAACTGTGGGCACCAGAGTTGTGTACACACATGTACTGTCATATGCAGAAAATACAGATTTAGACCCTGTGCTGTATATCTGTGTACATAGTGATATTTGTGTACCAGAAGTGTACCCACAGCAATATTCACAACAATGTAGTCGCACCTCAGTAACAGGTCTGTGGCTACATTTCTGTTACAACACTGCCATTTTAGCTGACATGTGTACCTACACTGTAGAATGTTACAGGGTCTGCATAGGATCTGCGATAAGGGGAAATTTAAATGATGTGGCATACGTTCATCTTTGATTGCTTCATAAAATGGAAGCCAAGAAAGACAGACAGTTTGAGGATTGAATATATAATTTAAAGTAATACTTTTTCACAAGAGGAGTATGTACAATCGTATGAATTTAACGCATAAACACAACCCCTTACCACTTTTTTGGGGGGAATTTTAGGTGTGTATTAATGACCCTAGCATGAGCATCACTCTAGGGTCTACAAGTATACTAAGTATAGCAATATTCAATCTTTCTCAGCTATTTGATAACTTAAGAATGATTGACTGATTGATTAATTCATTGTCAACTGTCCACAGCCACCTTTAATGTCATGATTTACCGAAAGGTGATAAGATAGTCGGGGTAGGCCATAACATCATTGAATACCACAAACAGTGATGGATTTTGCACATTATCAGTTACACTATCGTAGCAGTCTGTTGGATCACTTCCACTCTTTGATGGTGGTACCAACATTCCTTGTTGTCCTCTAGTAAACTCTCCTGTCAGTACTTTAGCTTGGTATACATATCTATTTCCAGTTGTTGGATCAGGTGGTGAATACGTTGTAGATGCTGAGTAACTAGAATTCACAGCAAAATAGCTCCCTGCCCCATAATCTGTAGCTGCAAATACATATTACAATATGATAAACAATTAGTATATTTGTTACATGCAATTATGGAATTATTAGAATTCAATATACTCAGTCGATAGCTTGATAAATTTCTTTGGCACTATACTTTTCTATGTAATAATAAAGTATTTTCCGTCTCGCGGCAGATCTCGCGAGATATGCAAATAACCTAGCAACAGCACGTTATACAGTAAAGTGATCGCGTACACGTTGTTGTGTTGGTTTTTAGACGACGCTACGCGACGTATAAAAAGTCTATGGAAAAGTTATGACATTGTATCAAATTTTAGACGTTGTTTAAAAATAGGAATACAATATTCGCGACCTGACATGCAAGTTTTCAACCATAGGGCCTGCGATCCTCGAGTGGATCCAACTCTAGTAATATTTTCAAGTTCATGTTGAAACTGTCAATCTCAACCGATCTTCATCTGCGCCCAGACGGCCAAAAATCACCGTCACGTCTGACGGCTAGTTATGAATTTCACATACGCACATCGTTTTTACAACCATACTTTAAAAGTTTGCTTCCCTTGATCTATCATACCATGGAAGTATACTTCCATGATCATACGTATTGCAATGTACGTGACGTCGAGAACAATGGTGTTGCTAAGCGGTTGACACTTCAGCTTGACCACCCGAATGTGGTTGCTATGCACTCAATGGCGTCTCCCGCGAGACGGGTAATGGTCTATTTAAAGCTGCATCTCAGGGAGCTCAGGCTCAGTTAGTTTTGTTTACAAATACAAACAAGTAAACAAACAAAACATTGACAAGTGTGTGTTTGTTATTTATTCATGTATTTATCTACTCATTTATCGGTAACGTTTAAGTTTTTGTTTGTTTACTTGTTTATTTGTTTATGTTTTGTTTTTTACTTGTTTGTATTTGTAAACAAAACTAACTGAGCCTGAGGTCCTTGTGGCTGCACTAGCTGTAATTGGACTGTTTTTGGGCTGTTTAATCTTTCATTAGTTATTTATGCCACAACAATAGTTTTAGTTATTAGTTATTTACATGTATTGTACACTGTGAACAGCATTGATTCACCTGTGGGTAAACATATTTTTTTTAGCTGTATTCGCAATACACCAAATCAAATTGATTTTTGGGTCTGCACCAAACATCAATGCTCTCAACCTCTGTTTCTGTCCTATTTATGGATAATACCAACCACTGATTAACATTTACAATGTCTAATAATTGACAATTTTAATAATTTTTCAGAAATTTTCGAGAAAAGCTAAATGAAAATGCTTCTGACCTATCTTAGCTCTTCTCTTAATCTAATTGACAGTTTTTATAAATGACACTTCTATTATCATTGTTAGAATTTAGCAAATGTGTTATGCCTTATACCTACCTTTTACCTGTTGTGTAAAGCTATCAAAAATGGTGCCACTTGTTCTGCTCATTGGACCTGACATTTTTACACACACTTAGACGACTTCAAATTGGCAAAATAAACAATTATAGAAGTGCTGGGTATAGTTGGGATGTACTTTCATGTAAGTAGACTAGTACTACTGTCTTATCAGTAAGAATGTACACAATTAAAGCCATTAAAATCATTAAGTCATTGTGTAATTGTTTCAGCAAAAGCCATTGAATTTCCTACTTTTCAAAGCGATTAGATTAATGATGAAACGATCATGTGTGTGTTGCCTCTGATACTGTTAGGCTTGTTAGGCTGTTAGTATTCTATTAATGTAAAACACATTGTGTCTTAGAAGACTCTCACCATTCTTTCCATAAATCCTGTTGAATCCACCATGATTTATTTTATCAACACTGTCTACACCTGTACCATGATACAGTAACTTTTCGTTATTAATTCCTTTCTTGTTCTTCCTGTCCATGTTTTGTTTCAGTACCATATACTGTCGATATAGCTTTGGATTCTGAATACGTTCAATTTGCTACAGAAAAGAAAGAAAATAATTGCATCTAAATATATTGCATAGATTTTTTAGTACATTGTACTTTAATTTACCAGAAAGAGAGAAAGGAATACATGATGAAATCATTGAAAATAACAAAAGAAAGATAAAAAAAATGGGAACGAAATGATCATTAGGAGGATCATGGAAATGCATTTAATGATGAAAAAATTCTTTCATCAAATATAATAAAGCCAAAACAAGCAAAAAGTAAGCATATAACCATGGTGTCTTTCATAATGTGTCTTGGAACAATAAAATTGAATATTGAATAAAAGGCAGACTCACCTGTACAACATTGGGTGATCTAAGAGTCTGTATGAAGGTAGTGGCAACAGTTTTGAATTCATTTGACTGGGCATCCAATACCACTCTTTTCATTTGTTCTGTTTCTGCCATTTTTCGCCAGTGGTCAGGGAGGGGAAACCCACCTGTGGGAATATCAAATCACACGATGCATGATTTTATAACTATTTAAGGCCACCTGTTACTTTCACACTGTTCTTTTCTCACAGAAAAGTCTGCTGAATTCTTTTATTTTGACAGTGTAAGAAATCCGTTAGATACATTGTATTGTTCTGCACCAATATTCTGCTTTATTAACATGAATTAGCATAACATTTTAATGTCATGGTCATTTCAACAGGGTTTTATTTCGTAACTACATTTGATTGGCTGTAACCAGTATTGGTTGCACAATATGAAGTCTCCAATAAACATGAAGAGTTGGCTGATGCATCAGGACTAGGACACCCAAACACAGACTTACAGGTTATAGACTACATTTTAAGGTGATTCTCTTTTAAGTTGTACATGTACAGCAAGCATGGAATTCTATATGTATAGAGCTATGAAATATTGGTAAGTAGTTTCCTTATTAAACTTGGTGACTACCAAATGATGAAACAAAATTTCTAATCTCACCTTCTTTCAATTCTCTCCTAACTGATACTTTAGTTCCATCACCCATGTCCACCTCTGTCATATCACTGAAGTCAATCAGGTATTTCACATCTTCTATATCCACTGTAATGGACCTCTTATCATCCAAATATGCTTTTTCAATAAACCCCATTACTTCATCTTCATACTCTTCATAAGTCGCTTTATCATTCAAATACAACCACTTCACATTCCTTAAAAGCATTCGCCTCTCATCATCAATTATTTTATCACGTACCATATCCACTTCTCTTTGAACTTTCATGACAGCTTGTGAACTTCCTCGTAATCGTAGTCGAGCTACACTTCCTGTGAAAACTTTTTCAAGTTTTACCTGTTCATGGAAAATAAACACAAATAATCATTTTAAAGGAAAATAACCATTTTAATATTGTACACTGTGATTAGTATTTACTGTAATTAGTGAAAAATAGTGTAATTACATGCAACATTTTTGCTGTAACGTAGAATACACTTTGGGGACAATTTCCATGAAAATTGAAGTTCTTATAAACTCTAAATTTTGGCATATGAATGTGTGTCTATGTCCATGACTATTTCCACTGAACAATGAATGGAGAACAAGTTTCAATTGTGATAATGTAAGTGGTAAACAACCATGAAGTGACTTTCCAGAACCCAGAATTTCCAAAAATGCCTTTATTTCCTTGACAATGTGTGCCCCCTGATGAGTTGTCAAGGTGATTCTGATGTAATGGCACATCTCAAATCCTATCTATTTTTTCAGTCCGATATTCTAAATACTTTTAAAAAATTGGCTAAAATAATGTATGATTCATTCCTTCATTAATTTATTGACGATTTCAAAGTAAAAGTATCTTCTTCTTTTTTAAATTTCTTGTGTTTACAAAAAGAATTATCACTTTACTGAAATGAACTTCTATAAATTGATCAGTGCATACTACATATCGTTCCTATTCTGTGATTATTTATTGGAAATGGTATTTAATACTTACATGGAGTCCCTCAGCATACGCCATAAGACGGGGCATCTCGTTGTCAGGTATTTTGCTAACAGTGTCTTCCCTGATCATCTATATTAAGAAAACATATCAAACCTCACCAGTATAATCATAGACATTTAAAATAGCATGGATATCAAAGACAAAGTCACATTCAAATATAAATTGTTCTGAGCATTTCTTTCCATATTTACTACAGGGTAACACATTTATTCAACTGAATGCCTCCCATAAGGTAATCACTAATTATGCAAATTACTCATTAAAGGTAAAAGTTGAATCAAAAAAGTTCATATGAACCATATTATGGTTAATATATGGACCATATTATAATATATTAAATTTGAAGCTTGAATTTTTAAGATACAGCCTAGTTACCTAAAATCGTTAATTGTTCATTTTTAATTTAGTCTAGTCCTGCTTAAATTTGGTTGAGTGTTCTACTCATAACTCAATGTGACATGGCAAATTACATGTACATTGGAATTGTAGACTTACTGATCTCGGCAAAAGTAAAGTACCAGTCAGTTTCTTCGGCCTGGGGGTGGATTTGTAGGGGGGGGGGTCACCCTGTTATTGAAATTGGCAGTAGGGGGGTCATGCTGTTTTGAAAATTGTGGATGTGGGGGGGGGGGAGGGGATCATTGTGTTTTGGATTGTGATGGGAGAAAAAAATTCATTTTCTACAATGGCATATAACCTTCTCTGAAATGTGGTACATGTAAATAATGTTCTTGTCCCTGTTTCTTACATGAATTCTTTAATTTTATTTTATTAGTTCAAACATAACTATACACATACATGTATTACCTAGCTACCACACTCGTTACAGAATATGACATGTATATACTTGGATGTTTCACAATCAATGCTTCACTTATGTTGCACTTTGGGACAAAAGTGAACTTGAAGGTCTTGTAATGGTAATCTTCACAGATACTTTATAAAAGAAGTTAATCTACTTGTTCTACTTGTCAGTATGAACTTGTCAAAAGGGATTAATACACTTTCTATTTTGGACACTACATGTTATTGACACTATAAATCACCACATCTCATCAGATTTCAGTTTCTCTTATACATTAAGTATGACCACTAAAATTCTCTAACATACCGGAGACTTTACTACAAATATAATGCCACTATACCAATGGCAATGCTGCAGTCCATTTTTTATGTGACATGGGAAACTCATTTAAAACTTACATTTACGTTAACTTTTCGAACCTTGGAAATGTCACCTCAAAGGCTATGAATAACCTAAACAGTGCCTTAAAAGAAGCAAAAAAAAACGCAGATCTGTCGGGGGTGGGGGGACAAAGAGTCCCTCATCCCAAAGGTCACTCATGCATTTAACCAACTATCACCTGTCTTTTACTATGTCTTATCAGTTTATGGTAATTGTGTTTGATGAGTGTGTAGACGTTGTCATTCACACATTTCAGTTAACTGCATTGGTGGTTATTTTTACAAGCCCCTCCTTAAGATGATTATGCATGAAAAATTAGCTATTGTCCTCTGTTTGTGCTTGTCGCTAATACGGTTCTCTGATTGGCAGTTATTTATATCCTGGTGACATTTGCTAGACCTCGGATGTTCCATCCTCACGATGTTCGGGCGTGTGTCGGAAGAACATCCGAGGTCTAGCAGATAGACTACAGTGTCTTTTGCAAGGACAAGAAGAATGTTTATTGTCAACAGATGTCGGGGGGAGGGGTCATTTTTTTTTATTTGTCTAAAGGGGAGGGGGCGTGGATTGTTTTGTAGATGAATTGTAGTGGGGTCACTATACTTAAGTACAACATGAACAAGAAGTCACTGGCCCACCCCCAGCCGTAAAAAAACTGATGGCTCCCTCACCCGGGATCTTATAAAGTAGATGCAAGTCAGTCAAGCAGTCCACACTGAGTTACGAGTAAGAAATACCTATCATGTGAATATTATATATGGGGGGGGGGGGGTCATCATGTTTTAGAATTAAGTGATAGGGGGGGGTCAGCCTGTTTTGGGTTTTACAGATAGGGAGTCAGTGACTTTTTGTCGGCCCGATTTAAGAATATACCTCCCCCCCCCCCCGCCCCCAGGCTGGAGAAACTCACCAGTCCCTAAATATTTCGCTAATCGTAAATGAAAAGGTCTTGTCTGAAAAATGTTCAACCTCAACGTCGCAGATTACTAGCGAATTCCATTGGAGTGTCAAGCAAAACCATCTACCTTAAATACTACTTGTTATCGTTCGTTTTTGAAAATTCACAATTTTTCACCGTTTAAATTATTTTTAAAACAGCAAAACGACCTCAAATTGCGAGTTTTTAATAAAAATTAAAACGAAAGTCTGGACTACAATCTCATGACTACTGTTTTCCATATACAGTAAGGCTCTCTAGCGAAAGAACTTTGACATTGACTAGTTACTACTATATATTATATAAAACTTTTGACCCTGCACATTTTTTTACACCAATATGGATTTTGCTTCACGCTCGAATCACAGATCGTAGATTCATGCTTTTTCGGCCAATAGTTGTGTTACAGGGCCAAGCACCTGCTGGTACACAATAAGAGTAATACAAAATGATAGATTTTGACGACAAAAGCACTTTTGTAAGTCTCGTGGTCTCGTATGTTGAGCGAGATTTCGTATATGCCATGTAGCAACTTTTGTAGCAACCACGACGTGACCCCCCCCCCCCGTAGCTTACCCTCATATTCATATTCATATGTCGCAACTTTGAAAAGACTGTTGAATATGAATTACAGAGAACTGTGTTCTATTTTCACTTAAATTTCATGACAAACAATCCTTCAGATGTGACATAGTGCCTTAAAGTAAAAATTCATTATAGCGAAAATGTCGACGAATAAGTCACGCACGGGTATTTATAAATGCGCAGCCCCCCCCCCCCCCTGAGACACTTTCATTTCCTTTGAGCGTCCGCCTATAATGTTGCAATTTGAAAACGTTAAAAAAAATCACACGACATTGTACATACTATATTATCTTTTCAATTTATCGACTGGGGAATGTGGTAGCCAAATTGCAGTGTTATGAGAGACACGTGAATGCCACAAATATGTAGTATCCCATAGATCTAGTAAAATATCATTGAAAACCTTTAAGGTACAAACGATGACACAATTCCTCTCGTTTCCCGAAATATTTTTACAAAAAACCACACGCCATTATAACTCGATGACGCGTTTCAATTTGACAGTTTGGATTGGTACACACTGTTGATGCATGCCACATATTTGATGAAATGGACGAGACGTGGTTGTGATTTGCTTCGTGATTGGACGATACATTAATTTGTTACAATTCCCCTATCTTTACCAGAGCATCTGACATTACGTAATAGATAGTCAACACGTTTCGGGAGGGTTATGTTCCAATAAACGAGGGGTGTAGTCCCCGGGTTTTTGTCACATGACCCTACCGAACGAGTTGTTTATCTTGCTTATACTAGGCGTGATTGGCTCAAACAGATCTTTTAAAAAATTATGACACTGTGTAATTTGTTACATGCAAATTGAGTGGTGAGTGTAATGTAGGTCACACCCCTTAGAAAGTTATGGCTCCATATAACCAACGGAAATGAAGGCCTCTGATAGCCGTAGTATAAGTTGTACTCTATTTACCCTGCAACGTTAGCAACTTCACCAACTTCTCTCGATCTGACTTTACAAGATACTGTAATATACTTAGAAGTCCCAGAAAGACAGTCAATCAATCAGTTCAATGTAGCTTTCAGTCGTGACAACCACGTGATATTGTGTGTTCATTTCGCTCGTCATCGTAGTACAGGACGTATAACGATACGTTTGGTATTCGTAATCATGGTCGTATAAATACATGTATGTGTTACGGATGACAGATTACAACTTTTTGATATTCGCTAAGTTTTGATGTTTTGCGAGGTCACCGTGAACTCTCAGCTGTCATGAATTAACACTTACAACAAATGTTTGCATTTCGCGAATAGTATTCTTCTAAAATGACAACATTAAGTTATTATAAGATCAACAGTGTCAAATAATGACTAATTACAGACAGTTGAAAGAACAATGACGTGATCACATTGTTTGGCTAGTTTTCATATTTGCCAATATCATTTGCATTGAATTAAGGCGATGGCAATACTTCCGTTTTAGTCATTTATGGTGCTGATTACTTTATCACCCAATCATTTGAGTATTGTATATTTTATGTTTATAAGAATTTGATGGAATAATAAGATGATGGATTCAGTCTTTGGAAGAGACGGTCTGAGGTCAGGAGCTTCGATCTGCTCCCTGACTGGTCACTTCCAAATGATCCAGGTTAACCATGAACATTGTGTGTAGTCTGAGCTAATTCCCTAAAAGTCCAAGTCGATCCCGTGTACAGAGTGGAGAGAGAGAGAGTGGAGAGAGAGAGTAACATTGAAGGGGGTTACCTAAACAGTAGAGACCCCCCACCAAATTTGTTACATATGTACAGATAAATGTTTCGAATTTAATTTAGTCAGGATGGTTCTAAATTGCGGAGACATGATGAGTAATACATTGTAGAAATGACTTGATTTGCACAATTTCTGGACCATGGGTAGGACTGTCTGGAGTGGAATTGATTTTGAAATACCATTTCATAGGAATGACTTACAACGGTTACCATTCTTTTATGTTTAAAATAAATAAATATATTTTTTTGTATATGATACTGGTATAGCCCTAGCCGAGTGAGATCACCAACATTGTTAACACAGATCAATAACTCTTTGATATGAGATACACATAATTATCTCAATCTTAAAATCTTACCATGCGGCTCATGTATTACATCTTTGCACACAATATAAGCGTATGACATTGACGATCTAAAGTTGTTTATATATTCTGTAGAGCAATATGTGCATATCAATTGATAGTTCTGCAGGATGGTTTGGAGAATGTATCAGGGTTGCACGTAAATAAAATACAGAAATTATATCTATATGATCTTGTTATTCAAAACGCACCTTTTATTTTATTCCACATTACTTTGTGTGTGCACATGTGTGTGTGCGTTGGGGGGGGGGTTGTTTAAATCTTCGAGCAAATTTCACACTGTACTTTAATAAATAGTTCAGAAATGAAATACGGAATGAAATATGGTATCAGGATGGTTTTTAAAAATTATGAATTTAAATGAAATTTGATGAATAAGGTCTGTAAAGGACAGTTGATTTTCAGAATTTGCACGATACCTCGAGCTGGATAATGAGAATGCAATATATTGTTGTTGTTGTTGTTGTTGTTGTTGTTGTTGTCGCCGTCGTCTTCATCATTGTCATCATTTTGGGGGAAATCATTGACAATGAACAAAATTTTTCACAAGTTACTACTGAACAGCCAATATTTCCTCATTGTCCACATTGCAAAGCACACTTGTTGAATCTACAAGTTCTACTTATATGAAAACATGGCTGCCACATCACCACATCGGCAATTTTGACGTGGCGATTTTGCTTGATTGTACGAAATCAAAACTCCATAAATGAACCACAAAGTAGTTCCCCTTACAAAATGAAGTAATTTTAGAATGATTCTTATCCTTTTTATTAAAGATGATGATGTCAAAAATCGTCCCCGACAGTGACAACATACAATTACAGGCTAGGCAACTTTGGCAAAGCATATGGAATACCTACTGGAATGTACCATTCTGTAGAAGGGGAGGAGAATTTGGATTTGAAGTCTGCAACCCTGTTTAGGACAAACACTTGCAATTTGGGCGCACAATGCGTAGAATTCAGACTATAGCATATTACATTCCTTGTCTGACATCAATGGTGTCTTTTGAAAAGTGGCAGTTTACTTCAGTCTCGTGGACTGATTTCCAATATGCATGGCGTTGGTCTCAATATTTATTTATCTATTTTAAATTACAAAAAAAAATCATCAAAAATAGAAAAGCAGATGTGCTAACTTGAAAACAACAATTTTGATTAAGCTACCCTCTGCGCATCACCACGCCAGATATCAACACAATCTGATGAGTAGTATTTGAGAAGATGAAAATATCGATTTTGAAAAAAAAATGCATAAAAAATTGAAAATTACACAGATCAACTTAGCATGAACAAATCTGAATAGCCCTCCCCCACCCCCATCCCCGGAACATACACACCAAATAACAAAGTATTCTGACTCTCGGTTTTCAAGAAGATGAAAATAGAACCAGATTTAAACTTAATGCCTTCCGTAAGGAAATCAATTTCACGATTTATGCAAGAAATTTAGCTCTATATCTGTGATTCGTCAAGTCCCAATGAAAGTTAGCTGTTAAAAATGTTGTTGAAATGCCCGCCACGCCTCCTATTCTCAGCACAGGAAAGCTTGCCATCCGCGACTTCACTTTGCTTTCGTGATCCCCTACATACCCGGGATATGGCATTTGCGTGTTGAACTTCATTCTGTCCCACCATGCACGAGTTTACACATTCCTTTAATCACTATGGGAAAATTGTCAAGATTTTGTTAAGAGTGGAGGTCCCTCACTGTACACTAATTATATAGAGGTCAGTGTATAGCTCACCATTATTGATACGTTGTCACGAAATTTTCTTCGTAGGCTAGGCGGGGGCTTGGTCTATTTTCCATATTTTGACCACACACATTTGGGTATAAATTATAGATTATTACACTTAATAAATATGTGAGAGTGTTTTTATATCCTAAGATACAGAGCTAGATAAATGATTATGTACAAGCCTTGCAACAAACAGTTTGTTATCTAGAGAAATCAGAAAAAAATCATGGTAAAAAGGAGACGATTCGAGGTCAATATAACACTTCCTAAACGTCTAATCAAAAATCTAAAAAAACATGATTTCTTTTTTATTCATCTGCGCATTAGTGTGTGAAATTTGAAAATGATAAGTCCATCTTTGGCGAAATTGCAACGTTGATAAATATTTCACCTGTTTGTGAACTCTGCCCTCATTGTAAACTTATTTTAAGGCCAAGAAAAAATTATTTTCTGGAGAGTTTGAATAACTTAAATACCCTGCCTCGGTCTTCTTCTTACTCATGTTTATCAAGCCAATGCAGCGTCAGATAGCCTCAGATCCAAATACACCCGACCGCAGTGAAGCAGAATCCTTCCCTGTAGTCTTAAAGGTATTATTTCAGGTTTGAGTCCGCCGGGTGTCTTTGGATCTGAGACCATCTGATACTCAATATAACGTTCATAAGATAATGCTACCTGAATCTGAATCTGAATCTGATGCCAACTTTATACTCGTTCGATCGACCAATTACTCAAATTGGTCATTACTATTCATCGGATTACTACTAAAACCTAATCAGTTCTTGCCATTACCCTACGGAACATGTCTATAAAATTTCGTTTGAATTGATGCAGCCGTTTTTTTTGGAAATGGTGATACAGACGCGCACAGACACACAGACTTCATCGCTATATTAAAACCTTCGTTATGGAAGGTAAAAAGTTGACAGACAGACGATGTACGACAATGGCGTGAATCAACCTAACCCTAAAGCTCCGCTCAACTTTCACTGACAGCACAGCTAATAAAATGAAAATCTACCTACTTCACCTATTCTAAATTGAGTGTAACTGGAACAACACAATTTTTGTTATCAGGCCTAATCCTGATTTTAACTGAGCGTTTTGTTTAAAACCTCGTTTCAAGAAATGACGTCAGATTAATCATAATCATGATTGGGAAAATCAAATGCACATCTGAACTATTAGATAAATTTACAGAAATTTATTTTGAACTTACGTAATCAGTGAACTCATCTGCAATCATTTTCTCTATTTGTGTTGTTGCACCTTTGATATCCTTTTCAGATCCAGCAAATATGTACAGTATAACTGTGTCTCCTTTGTCTTTTACAGGTACAGGTCCATGAGCAACTTCTTGTTCTAGTTTTTGGTTAGCATTGGTTTCAATCGCTGATCCCATGGCACCTATAATATTTAGATGACAGGCAAAATATATCATAGTAAATTATATCAATAATGAAACAGAGAAATGTAAATATTACAGATAGAATTGCCATAGTGGAGTCAAGCTGTGGTCTAGTCTCGGTTACCCAGACTCTCGTCTCTGGGGACGCTGCTACGAGACCACCCCTCGTTTGGGGAGGTCTCGTGGCAGCTTCCCCAGAGATGAGAGTCTGTATGGGTAACTGAAACTATCATTGGTCAGAATCTAATCACTTGACCTTCTTTAAATAGACTGTTGCGAGTGTGGCGATATTGGCCGCGTGCACAGAGACTCGGTGTCTTGTGCTATTGCCTGCTAAAGTGATTTTGACCAATGAGCATCTATTCTATGTTTTCGAGTATTGCATACTCAAGGTGACAAAGTCACTACACTGTAAAATGCACACGCTTATACTTCTTGAAGAAGTCTAATAAATACAGTAACTGTTACAAATGCTGTCAAGTCTTGCCACTCAGCATTCAATGGTTAATATCTACAAGTACAGTTGTAAATACACCTGGTCTATGAAAGGGAACCTTTCAGATATTGATGATGAATGGTGATGATCAATGAATGGACAAGTGATTAAATGATGGGATGAATGGATGGACGTTGTAATATATTGATAACATCATATGTGCTTTCTAGGCAACATCACAATTTAGCGCCTGCATAAGCTGAAGGCGAGGTCATCATAAAAATCTTGTTAAGAGGGCAGGCACTAAATTATCACATTGCCCGTGCTGTGTTATTATTTAATTACTGACTGAACACATAAAAATAGTACTTAGAAGTATCACACGCCGACATCAACAGTATGCACACTTACGTTTACTGGAGAAGGAATTCGAAGGAGCAGCTGCTGTGGCTCCTGTGTCCTCATCTTCTGCGTAGAATTGAGATTGACGGGTATTTGTACTTTCAGTAAAACTTTGTGGCGGCAATGTTTGACATCCTGTGCTTGATAAGCTACTGGTAGTTCCAGTTAACCTAGATATTATATCTTCAAATGCCTACAAGGAGTGTTGTCCAACGTACAGTAAGAAATCATTGTTAAATAATAGTTTTGTCCATACATTAAAACAAAAAACAAGTCTTCATTCGAAAACATATCCCCCCAACTTGTGTATTTTATGGCAAACGTGTTGTGCAAATCTGAATGGTGTCTCGAGACACAAAGTTTCATAAGTTATTGACCAATTTGCTATTTGACCTTGATATGGAGATCAAAGGCAAAGGTCAGGATGTGGAAAGAAAGCTGACTTTTGGGGTATACACATTTAAATGTAGTCTTTTTTATTAACTTCTTGAGTTAAAATAGAAAATCTTAGGTCAATTCACCTTGAAAAAATATTTGTCAAGGTGAAAGGTCAATGTCTCACTAGAAAGCCTACCATTGATAAGGTGAGGGTAGACACTTCAATGGTGTCCATATGTATCAAACTTGTGATGATAACAGGCAAATTGTGCCTGTGTATCACAAACATGGCCGCCATTTTGCTATTCAAGTCATGGTTGTGAAATTAGGTAATGTGCATATGCCTCACCTAGTGTTACGATCCAAAAATATCGTATTTCGGAATTATGGGAATAAATTCTACTTTTCGGCATTGTAGGCCATAGGTCAGATATAGACTGGCGATGACGAATCTGGGCAAACATGATGTAACTGAAATTCACATGATTGGTTAGAGAAAAGTATATAATAACTTTTATGATGGCATGATCTTAAGGTGTGACTTGCTATTTATATAGTCGTTGTGTAAATTCCATTGTATTCGAATTATACTTAAGATGAGAATAAAACATCCAGAATCAGAGGAGAGAAGGACTCGGATAGGTGATTCTGGCAAGCCGAAATATCTTCTCAGTCGTGACTAATTCCCGACTTGGACCTGAACGATCCCGTACGAGAGTATGGGAGTGTGAGTGCTAGAGTGTAACGTCTGAACTATCCATACTTATACCGTTCAACTCTACGACACCCAACACTAGTAAAAACCAAGAAATGACTAAAATATCATCACTTGAAATATTTGATTCAAAAACCTAGGAAGATAACCCAAATTTGGCTATTTGACCGTGAAAAGAATTTCACATAGTATGCTACTTTTATGCTATGTTTGGTTGAACTCAGTTGGTGCATCCCAGAGACTTGAGGGTAAATGAACGCACCCACGCACGCACGCACACACACACACACACACACACACATGGACGAACAAACAAATGGAACTGAAAATATAAGTCCCCTCCAGGCGGTGCCCGTTGGTGACTCAAAAAAAAGGACTGGCAAATCTGTTGATATTTTTGCTTATGTAGCCACCCGTTACACCCACACAGCTTGATTACATGAGAGATCAAAACGTTTCACAAAAAATGTTAGTACATCTCAAACAAAATACCTTGGCACAATAAGGTTCTGAAACTCCAAAAACAAATGTATTAGTTTCATCACTAAAATGTCAGAGCAGTTGAAAATCAGTGTACTTTTGTTCTTCATTATCATATAATAGCCTGCCACATTCTCGTTAACGGGGTTCAAACTATATTTTGCACGTAAGGGTCCCAAAAGGGTGATCATGTGCTCTTTATATAGGAGTATGCAATAATGTTTCCATTATTACACAGAAAGTCAATTATAAACCGTATGCAGGCATTCAAAAATGCAAATATTCATTATTTTAATCTACAAAACTTATCATACACACCTTGATATTAGACAGAATTCTATCTTTGTATTTACATGACACTTTTGTCATATCTTTGTCATACACTACAAATCTTATATCAAACACTGTACTGTACTGTACTGATTCTTCATATGTTTGGTGTTTGATCACTTTTGCAGACGGATAGCTACATTGTACATGTATATGTAGTCGGACATTTACTTTACAAATGGAGTAAATTTCAAATAATACACACCTTAGTTGTACGCATATCTTTGTCATATACTACAAATCTTATATCAGATACTGAGCTTCTAGGGTTCTTCCTACAGAAATATATAGCTTCTTCGTACATAACTCTAGCAGTGAAATCTTTTGGGAAGTTAAGTCCACCAGTTCCAACGGCAGGGAAAACAATTGATGTCACATGTTCTTGATCTGCTGTGTCAAAACATTTCTTCATGATACCTCTGAACAGCTAAGGAAAAAGAAAAACAAAATAGTTACTATAGACACACGATAATCTGGCAAAACTCTGTTTACTTATTCTTTCTGTGTTTTTTTTTTAACAATTCCTTTTGGGTTCATAAGAATAAATACATCACAGAAATAAAACAATTAGTTTGAATTTAGAATTTATACTCCCACATAAAAGAATTAAGTTAATTTTGCTGCAAACCAAGATATCCCTATGAAGCTAAAGGTCATATTCAAACTGTCATTCATAGATTAATAGATTATTGGCAAGGTAAGTATACATATGTATATGTGCATGTACATGTATTTCAAAATAGTGCTGTGTCTCAAAGTTAGCATTTGGCCTTTTGGTCGTGTAACAATACTAATTATGTGTTTTTACCTCCCGTAAGGGTACGGGAGGTATTAAAAGGGGAATGCCTGTCTGTGTGTCTGTCCGTCCGTCTGTCTGTCTGTCTGTCTGTTTGTGTGTCTGTGAAACCATTTTCTAAAATTGGGCTGGCTCAATTGTAATGAAATTTGGGCTATATAATCTTTAGGGTAATAGCTAGACCTGATTAGGTTTTGAGCCAGATCTGTTAATGTTTAATTAGAGAAATTTGCATATTAATGAAATCAACTAATTATGCAATATCTTAAGACTGCATACTTCAATTTCAATATAATTTAGTATATTCGTTAAACATAACAACATACATTTGTCCTATAAAATTCGTTGATGTATCTTACAGCTTTAATGAATATTTTGCATAATTAATTATTTTTGGTAATTAGGCTATATCATAAGAATACATACTTCAAATTCAACATAATTTAGTACATACGTTAACCATAAGAAAACATATGCCCTATCAATTTTGTTGATGCACCGTACAGTGTTAATGAATAATTTGCATAATTAATGATTTTCGGAAATTAGGCTACATGTATATCTTAAGAAAACATACTTCAATTCCAATATAATTCAGTACACACGTTAACCATAACAATTGCATACGTCCTGTAAAACTTGTTGGTGTACCTTTCAGTGTTAATGAATAATTTGCATAATTAATGATTCTTGGTAATTAGGCTATATCTAACGACTGCATGCTTCAATTTCAATATAATTCAGTACATACATTAACCATAACAAATTGTATATGTCCTATAAAGTTAGTTGATGTACCTTACAGTGTTAATGAATAATTTGCATAATTAATGATTTTCGGTAATTAGGCTATATCTTAAGACTGCATTAAGCAGTATCATACACTCTTACATACATTAACCTAAGAAAGCACGCTTGTCTAAAAAACAAAGCCTGTTACCATAGTTTTTTTTTAGTTTAATGAGTTATTTGCATAATTAGCGATTCCCTTACGGGAGGCATTCAATTTAAATCTGGTTTGTAACTGTTTTGTTGCTTGTTTATATTCCCATTTCTAGTACATAGGTTGACATGGCCAAGAATAGACATTATATCCAGATATTACCAATTACATAATGCATAAACCAGGAACTTATACCCTGGTCATTCTACGCCACGACAACACATTCCTACATTGTCACAACAGCACATGTCTACATCACTGGTTCTGCTGTGAAATATGAGTCAAAATGTTCAAAACTGACTTTACTTCCCCTGTTTTTCTTTGATATTACTGGCGCTGGTATAATCAATGTTATTGTCCAACATTCTTCTTCATCAGCCAGTAAATACTCGTGATGACCTAAAGGGTTGTCACTACTTGTCTTGCGACTCAATGACAAAGCTCCGAGGTCACTCACACTTTACTTAGTTGAGCAAAGAAAAATATTGGGGAATAATATCTAAAAGTATCATATGCAAGGAAATATGTGAACCATCGAACATTCATCTCGAGTTAAACCTGGCACACTGTAATGCTCATAAAAAAATTAACACATCCAAAACCAAACCTAAGTCATACAAAATTAGTCTAAGTATATACATACATAAGTGGGAAGTTTCCTAAAACTTTCCACCTGTATGTGTAAATGCCCTCTGGCTCTGCGTATCATTAATTAAATTGTGACTTCAACAAATCGCCAATCCCACATGAAAATGTCCAAACTCTATTAGAACATAAGAGTTTCATACAGCTGTAATGGCTAGCCAATAGTACTACATATACACTACTTAATAAGTAAATCAAATTCAGCATGCTTATAAGACTCATGACAAATACCAAATATTGTTAAATCACGACAAGTCTCTTTACATAACATGTTCTGAGTTTCCAACTTACCGGCTCTGACTTTCGTCCACCATCCCACTTACAACATAATACATGATACACTTTGTCACATTTTAGGCCTGCTCCACCAGTAATAATAATACCACCTTCCATGGGAGATACCATTGATCCCTGCTGACTGACTAGCTGCTGAAGTTGTGGACCAGCAACTTGCAGAAGTGTCTTTGAGACAGCACCAGTATTCAAATCCAAACTTGTCTGGGTTGTGTTAACGATTACACTGGCCTTTGATATTGAGAAATATTCTTAGCTTGAGTACACACATACATTTTCAAATTTATAAAGGTTACCTAACATTTGGCAAGTTATATGCACATCACATGTAAGTACTGACTAGTAGCAGTGCTCAACACTGATCACTGTGGCGAATAAATAACTTGTCCAACACTAAATATGTTTGGTGTCTAGACATTTTTGCAGTCGCAACGTAACATGGACTTTGTGTTTCTAAAATTAAACTGAACAAGCAGTTATCAGACTCAGTCCCCGCAATGGATGTTTTCAGAGAATTGCCACCAGTCATGGTAGTGTGATGTATTAGATTGTATGAAATATAGTGTCACTGGCATTGTAGGACAACTGTATAATTGACTGAATATTTACATACAATTTTTTTGTATGTTCATTTATTTGTCTAGTAATCCACGTTGTTATCTTTCCAATATGTGATCACTTGGCTGTTACTATGGGCGTGTGCTCTTGTTGCTAGGCACAGTTACATTTTTTTAATGTTTATCCAATTGTCTATTAATACATAGTTATTTTTGTAATATATTGGACCATTTGCTTTAACTATGGGCACGGTCCTTTTGCTAGGCACATTTACATACATGTCTTGACTGTTTATTCAATTGCCTATAAATAAATGTTATCTTTGCAATATGCGTGATTATTTGGATGTTGCTATGGTCCCGCCCTTGTTGCTAGTTTCATTTGCATACATTTTAAAAATGTTTGTTCACTTGTCTAAAAATCCCTGTTATCATTGTAAGAGATACCACTGTTTGACTGTTGCTATGGGTGTGGTCATGGTTGCTAAGGACATTGGCATATACATTTTGAATGTTTACTCACTTGCCTACCTGATGAGGTTGTTATTTGACCGAAACACACTGCCATTGGGTTGTTGCTATGGGCGTGGTTATTTTTGTTAGGGCCAAAATGTTTTACAGACAATCTGCAGAATAACACTTCTAAGAACATTTCCATCAAATTTCAGGTCAATATGCCCAGCAGTTTTGGAGTTTATGTTTTTTTGACCAAAAATCACATTTTTTGACCCAACAAGAATGTACACTTGTCAATATCTCTGGATTCAGCTGGAGACTGATATACTGTTTAGTCAGGTATCTCCTCTTATTACTATCGCTACTTACACTGTAACTGGTAGTTGTTTGGTTTGATCATAACAAGTCGCTCTCAATGTGCTTTGTGTACCTTGTACAGTTTTTCTATAGCCTTATGTACTTATTTATTCCCCAAGTCTGTTTGTATATCTCAGACTTGTGAGGTGGTGTTTGACCTATGCTCCAGTCAGTGGCTAGATTGGTATACTTAATGGCTTTATATATCCTGTCAGTAATTGAGGAGTGTTCTGTTGCCTTGAGAACTTTGTATTGGTATGTGTATTGCTTTTGATATTGACTGCTTGTACTCTGTATTTTGATTCCTGTCTTTATTTTGTTGTATGACACCAGTTGGCCTATGTTCAGGCCAGTTACCGTGGGAAGTCTGTATTGATGTTTGTATCGATTATGTTATTGATCACTTGTACTTTGATTCCTGTTCTTACATATTATGCTCTCTGACTCCAGTTGGCTTATGTTCAAGCCAGTAGCTAGTTTGGTACGGTGACCAACCCCTACTTTATTCCCTCCAGTGAGGAATGTTCTCTCATCTCAAGAACTGCATTTTGTATTTATCTCTGTTTTGCAAGGTGTGTGCCTTTGTTATGTATGTATGCTTGTAAACCCCTCCAGCATCCAACAATATGTATACTATAGATACCAACAGCTACCTGCAACAGATAACAAAGAAATACATCTATCAGTAACATGCAATTGAAAAGTCAAGGCTTATACATAGTGTATCTTGTCTCTTGTATTTTTTAATGGTTAGCAAATGCATTCCAGATTGAGTAGTACATCTATTGATACACTATATACTGAAGAATGTGACAATATAATTCCTTTTCCCTCTGATGCTGCAGTTGTAAGTATTTCCATGTATCATGTTAGACATTCCAGATTCAAACCGAGTGTCATATATGTTATAAGGGAGGCATGCTACATGGACTGCACATGGTTGATACATACACCTATATGCTAGCTATCAGTTAGTTTTGGGTTGTTGGTTTTCGCCTTGTAAACTTGCATACATATAATTTAAAACAATTCATTTTCTTTTATTTAAAATTTTAAATACAATTTGAATTTTGATATCTTTCTTATTTATATGAATGGAAAACAAATTTTTCATCAAAATTTGCCAGCAATATACTTCTTTTTAATTTATGTCACGAATTTGGGCTATGAATTACCGAATACGCTCAGTAGTTCATGCGCGTGACAAGCATGGCCGCCGTATCCTGCTACGACAATCGCGATTCATATCCAAACTTAATCATTCAGGACACTCCGACAGTAACACTACCGGAGTAGTTATTCTTTACGAATAATCATAATTTGTAAGTTTTCATTCGTGATCATCGATACAGTGCAACATTTAAAATGGTCCTGACATTGTATGTGTACTATTTAACGCTTACGGGAAGAAGGGTTGATTAACCCGGCCACATAAATTAACTACCAACGTACCGTCTTCATTAGCCCACCTACGTAAACTACTGACACATCGTCTTGCTTGTACTTGTACTAAGGCATTACCGGGGAATCCTTTGGCTTTAAACTGTTTTTGTTTCGACTACCATCAGTATTATCGAGGCGATAAGGGAGTTCACAAATGGTGATAGACACAGTGTCAAGGCGAACAACCTGATCACTTCCTCCATTGCGATAGCTGCGACATTAGAACCTAAAGTATGTATGAACACGTTCACGCCAAAAACAAAACAAAACAAAAGGGCGGCCCATGCAAACAAAGGGACATTGCGTCCCGCAAAAAAAAACCTCGTGGAGAACCACAGACAATTAACACACCTGTCTTATGTGTCTTACAGAATTTTTAGTTCTATGGACAGTTTACTGGGCACACATACGTTTTTTATGAGCAAGACAAAATTAGATGTAATTGGATGTGAGATCCTTATCAATGCTGACCAATCATCCCCATCATCTGAGTGACACAATAACAGCTCTCTCACACCATGGAAGTACAATTTGTGCAAGATATACATTCCAATCTCTTTGTGATTGTGAGGAACAACATCGAATTGCATCCATCCATTGACATTTTTAAACGTAATTTAAAGACCCATCTTTTTAGACAACATTTCAAGCAATTGATTTTAACTTGTTGGTTTTTAAATAATGTGAATTAATTTAGCGGGTCAGTTTTACACTTAGTCTCTCTATTGTGCTGTTATTTTCTTTATTTTATTGCAATTTTAAACTTCAGTCTGTACATCGCGCTGAGACGCACATGTAGAAATAAACTAATAATAATAATAATAATTAAATAATAGTACATGATAATAATAATAATAGTAATAATCGGGTTTACTATAATATTAACCACCCTACCTGGGGTAGTTTTGTATGCTGGGTTCAAAAAAGGGGGTCATTTTATGAACATCTGTTGCCATGGTAACCAAAATCACCATAATATGTTAATCATTTTTCCAAAAATTGACATAAAACATTGAAAAAAAAGATAATACAGTGAAAAAATGTCCTGGTATTAGACATGTATGAGTTAGTGCTACCTGGTGTAACATAAATTGTATAAAATTGGATAGCTATTTCCATGGAAACATATGGTAGAGTAAAAAATGTTGTGTTGGTTAAACACCTACATATCTGGAAAATAACATGATAAACCTAATTATAACATTGTTTATTAGCATATTGACCACCCTATCTTGAGTAGTTTGTTATGCCGAGTTCAAAAATAGATATCATTTTAGGAACATCTGTTGCCATGGTAACCTAAATCACCATATTATGCATTATTAGGCAAAATTTATGTAAAATTCGAAGAAAAAATTTTTTACAAACAAAATCCTTACTTTTGGCATATATGCACTAATGCTATCCATTGTAAGACAGATTATCTAAAATTGGAGAGTGGCTTCCATGGAAACATAAAATACGCTTACTTTACAAATGCTATGTTTTAGTACAAAAATTACATCTGACATACACCTACTGCTATTAAAATACCAAATATTTTGTTACTCCAAGTCCTAATAAAATATGCAACTAGTCACAAACTGAGTGGTTGTAAAAGCTTAACATGTATGTCAGAAGATCTGTGCCGATTACAAGGTCTAATTACGATCCCAATTTTTTGAAGAGCCGGCCGGGCCAACTACACTACAACATGTCACGCGCAAGGAGGGTGCTACCATACGTCACGTGAATATAAACAAACCGGTGTGCAGGAATGTGAAGAAAATTGCAGGCCTTCGCTAGTTTTCTGTTAAATATTAAATGTATACACTGGCAACTGTTTGCAATAATGACAACATAACACAGCAATAAAGATATACTGTGTGAAATTACGATTTAATACAAATTACTCAGCTTTTAAATACAACCCCATCTTGACATATTCTTGTCCTTTTCAGTAACTGTTGTGCTGACATTTACAAACATGAACATGTACGTTAACGAAGTCATCAGCTCTACATACCTTTTGCTAAGAACAAAATTCAACTTTCCTTTCTTGGCAGTGTAAATCATATACATATATGCATACGTAGTACATAGTCTTCAGTTGAATATATGACATAATCATGGATAAGCAATTAATGTAACGTAGGTCCGGTTTGACAAGACATTGACACCCGATACCAAAACATCCAAAGTTGCGTTCAAGGAAACCGTTAGTTGCTTCATGATTAAACACTGTCCGTTTACACAGAGGTTATTTCCAAGCAAATATATAGCCGTCACAAAATAATTGAATATTAGGTATCCTGTGCAACTCTGTAGGGTTGCACTCGTACTGTATATGCTGCTGTTCGAAGCATACGACATGCAGTCCGACATAAACTCACGAGCAAATTCAAATATGGCCGGTTAGTCTTATCACAGTATCGTGTAGTCTTCAGGAAACGTCCACAATAACAATAAGCAAACATCAGTAAGCGTCTAAAAAAATAAACCACACTTGGTAGATTTTTTTAGTGTATGTTCGTTGAATTTAGCAGTCAGTATCGCCAAAGGAGTCATCACAATACAGATTTTGAGTGAAATTTTGTTGTGGATTTCTCTCATTGATCCACATAATACTGTGGTCTGATTGTTGCATGATGGGAAAATTTGGACCGGCCGATGAGGGCAGCATTCGAATGACAAACTCCAGACGAAATGAAATACCCTGCCAATGTAAAATTACTGAATTCATAGTCATGTGTTTCAGTGGATGTATTCAATCACAAATACGATTATTTTCCATCTGTCAGGCCAACTGTACAAGTATAAAGTTGAAGTCAGTGTCTTGTGATCATGTATCGTGTAACCCAAATATTCAAATTGCAACAATGTTACATGTATATACAAGTTGTATAAAAATTACCTACATTGTCTCCCCATGAAAAAAGTATCCATGGTAACATTTCTACACGGTTCAGTGAGGTGGGTCTATTTCTATTTTTGTACCCCAAATCAACATTGTCTAGCTTTGGGCCGGGTTCGTACGTGCAGTGATTGCTGCAGTTCCAAAATGCCTCTAGCTCGAGGTGCTGGAAGGTTCAGTGGATGAACAGGTACTTGTGGTAGCATATTAATGAGTTCTATTTGATGAGTAGTTCGTTCCTGGTTTTTAAAAAATTATATTTACATCTCTCTGAACGTCTAAAATACACTTTTTTTCAGAAGTAATATTTGAAAAGATTAACATAAAAAAGGAGATGTCCGTTCAAACCAAGTCACCCTACACCATGTACCAAACACTAAAACAGTAAGTTCATCATGTCGCCCTAGTACTAGTAGTACGGACATAGCACGGATCGTTAATGTGAGAATCAGATGTGTGGTTATATGACTCGTATGTGCGTCCTGTTTCGAGGTCAAAATGGTTCATGCTAATCCCGTTGAATGCAGAAGTGAGCAAAATGTAAGCTAAACAATCAAATTTGTCAATAAAAAGTATCCATAGGGAAAGTACTGTCCTCTATTGAATATGGAGTTTCTGTGGTGTAGAAAATATCGTTTTTTCTCATATTTTGCATTGCTAGGAAACGTGTCCTCCCCGCTTGTGCTGTTAGTTACAAGTCGCTTACAGTGGTAATCTTGCAGGGGGTCAGTTCAGTGGCCATGGAAAGTACGAGTGCATGCACAGATTTCTTGGTGCACGACACCATCGCCGAGTTAGCATCTTATCCTTCCTTGAGAAAAGTATAAACGCCAGACTCTCAAAATTGCGGCCAGACTTTTAATAAAACTGAAGGTGTTTTTGCCAATAAATGACAGCTTGATTTTAGAGGGACGAAAATAACTCTTTCGTTTTGGTTTTGGAAAAGAGATGAACACGTATTTTAATTGATGAAAATGAAGTATATCTATGTGTTATTATGGTGAGAATGTTTATATTTTCTTGCTCTATTGTTGTACACTAACTTTTGACAATCGCTTTAGTCATATACATCCGAAGAGCTTACTTTTGTCCAACCCTATGTAGACAATAGACGAACCATTGTACAACTATGCGCATAACTTTGCGCAGTGGATTTGTCAAGCGTCTGGACAAACTCAGGTCAGGCACCAGCCCCCCCCCCCCCCCACACACACACACACACACACACACAAACAAACACACACACACACACACACACACTTTTTTAAAAATATTTCATGTTTTCTGTTTATTATTCATTTTGAGCTTTTGAGCTTTATAAAGGAAAAATGTCCACATCTTATGATCCCTTTAAAATAAATATATTCTATAAGCTCACACGGATATATTTTATTGAAAGCACCATTCCTCTAAAAAAAAAAATTTGTGCAGACATTTTTATTATTATGTACTATTAAAACCCCCTAACGTGTAATAATAATAATAATAATAATAATAATAATAATAATAATAATACCAACATATCTCGCCCTAAATGAGCTGACGCGTCAGGCAGAACAAACGTTATGTTCGTAGTGTGGCTGCGAATATACAGTTCTCCGGTTTATTTCCGTTATGTACCATATACTCGCTTATCATCAGTCCTAACGGGATTTCCTGGTAGACAAGTTTATATACCAATAGCTAATTTCCTTCTCTGTTGAGGGCGTCTTAATGGATTGCTCCATTAACTATATAGGGACGGTTTCCAGTGGGACAGTAACAATCGTTTATACAACACTGTTATGATCCATGTAAATTTCCGTTCAAGTAATAAATAAAAGGGCTGCCGTTTCATATGATTTTAGCGAAAACAAATAATTGTAATTTGTAGAGATTTTGGTTCGATTCTTGACAATGCATTGACTCCGTAAGATGTTCATCATGGCATTAACTTTCTGCATTGGAAAATGCATAACACAAACTTGGTTTTATACATGTACATCGCAGTTGAACATCTGAAAAAAAATATTCAACCTGTCTTACCTGTTCTCACACAGATAATGACACATAAACCATTCGACACAATGTACGACAAACAGGGATCATGGCGGCCATAGAACGAGGTGACGCCAAATGTCATCAGCCTCGATTTGGATTAATTTGGATACCTTTCGAGATCGAGGTCTATTTTCAGATTGGGATTCAGACCATATTCGAATGTATCTCATCTTTGTATTCCAGATTTTACGGGATTCATTGATATATCATGATGTTTTATTTCGTTTAATAATATGGCTGCCAGTTGACTTTATCAGATAACGTAGTATAAATACCAAAATCTACTTTGGTGAAGTAGTCATGAATATTTTACTAAATTTTTGCGAATAGTATTCCCCTGTAACATTGGGTGCTTAAAGCTTAAAGGAAACAAAGTACTTGTGCTTAAAATGTTCATTAAAAAACTCATTAAGCTTGTTTACATACGAGTACACCACATATAAACAATTAAGATTGACATAGCATCAAATATTTGATGTGGAATATGTCAGCCACAAATTAAATGTTTGAGACAAATAACTAATCTTACCTTTTATTGATGCAGAAATGAACACAAAACAGCCTTCTTCACAGATAGATTTAAACGCATCTGATGCAACTCATGCTTCAGCTCGAGTAGATGATCTGGACTCGTTTTCAGATTGAGATTCAGAAAACCAACTACATATGATTGAATAATGGCTCATGATGACATGTTAAAAAATCAAAATGGCTCTAAGTTGGCTAAATTGTATCATATCCCAAAACAAATTGACGTGCATATGTAAGTCATAGTTCATTATCCATTTACTAAGTTTGAAAGTAATGGTCAATGAATGACCAAGATATGGCTCCGGACGCACGCACTGATGCACGCACGCATGCACTTACGCACACATGGAACCCATTCTATAAGCCCCCGTCCCGGACCACATCCGGCGGGGGCTAATAAGTATATGATTAAGCCATACCTTCTGTTGAGCTATGTTGCCTTTGACTAATCTTATTTTCTTTCCTTCTGTTATCTTGATTTCCAGTGGATTACTAGAAGTTGTTATTCCTCCAGCAGCAGCAAATTCTTCTGAAGCGTAACCTGGCCCATACCAAAATGAAACGGTATTTACTTATTTTATACTTAAAGTATACTGTTTCAATGTCAAGTACATTTCAAGTATACTTAAAATAGACTTGGTGTTGTTATGATGCTAAACATTTTTTCATGAAACACAATAAGTGTATACTTATTTTGTACTTATTAAACTTAAGTACATTTCAAGTATATTTATTTCATACTTATTTTTGACATGATAATTTCAAGTCAATACATTGAAAAAAAAATCGACAAAGTCCCATGTAAGTACACTTTAAGCATACTTATTTCTTTCTTATTTTTGACTCCATCTTTGTGTGCTATAGCAAGTCAATGAAGGAAAAAAGTAACTTGAATAGGTATATTTTAAGTATACTTATTTTGTACTTATTTCTGGCTTTCTCTATTTCTGTTATCACAAATCAAAACGAAAAAAATCTAAAGAGTCCAAAAGAAATACACACTCAATCAAGTTAACTACAAAATATAGTCCAAATTGATTCACTTTAATCCATACTTTACTCAATAATTCAAAAGTCTTAATAGTAGTGACATCTAAATTTGAAAGATAATAATGATTGGTTAAAAATAACATACTATGAATGAGACAGCAAAAATTACTTTTTCCCCACCCCAAGAATCCTAGCATAACAGTTTTAGAACCCTGAAGTATTCAAAATCGGTCCACACAGATCAAAATACTCGACGTTGCCGGAGGCATCACAGTGCCATACACAGTTAGGGAGGCCAAAGGGTCTCATTTGATCAAAAGCCAAATTTAGGCTGTAATTGTAAAAACATCTATCACAGATTATATTTGTTTTATCATAGTTTCTAGAAGAATATATATATCTCAGGTTATATCGAGGAAGTATCTTTTTGGGGCAATTTAAAATGCATGAAATACGTCCCATGCTTTGATCGAAGTGCGCGCTGTGTATGGCAACAAAGCGCGCCACCAACAACGGATTTTGAGGTCATCAACGCAACACTCGTCATGGTTTCAAAATAACAACGCTTTCTATTGGATGTTTAACGGGTTATTGCATTGGTTGGATGGCGCTCATCGGCCAATGAGACACCACCTTACATAGATTATAACCTGATCTTTCACCTGACTGAAGTAATCAAGTTTTTGGCTATCCTGTTGACTTGTCATCAGATTAGTACGTTTGGGCTTATTTTAATCTCAATTGATTTTTGAGGGAGATGACAGTTTCGTTTACAATATTACTATACATTTTAAGATTCTATCATATATGTTTTATCATTTCGCCAAATTCCATGGAATTTGGTGAGAAAATGTTCGTGCAACAACCCGATACTGATATGTGGTGGTTGATGAAAAGTGTCGAACAATGTAACAAAATGGCGATGAATTTGTCATTTGTACGTCGAGGTTTTACACATACTTCCACTTGGTAGGTAAACCACACTTTCATTTCTAAAGTGTTCAGACAGTCTTATGAGTTTAGGTTATGACATCGTGTAATGTTCCATAAATTTCGTGATAGTACATCGCTGACATCAAACAGTGTACTCTACCTTAAACAAACACCTTCCATTGTTGTCATCGAATCCAAGCTCACAGCACACACACATTTTTTTTAGTTTTGTTCATAGGCACTCGAATCAGTTTGTATGTTTGTTTGTTTTAAATATAGAGTAGGTATGCTTACTACATTTTTTTTAAAAGCATACAAATTGATTCGAGTGCCTGTGGATTACTTAATATGTATGAAAATTAATTTGTGTTGATTTTGTTTGTTTGTTTTTTTAATATTGATAATCCAAATCTTTGAGTTTATGACACATTTCATGTATGATCTCTAGTTAAAAGTCATAAGACTCAATTTGAATATCTTGTATTGAGAATTTGACTTATGATCGAAGTTGAAAGCTAATTTTGTTTATTTTGTTTGCTAAATTTTGATAATTGAAATAAAATCTGTATTTCTAAGTAAACATTTCATTTTTTTGAGATAAATGATTATTTGTATTGAAATTAATTCATTAATAATTTATTTATTTATTTATTTTCAAAAGAATTTTTCATTTAAATTTCAGTTCTGTAAGTTGATAACGGTGTTTAGGATTAAGTGCCAGTATGCAGCACTGATACTACACAGTGATGGCTGATGCTACATCGTTTTGTAAGTTGCATTTACAGTGTTTACGATGTGTTGGTGGTGATGGTGGTGCTGGGTCATTGCTTTTAATGTAGTTTGTGGTGCCTCCCATTTTTAATACACTGACTCATTAAAAAACTCATGAAGCTTGTTGTGACAGAACCTGGTTCAGTTGGAGGTTCCAGAAGGTGATTGACCAACCCAAATGACGTTATTGATAGAGAAATAATAAGGATTTTTATGTCACTAGCTAAACTTAGAGGTTGAAACAAAACTTTTAATAGTTCTGAGAATTTCAGAAGAAGAAGAAGAAGAAGAAGAAGAAGAAGAAGAAGAAGAAGAAGAAGAAGAAGAAGAAGAAGAAGAAGAAGAAGAAGAAGAAGAAGAAGAAGAAGAAGAAGAAGATGAAGATGATGATGAATGATGATATTGCAACTTTAAGTAAACTAACAAAATACTTTATTTGTTTAATGGAACTGGTTAACTCAGTGGAAATATAGTTATCAGTTTGCAAACTAAATTGTACAATGGATTGCTACTTAGTCAAAAATGAAATAAACCATGCATTTTACAACCAACAGTTACTTTCATATATGTCTCAGGGACCACATTCATGAAAATGCCGGAAGTTTCTGTAATCTCCCATTGAAGACATGAAAGCTTGCACCTGCACAATTTTAAAGATTATTTTCTTTTCTTTCGTGAACTCAGAATGTCAGCGGTTTTTAAGTGGCCATACGGATGAGGATTTGACATTGTTTTGGATTTTTAATTTATAAAACCATCATGGCTGCCTGCTTGAAATATCAATGTAGAACAAAGTATTCCAAATCCATGTTGTAGCTCAATAAATTTCAAAAAATCTTGAATAAATGTGTACAATATTTGTTTGCAATGTATTGGGTTAAAAAACCAGACTTGGTCTATATTGTTTCACATTAAGTTTTCAAAGAGGAAGCCATGATAAAATTGTTTTATAAATGAAAAATACAAAATAAACACCCAACCTCATCCATATACCACTTTAAAGAAAATATAGTTCAGTTTCCTTCACTTTTGTTTGAGCAAATGTTTTGAATGTTTATTTTCGCAGAGCATACAACATTAAATAGTGGTAAAAGGAAAGTTCTTGTATTATCTCATCACCGTGACCTTTGACCTGCATATGCTCTTTTGATAGAATCCTTACATTAATTTATTTTATCTTTCAATGTCTCTCAGAAATACATCTCTCCAGAAGTTAAATTTAGATGTAATTTGTATATTTGTGGAAAAAAAGTATAAAAAGACAACTAGCTTAAGGAAGGATGATACTTAACATTAAAAGTAATGTCAATTTGATCAAAAGTGATTTTTTGCAAAATATATTTATTACGCTCTTAGAAAATGGAAAGAAAATATGGGGTCGCCGCGCTTGTTTTTTTGGAAATGCAGAAAGTACAATATGCACTCCTAATATTTTTGATGAAAATTGTGAAAAATAATTTTCTTTCTTATATGTCAATGATAAATAAATTTGAATGTGTATTTCTCATATTAATAGCTTTTTACCTAGCCATATATCTGTACTATGTAGGAAAAGTGGTATTTCAACATATGAAAAAAAAAAAAAAGATTTCCAGGGTATTTACCATAAGTCTAGTCACATGACTTTATTTAAAAATATTATATTTTCACTGAAATATCTCTCTTCTTGTAATGTCAATTTTATGACAATTTGACAAGATGTAGACTTTATCATGTACTTCTTGAAAATGAAACAAAAATTGTGGGTCGGCGCATTAGTTTTTGCGCTAATTAATGAATTGTGTATCAGTCCTGTCATCCTGGGGACTATTCTGTATTCTCTCAATCTCGCCACTTAGGGCGCCATACAATGTTAAATGCAACGTCTTCCCTTTCTCGCCCCCTGCTCAACACAATGGAGATTTAGTATATTACTCGTGCACTTTTCAGCCATGGCTATTGTAATGATTGTTCTCACCATTTTCATTAGGGTTCTCCAAGATATTAAACTGATAATTTTAAGGCAAATGTTGAAATTAGAATGGGTTGATAAGCTTGTGAAAATCTAAGTAATTTCCAAAGCAGTACATTGAAATTTATAGATATGTGACAACTGTCCATACATCAGTTCTGTTTGGGCATGTGTTAATATAGTAGAGTCATATGTCAGTAATTGGAATGTAAAATGTGTTAGTTTTCCAAGGATGCATAATACAGGGACTTGTTTGCTATAAAATGGTAAATAAAACCATCCAACAATTGTTTATATAGTATAAATGTGTGCACCACACACTTTATTAAAAGTTTAACATTGAACTATTCAAAGTCCCACTAACACTGTTATACAGTAAACTATTCAAAATCTCACTAACACTGTTATACAGTGAACTATTCAAAGTCCCACTAACACTGTTTTACAGTGAACTATTCAAAATCTCACTAACACTGTTATATGGTGAACTATTCAAAACCTCACTAACACTGTTATACAGTGAACTATTCAAAATCTCACTAACTCTGTTATACAGTGAACTATTCAAAATCTCACTAACACTGTTTTGCAGTGTGCTATTCAAAATCTCACTAACACTGTTATATGGTGAACTATTCAAAATCTCACTAACACTGTTATACAGTGAACCATTCAAAATCTCACTACACCGTTTTACAGTGAGCTATTCAAAATCTCACCAACACTGTTATACAGTGAACTATTCAAAATCTCACTAACACTGTTTTACAGTGAACCATTCAAAATCTCACTAACACTGTTATACATTGAACTATTCAAAATCTCACTTACACTGTTATACAGTGAACTATTCAAAATCTCACCAACACTGTTATACAGTGAACTATTCAAAATCTCACTAACACTGTTATATGGTGAACTATTCAAAATCTCACTAACACTGTTATACAGTGAACTATTCAAAATCTCACTAACACTGTTTTACAGTGAACTATTCAAAGTCCCACTAACACTGTTATACAGTGAACTATTCAAAATCTCACTAACACTGTTATATGGTGAACTATTCAAAATCTCACTAACACTGTTATACAGTGAACTATTCAAAATCTCACTAACACTGTTATATGGTGAACTATTCAAAATCTCACTAACACTGTTATACAGTGAACTATTCAAAATCTCACTAACACTGTTATACAGTGAACTATTCAAAATCTCACTAACACTGTTATACAGTGAACTATTCAAAATCTCACCAACACTGTTATACAGTGAACTATTCAAAATCTCACTAACACTGTTATACAGTGAACTATTCAAAATCTCACTAACACTGTTATACAGTGAACTATTCAAAATCTCACTAACACTGTTTTACAGTGAACTATTCAAAATCTCACTAACACTGTTATACAGTGAACTATTCAAAATCTCATTAACACTATATATATAATCAAAATACAAAATAAATACCTCATCCATATGGCCACATTAAGTATGTCAGAGTGTTATATAAGATTATTATTCATTTACAAATATGTTCCTTCAATGTTTAGAGAGTACTCAAAAAAGCATTTACTTTTGTTATGATTGCTTTTCGCTTGGTTACTCTTGGTTTCCCATTCGACAACTTTTCTTCAAATAAACAGGAAATTCCCTCTCTATTTCTCTTAAAAGCTATCTGTAGGTGTTGTAAGCAAAGGCCACTTGCTGCTATCTTGTTCAGCATGCCTTTGCTTACAACACCAGTCATCTTGTTGAAAGTCCTCAAATTGTTTTTCTTCATCTGTAAATGTGTGAGTGACTGTTTGACAAAGTACAAATCAAATGTGTTGTTTATCTGTTGTTGTTTTGATGGGTTCATTTGGTCAACTATTCTGCTCAAAGCTTTCACATCTGTCAAAGCATTATGAGCAGAATATGACCCTCCACATATATCATTATAAAGCACTTCTTGTTTATAAGACTTTCTACTTGGAAAGATGGCTCTACATAGAGGAAGGGTGTCCAGAAATCCATGGATATGGTTGTTCAATTTGTCTTCTACATTACATGCTATAGCTGCCCTAAGAAGAATCCTACTATCAAATGATTTAATGTTATGTCCAACTAACAATGCCTTTTCGCCAATAAATTTGATAAAACTATTTAGGGCTTTATGAATGGATGTGTGATTGACTTCTTTCCCATGTAGTTTCATCTTATGGTGTTCAGCGGTCAAACCTGTCACAACTGAAGCTTCCTTTGTAATTTGTTTCTTTGGCCATACATAGACATTGAATTCAACACCATTTCGAATGGCCGCAATGTGTTATATGTGCTGAAGTATCTGAAAACAAATGTAAAATGCAGCAGATTATTTTATGCTAAGTATAGTAAATTCAAACTATATATGTATATGATATGACATATTCATGACAATTTCCACTCTGTGAAAAGATTTTGAATCATGAATACAAGTTAGGTAGATTGCAAAATTGGCTATACATTGTATATGTAATCATGTCAAGTAGTACACATCCATTACTATTTGCTTATTGAATTTATTCTAATACTTCATCCAGGTGTACAGTAGGTCTCAGACATATTTACCAACTTTGTCAACTACACTCATCAGGAGAGTGCATGATGATTGCAAATATATATTATTCCAAAATCTTTATTCTACTTCAATTCCATTAGTTTAAAATTATTAAATAATTATAATATAAGGTACATTCAGATATTACCTAAGCCTGTGGTTTCAAGGTCAAAATATTCATATGGGACACAATCATCTACAGGCACTGGTTCTGCACATGGGCACTCAACTGGCTTTGGGATTTCTTGAAGATCAGGAACATCTATAGGGACAAAAGAGGAATATGTATTTATTATCCATCAATAAATACTAATATTGAATATTTTCTATACATGAATTTTCTCAGTATCCATGTTTACATATTCATGGGTATATTTTGGCAATTGCACTGAACCCACATTATCAATCATGTTAGCTAGGTGTCATGCAGAAATAAAACAGAATCTATACCTTTGGAAATATATCCAAACACATTTGATATAAATGTGTGCTACATAAGTGACTGGATGTAACAACAACATGTGATTCACATAGTTAATCTATATGGTTTGAGTGGGGCATGTGAGACTGTACATGATGATTGGCTTGATTTGAATTTGTGTGCATTTGGTTGGGGAAAAAAAAGACTTTTCTGTTGGTTTTCTTACTCTGGCTATCCTTACGGAAATCATACATCTTGGCAAATAGGCATGTCTATAGTCAAACCTAGGAGTTGACCTAAATTTTACTACTGGCAATTGGCCATCTATAGTTCACTAAAGACCGATTTGGCCAACCTGTATATCTCAAAAGGTCAGTCTGTGAGATAATCTCCAAGAAAGGAACTTTTCTCTGTATTGTGACCATACCTGGATAGTCAGTTATCCAACCATTTACACACAAAGTCAAATCAAATGAAATCTTCATTTAAATTCTCACTTCCCCCTGGTTAAAATGTGTTATCTCAAAACACAGTCTTTAAGGGAAATGCTGCAAAAAAATTTTAAAATTAGCTAACACTCTAAAATTTGAAACTACTTTTTTTTCTCCTAAATTTGCTCTAAGTCATGACTAAAATTCTATGGAATACATAACATCATGAATAAGAGAACATTAGTACCTGCACTAAGATCAGTACTAGTTTTGTAGGTACAACCTTCTCGTATTTCCTGTGCTGTTTCTCTAGAAGTTCTGGCCAATTTCATTGCTACTCTGCGTTTTTTGAACTCTCTTTTCCTACTTTCTTCACGTTTTCTCTTCAAACTTTTGTCACGCTTGAAAGCAAGAGACAAAGTGTATTCTCCCGGTGACAGACCAACAGCTTCATGAACCTAAAGTAAAATGCAAACAATATTTATAGCTTACACATACTTCTATTAGATATTACACAGAATTTTGAAGATATATTTACATAATATTGAAAAATTTCATTATCTGAATTATTAAAGGAATATTAGCTGCAATAGGGGCTACGTTTGCTCTATATTTTCTTTGGGGGCAGTTGTTTTTTGGTGGTCAATGACAGCACTGGTGGGTAGGTAATGTTGACATATTTGCATGAATCCTATACATTGTATGCTATCATACTTACTTTTGCAACATATGTGTTTCCAACATTCTTTTGGGCTACAGCTGAACTAACCCCGGTAGTTGAGGCTTTCAGACCCACTGTAAAAGTGAGTTTTGGGTGCCTTAGAGGCAATAGATTTATTTAGACTTTCGTTACTTTGGGTGCTTTCCAAATTTGCAAGTTTGTAAGCTTGTGGAATAAACCTCTCAAATATTTTCTTCAGAGTTTCCTGAAGGTCTGCATCTGTTAGGGGGTTACCATAGGGCAGTGACTTGTACCTAAAGCACTTCGAGTCTTTCAGATATCCACACCATTCGGCACTACAGCAACTATGATCACCATATGGGTGTCTTGATAATGCTTGAAGGCCTTGCTCAATTTTGTCAGTGCTCCCTTTGTTTTGTTGACACATGTAGTTGAAGCACTTCTGAAGATACTTGATTATCTTCACAGAAAGTTGTTTGTGTTTTTTCTGTGCGGCATACAGTTCATTTGTGACGATCTTCTTGATGTGGTTACTGTCTGATTTCTTTTGAATGTTTGGATCTACATCCCTATGGAGCCTTGAAATAGTTGTGGCATCTTCATCCCCAACTATTGTATGCAATGGTACAGACATTTTAGCACACGCTTTTACCATTTCAACGACCATATCAGATTCCATGGCCTTTGCTGAGCCAGACCAATTTCTGCGACAATCATGAGGTTTTGCTTCTATGTTTCTTTTCTTCGCAACCTCACACTTCTTACATTTTTTGGATCGTACATCATATGCAATGACTTTTCCAGTTTTTGACCCAATCATAGTACAGTGACCTGCAGCAAGAAAAGATAACACATGAATAAATAAGAGAATGTGTATGTATGTATGTATGTATGTATGTAAGTATGCATGCGTGTGTATGCATGTATGTATGTATGCATGTATGTATGCATGCGTGTGTGTGTGTGTGTATGCATGTATGTATGTATGTATGTATGTATGTATGTATGTGTGTGTGTGTGTGTGTGTGTATGTATGTATGTATGTATGTATGTATGTATGTATGTATGTTGAATTGAATTGTTTATTCATCAGATGCAAAAGAGAATAGCATTTTACGTACATTTAAAAAAGGAGATTGATTGGATAATATATCTGGTGAGGGCCACAGAAACAGTTTGAACTGAACTAGTCTAGTCTGTGACCCTCACAAAATAAAATAAACAAGAAAAAAATACAAGTGTATATCTGGGTACCAAAAAGTAAGAAAAACAAAGAAAAGGGATATCTGCAAATATGATACAATAATTGTACAAAATATTTATATATCTCCTAATAATTTAAATAAAATGTATATAAGAGAAAAAACAAAAATACATGTCACCTTTGAAAGTATGAAATTATATGTCAGAGAAATACAATTTAAACTTATTTTAGCTATTTATTAAGTATTACCTGAAAGACTATTGTATGCTCTGCCACTCCCCCTTGTTTGCCATCCACCGTCAACACTGGCTGACACACCATCTTCAGCTCTTCGAATCCGTTCATCGCTGAAGAAAATTGAAAACAATACTTATTATTAGTATTGAGTAGAAAGGTTTACAACAGTGATACACATTCGAATGTCTATTTGCTGTTCTATGACTGCATTATTCTTCACCTTGCCACTGTTATACCATTGTGTCAGAAGTTAAGGTAAGTACAATTTTGGAAATAAATCCATTTACAGTGTCTATCTTTTCAAATTGTACTCCATATTGTAATAACATCAAGTAAAAAATATGTAAACTAAACATATATGTATATGATACCCCTGACTACTTTATCCACTATATCAGTGACTATTTTATGACAAGCAGAAATACACCTTTTAGCTGTAGCTGACTCTTCTTCAATAAGTGCTGATGTTGTTGATGTTACTGCGATCTCTTCGATCACTTTTCCAATTTCTCTCTCTCTCTTCTTCAGGGTTCGGTGGTTGACTGGTGGGATATTTAAAGACGACAACAAACTGTTGAGTTGACGTTCGCCAATCCCTGCATGTATCATACCTAATTTGAATAAAAGATTTTAAATGAAGTACATTTGAATTGATCTTTGTGTTAAAATCTAGTTTTTCTCTCGATCTCCTAGACTTGTCACTTTGAATTTATTTTTGTGATTTTCATTACCAGTAGAGATTTTTTTTTCACATACTAAACTGGTCAAACTTATTCATGCTACGAGGACACAAAGAAATACTTTCGGTAAAGAATCAGTGACAAACATATACTGATGTCAGTCCATGTTTACAAATATATAATTTTAAAGGACGAGTGATAAACAGTGTATACTATTACATGTACGTGTACATGTCAACTTCTAATACTTACGACAGCATGATTGCCTCACAAAGAATTGCGAGAACAACAAGAAGACTAAATTGATACTGGTGTGGACGACGTCTAGGTTTGCATGTTATGGATAGAGGTGAGACAACACTGATCAGAAGTGAATGCCGGAATGCTTGACCCCCCATTCCTTACGTATCGTCCAGCTGTAGCTAGCTGCATTACCTATCGTAAGATTTGAGTCGCGGGTTCGTCCTGAATTTGATCATAATTCGTATAAAACAAATTAAAAACTAAATAATTAAGCCCATGATTTATATGTTAGTGTATTTTAAAGTCATATAAAATAACTTTTATGATAGGAATGGGGAAGATAAATGTCATTTTATGGAATGTAATTTAGGCTAATAAGCCGCTATGAATTATTAAATACGTTCATCACTTACGACTCATACGAGTGTAAACAGTGTACACAGACCGCCATGCCTGGTGATGCCATGTGAGAATACATTGCTATTTTTGAATTCAACTATTACTTTATTATCCATCACGAGGAATTCTAATTTGGCAATTGTGAATTTTCCTGTACTTGCGGATCATAAATAACTGAAAATTCAGGTCGTAATTGTATACCAGATTTTATGTTGTCTATCTCAACATGAAACCTTGTGATCGGCTCATTGATCAATGATAGTTTATTCAATACAATTGGCTCGGTCTACGGAAAAAAAAAAGCTGTATAATTATCGCTAGGATCAACGGGGAGGAGACGAACGTCTAAAGTCACAAATCGATATACTAGTATCAATATGCACAGGACCGGAGAATTTACGACCACTAAATCGTTACAAACATTATGTTTGCTCAAATCATGGATGCCTCACTAGTACGTCAATGATCAAATATGTGACGCCATTCACAAGGAAGGACTACTTCCGTGATAAAATATGATACTGATAAGAATTTGAGTTTTTGCGAACACATAGTAATTTCAAGAGAAAATACTAAAGGTGATAAAGCACAGACGATATACATAATATACAAAAGAAATTAAAATAAAAAGAAAGCTAGAAAAAAATGGACACTGAAAGCTATGCAAGTGCAGACGAGTGACGTAAATACGTACCTAAATATACAATGTAACATATCACTTGAGTAGTTTTCTTGGACAAAAACAAACACAGTGACTGCTAACGGAACCAAATCATGGCTGTATTTGTATACTTTATGACAATGAGATTTGAATTTTATCCATTAAACCAAAGCCCTTGTTCAGTGTGTTTAAACCCTCGATTAGTCAAATGTTCGCAAGGACACCTCTCTCTCGTTTTGAACGAAGGTATCGCGATTGTTACCTATGGAAATAGGGTACGGGGACCGGGTTTCGACACGTCTTCTCACTCAAAAATGCATGGGAAAATACAAACCCCCGGTACAAAACACATGAGAGAAAACAAAAAACAAACGAATATTTTAACGAATATAGCATATAAGAGCCCTTACCTGTTGCTAGCTTGGAATTCACGTCAAATATATTTCTTTTATGACCTTGACCATGGCGTTTACTTGTAGGTACGTTATTTTTATGGCGACACGCAGGGTTGTCGCATACTATCTGAAGCCAACTCCCGAGGCCCTGTATCGTTTCACCAATACACGATGACAGCCGGAGGGGGAGACTGCACTCTGTGCATGCATCAAGGGCTTTTATAAGAACACCCAATTCGACCACCCTCCGACCTTTCATCCAAGTTGTTGATGTTGTTGACGTTGGTTCACTAAACTTTTCATCGGTTGTCCGGCCATCGACAACTACCTCCTCGGTGACAAAGTTTATATCACATTCTCTGGAGGAGGAATGGTCCCGTCCAATACATTTGGTAACTTCTCTAGAGGTTGACCACCGCCTTTTCATGACACTCTTAACTTTTTCTCGTCTTGCCTGCTCTGACTTGGTTTTGAAATTTCCGCGATTTTTAAGTGCAGACGACATTTTGAATCGTTGTACGAAATCACTATGGTAACGTCGCAAAAAATCACGTTGACGTAAAACGGTGTGCACTGCGCGAACAATATGCGCAGTTGTTATTTTTTATAAGTATCATCCTTCCTTAATGCAATTTTATCCAAATATTTTTAGAACTTGACTTTTGACCTCAAAAAATAACTTTAATATTTAACGAAAATTGAGTGTGATAGTGAGAATTTTCCGGTGGCATTCATTGTCATATACAAAATTGTCCATAACTGCAAAATTTCAGCCCTGTACCTATGAAAATAAAAATACTTTTTTTTGGAGAATTCAAATTAAACATGGGCAAAAAAGATGAATTTATATATATTTGAGATAAAAAAACAAAACCAAGTTTGCAGTTCTGAGTGACTCAAGTGTTGCTTGAAAAAATGTTTTCTACTTGAATTATATAAAATTTGATGTTTTAATTTGTTTTTATTAGAAACAAAATCCAGTGAATTTTGGCTTTTGTCAGTTTAAGCCCTGAGTGTGCAATTAGTGCACAATAACAAAAATGTTAGCATTAAAACAAATACACTTCCGACAAAAGTAAAGTTAAGAAAATTTCTGAAATATGTAACAGTATATCATAGATGTAAGAAATGTGAAAATACTGGCAGAAGCCCCTAGCCTCTTTTATCTTGTTACTCAAAAAACACATTTTGTGCTTCCAGCATATTATGCCTTTGGCTTCCTTAACACGGTGCACATGTTCTGCATGCATGGTTATCACCCGTAGAGTTCAAAGGTCGAATTACCTCCCATGATGCAATATTACCTAGGCATGTGACCTGCCATCTGCAATGTCATTGAATGATTTTGAAAGAAACAATTCGCCCACCATTTTATATATTTGGTGCATGCAGTTGTTACTTGCAGAAAATTGCGATCTTTTTAGGTCAATTGTTGAAAACTTCAGGGATTCTACTGCTGCAGTTGACAGTGTTTTCGCTACAGCAAAGTACGCGGAAACGTTACAAAATCAGTGTTGTTACATACGGTAACTTTGTGATCGCAGATATTAGTGCTCTCAAAACAGATACCACAAGATCAGTATTGAATCAAAACTTTAGTAACCCCTGATCTTTCATACGATTGCCTGAGCATGACAATATGGTAGTTTGGGAGAAAACGGCGACGATCGTTGGTCGAGTCGATATCTGTCCGAAAACAGTCTGTCCGAAAACTACGACAGTAGTACAAGTAGTAATGTACAAGTACATTATTCTTTAAGTACACTAAATATCAAGAAGACTATATATTTCAGCTTGGACAGTTGCACAGAGCTGTATACATTATATTCCACTGGTAACATACCTTTTTCATCTCTGCGAGTAACAGTGACCTTGTTTGCACCAAAGCGTTTGATCATAGCATCTTGGAATTTTTGACAGGTAATGTCAGAGTAGTCAGCTAATCGAATCTCCTTGAGTGATTGTGTAGCATTATCTCTACAGTAACCATCTATGGCTTCGATAATAGTTTGTGTACAGAGATCAAGAGGAAATCCAGATGCTCCTGAGCTAATGGCGGGAACAGCAACTGAAGTATGTCCCATTCTTTCCACCATCTTCAGGCTGTTCCGTACAACATCTGCCAGCAGTCTTTCTTCTTGTGATTTTCTTTCACCATATGTATCAAGTTTTTGGCTATAATGTTTATTCCATGTGGGTCCAACTGTATGAATAATCACCTTGCAAGGAAGATTTCCTGGTCCAGTGTAGACTGCCTGGCCTTTAGATAATCTTCCCCCTTTTTTGATCAGGTCATCACTCTCCTGCTGTATATTTGGACCACCTACAAAAAAGTATGAAAACAAATAAAACCTTGCAAATTAAGAACAATACAATAATACCTCCGTGAAAGGTATGGATATGATTGACACATTAAGTTACAAACACAAAGTACAATGTAATTTACACAATTCATTTATGAGTGGCTTGCCTTTATAATTAAAGAATGTTCAACATCTGAATGCATATTTTTTATAATTATTAGAGCCTGGAAATGTATATGTTGCATGGATTTCACCGTGAGCTACCACATTTAAATATATACTGTCATTTATCCATATTTTAGTATCTGACAAAACACCAGATAATGAAGGATACACAAATGTAACAGATATAGCTTTTTTATTGTATAACCAAACTGTTAGCCTGTTTACACCACTGTCTGTGATTTGCTTCACTCTCTCACTGTTTGCAAGTGTTTGTAACCACTCCCACAATGGGAGTTATCAGTATGCCTGCTTGTAGATATTTACATAATATTTGCAATATGTAAATAATATCGCTCTTGTGCTTATCTCACCATGTGTACATTTACATATTGACTACATTTGAATAGAGTCTACCATGGGCATCATGGAATAATAAAGCTAAGATTATGGATATTTATAATCGCATAACAAAACATGAATAAAGAAAATGAAAAAATACTACTAGTACTATACTGCATGTGATATAAATTGAAGTGTGCGATGTATTATTACGTATTCGTAAACAACGTATATCCGTGAAAGGTGTGAAGTGATCCTTTGATGTAACAGTTTTCAGATTCAACGAAAATATCAACACAAATACTTGAAAAACCCGAAAACTTAGTCTTTCTCACTGTAGAACAACAACATTTTGTCCCTGTATAGTACTGTAGCTTACTGGTTTACCTTACATCGACGTTGGTGGTGCACTTTCAAAACGAAGCGCTAGCGCGTGCAGAAGATCAATTGATATCCGTTGCTAGGAAGGACGTGGAAGCGATCACCCATATTCATATGATAGAGTGTGGAGAAGATGATGAGTGAGCGCGTCTGTGCCCTCAGCAACCAATTGAAACAATGTACCATCCGACACTCTTGAGCTACATATTGACATATATATTTCTCAAACTTACACATCATATGCATGACACCACAGACAATTAATTACACATAAATCTACCACTACAATAAGAAAAGACAGGGTTTTGAAAATTCATATTGACATTTTTGTTATTTTAGATATTCCCAATCTTAACTTTATTTTGCCATGATGCCCATGGTTAAACTAGGCTGAACATATGCTAAAACTCCTCATATTGTCACCAATTAGTTCAAATGTATAATCTTCAAACCACATTAATCAGTCATCGTTGATAGCATTCCAGATGGTTATTTTTAGTGAGACAGTGAATCAAAATCACAGATCATGATGTAAACACTCTACTAAACTTCCACCTGGAGCTTTAATAACGAGACGAAGACAGTTCATATGTCATAGGTTGGAAGTATTTGGTCAAACGATCAACATTTACAATGGTAGTGGGATCTGCTGTACTGGATTCAGGTTATCAGATGAAATATTTGGTTGTAAACAAAGCACACTTGCTTTATATTACAACTGCACTGTACAATATCTTACCCACAACTCTCTCTGATTGGTATGCTTGGAGGTTCCTTATTTTATAACTTTTTCAATAATCCATACTTTTCAACATTTTAAGCATAGAAATTAAGTTTAATTAATATGTAGCAAAAGTACGATTAGGAATCAAAAATAAAATTCTAAATTTTGTACAAAAATGAACTAACAACTAAATTAAGCATGTGCTGTGAATAAAACACTTTTCACTGTCAAAGTGTCAATAACTTGGGTAGTCAGTGTGTGTGATGAGTTTTAGTATGTAAATTTCTTTTGTCATACCTATTCAAATAAATCTATATCTTTGGCAAAGTCATAACAGGTGCATATATTTTCCTTAGTTTCGTCGCAAATATTCTGCATGTCTTTCAAGAAAATCTGCTGACAAATTCCTAAAATTGCTACTCCTTCTACAATAAATCACTGATACCAGAACCGATGAAAATGGGTATTCAGAAATTCATCAGTGGCAATTCTACGATTGCCAAATGGAAAAAATGTTTTTACAAAACCCTATACACTGGTGAGATTTGTCTGACTTGAAGGAGATGATGTCCAACACTACAAATCAGAGAGAGTTGTGGGTAAAATGTTGTACAGTGAACTGTTGCTCTCTTTCAATGTAGATGCTGAACTGCTTCTCTTACTCTGTTACAGCATTATCGAACCTCTCTTTTACGGCAGCTAAAATTGTGGTCCTGTCTATGCTTGCTCTTTCTGACCTTACTGATCCTGCAGTACTGCACAAGGCCCTTGTGATTGCTGTTGACGAACCTTAAACATCCTCTTAAAGTATATTTTGATATTCTCCCATCTGGGCAAAGCAATTGCTGTTTCAGGACAAATAAATGGGTGATAACAATAACTATTTATAGAATAACGTGAGTGTAGAATAAAACATTATGTCATATACCTGCATCTGAAATAGCTTTTGCAAGTCCTCCAGGTGAATGGTCAAGTTTTGGATTTGCCGAATTCACGATAGCATCAACATGCATCTTAGTCAAGTCTCCTTTACCAACAATAATCCTTCTTCCATCAGGTAGGCTATGGAAGCATAGAATGTCATAGTCTGATGGATCGTTCAAATCTATCCTGCAATTATGATTTCTCTCAACCACACTCAAGAAGTTCTGTCCCTTTTCTTCTTGAAAAAATCTTGCCATGCCAGGTTTTTCCACTAAGTACGGATGGCCATGAACATCATCTAATAGCTGCTGCAGTAGGTGATCACCCTCTTTCACATCATCTTCAGTTCCTTTAATGACAATAACTGTGGATGTTCCTTTCGGATATTTCACAATTTGTAAAGGCACTCGTTTACCTTGCTTCTCTATTCTGTCAATGTCAGATTTTCTGACGTCAAAGATGTATCGAGCCTTACCATTTTCCATCTTTACTGAATGTTCTATAATGGTGTTTAATTTGATGAAGTCTTGAAGTTCTCCAACGACAGTTGAGACAGATTCATCAAATCCACTCACAGTCACAGACGGGTTACCATGTTGATGAACCTGACCAATACGGACAAGATGCATCTCCTCTTCTTGTGAGATCAAATCATTCCATTCTTTCATTTGGAGAACTGGTGAACATTGTGGTTGTATCGGAATGCGCTCTTCACGAACACGACGCTGTATCACTTCAGTAGCTACTTTTAGATCATTTTTATCAACAGCAGAACAAATAATTTCTTCTTCTCCTACGAAGTAAGTTGCCTGGATCTGTCTTTTCTTGAAAAGTTCGTGGAATTGACTTGAAACTGCTGAAGACTTCAAGAAGTAATGGAGAGATTTTGTAGGTGCTTTATATGTTGTCCTGGGCGTTTTATCGACAGTTTCAAACATCAAACATTTGGCTGTCATGACATCATTTGGAAGACCTTCAAACTTCACCTGGTGTGACTTTGCAACAACTTTCACTTTTAAGTCTGGGAACTGTTCTTCTGCTGTTCTAGGAAACTTGGTCATCTGTAGCTGTTTTATTTTCAATTCATCTAACTTTACACTATCTTCAACGCTTCGCTTAGCTCGCTGCATTTTATTTTCAATATCTTTCACTAAGATTTCAAGTTTACTCTGCACCATTTTCACATCCTCTGATTTCCCAGTCACAATGAATGCTGAAGACATCTCATCTTCTTGTACATCAACATTTTCCATCTCCCATCCACTCTTTTGGCTGATGACTTGAAGCCAGATACCTTCCAACACTGGTACTTCTACAGTTTTGAAATTCCTCAGATAACCGTACACAGCATCTTTCACAGAATTGGTCCAATCTTTGACTACCTGGTACCGGTTCTTCATGAGTTTGGGAATGTCTGGAATAACTAATAGAGTGTCACCTTTCCCTTCGTGAGACCATTCCATTTGAGCATATGCCGCTGCTGTCGTCTGTTTCATATCAGATGCAAGATCCTCTTTTGACATGATGAACTTCATGATGTTTACATCCACATCAATAGTAGTTGAATCTGGTATCCTAGCTGTAGGTTCCTCTCTACTAACTACATGACCAAGGTTGTATATAAATGGCTGCACCTCCACAACAGCTTTGTTGATTTTATGTGTTCTTCTTAATACTTGATCAACAACTATAAATAAATACACCAGTAAATACAAATGAACATTATCATTCTTTTTACAATGCAAATACTATTAAACTGATTATGAGATGTAATGATCTCTTTTTTCTTTAGCAAGATAGCAAGATTGTAACTGTACATGACAATTTAACAATGGTATCTTGCTAGATCTTAAATGTAAGGTAGTAACTGGTTATTCACATTACAGCTGACAGAACCCCATAACGTGCAAGTGCAAGTGTGGCATACACTGGGTATTTGCATGAATGCTTGCAGTGTTCTCTGCGGCCATACTTCACTAGCATAATGCGTGAAAGTGTAGCTGAAAACACTACAAGCACGAGTGCAAATACACCCCCCCCCCCCCGAGTACCCACACTGGAACTCACGTAGCATGGGGTTCTGTTATTATTACAAATGTTTATCTGAAATGAAAAAATTACGCAAAAAATCATAAAAATCATATAGTTGCATGCAGGTTTGCAATAATGTTTCAGTATTACACTGCCGCACAAATACACCACTGGTATGTGCACACACCCAGTGCAAATAATCTTTGGTACATATGTTCTAATGATTGGTCTTGCCGCACAAATAAACCACTGGTATGTGTACACACCCAGTGCAAGTAATCTTTGGTACATTTGTAATAATGTTTGGTCTTGTTTTACCTGTGTAGTCTTCAAAATAAACCAGAGCTGTATTTGTCTCCACATTCATTTCCAATTCCCGGATTTCACCACCACCACTTCTCTTCGTGCTTTCAAAGTATAACGCAACAGTGTCTTCAGAAACATTTAAGGGTAGGTTGGTCACCAGGATACAGTTAGTATGGTGAACAGGTTCAATGGCTAGCTTTGCATTGGATAGCTTCCTCTTGGAAATGTATCTTTTAATGCTCTCAAAATCTGCATGTTTTAAGGAAGAAGATGAGCAAACATTATAAAATAATCACCAAGATGTTTCTAACAACATAATGTTTTTTACTCAAATTATAACAACACTATATTTGGTTATAAAAATGTATATTAAAACAATTGTATACATACAAACAGTCATATGGCCAACTGTAAAAATGGTAATTTCCAAGAATAAACCTGTCATCTTAGTTAACCCTTAAGATGCCATAGACCTCTCATGCCAAAGACTCCCTAGGCCAAGGATTTCTTTCACTAAAGAGTAGGATCTTACCTACTCTACAATTATCAACTTTAATTTGAAAGGAATAATAAAGAATACAATCAATTCTATGTTCACTATGTCCACCCACTGACAAATGAATGTCAATTTACCCAGGTACTAGGTGAGCATTAAACAGCTTGGGGAACCCAGAAGGGACCTATTTGCATCTACAACTTTCAACAGTATAGTGTGTAGAAACATAACCCGTTACAAACATGGAAAATACACACATGATGGATTTATAGCTGTTAGCACAGCATGCTAGACTACACCGAGACATATCATTTAATATTAATGTTTTTATAGCCTCTTGACATACATAATGAACAACTCGCCAGTATAGAGCATTGAGTTGACTTGCATAAAGTGAGCTTCAAGCAGAGACATTTTAGGTAAAGTCAACAAGATAACTGGCACAAAACAACAGCAAATTAAGAAGTAACATTTCAAAGATCTTATGTAATCAGTAAACTTTGTGAAGGAAGTCACTGTTGAGATTAGGGAAAGATTTCACTGTAGTCAAATACATTTGATTGCAGTGAAATCTTTCCCTAAATGTTGCATCTTAATTTTTGTGAAAATTAAAATGAACGGTGTATATTTCTGATCACGGATTGTTTCGTCTAGTGCACGAAACAGCATGAATACTGGGATATAGGAGTCTAATTGTGTCATCTTTCTGACACAAATACAACCAAAATAAAAAGGGCGATAGAAAGGGGGGGGGGGTTACAACGTCTGTATACTATTACAAAATGAGGCCCGTGCCCAGCACACATGTGTAGCCTTTAAACTATGATCCAATAATGCCTTGGTCCAAGTCTGTGACTAACAACAGTACAGTTTGCCACTGACAATGTCACACAGTCAAAATGTTTCCATCAGAATTGGTGATCGAAATAAAATTTGACAATGCATGGTCACGGCTAACAGTACCTTAACATTCATTCTAAATCTAACAACTATCTCAAGAGGCTATAAAACCGTTTCTATCAAACCAGATGTCTCCTGTGTTTATAGCATGCTGTGCCAAGTGCTATTAATCCAATTCATTGTGTACTTTTGCTGTCTATAGTGGGTTCTGTTTGTACACCCTATGCTGTCTGAAGTTGTATATTCTGACACAGCGTTGTAAAGGATATGTATAATATCTTTAATTATCAAAAGGGAAAGCGAGACAATAACGTTTATTACTGTATGATCATATCTGGAATGAGCAAGAAAATAATTGAAATGTTTGAACTTGAAACTAGCAGGTTATTTCCTCGAACTGTGTAACCATTATACATGTATAACCGGTATGCTGTGTGAAAGAAGTAACGAGTGTGAAATGTATGGACCAGGATAAACATTGGAAGTGTATATATTGCTGATTTGGTGTAAGTATACCATGATTGTGATGGTAGTAACTCAGCTACCCCTATCATCAATAAATTACAAAATTAATTTGATATAATGTTATTTTTTCAGTATTGTATAATTCAACAAAGTTCCACATGTTGTCAAAACAGTATTTTCTTGAAAGCATGTATGATTGCAATCCACTAGAAAGTCAATTACTACCACCAGATAAATGTGTCACTCAAGTCACAAGTGGAATGTATGCTTCTTCATATATATAAATCATGTACATGATGTACTGTCATAATTTATCAGTTTGATAGTCATCTGTGCATTATAGAACATTACCTACATATATAGTCTGTCTAGTAGAATATAAAATCATGAAATACCTTGTATCTCTTCACTATATTTTACCATAACTGTTCCAGGTCCTTCACCAAAGAAAAGTTCAGGAGTTTCTTTTTCAATACCAGTACAGTTCTCTAAATATAACTCAAGAGTTTCTCTGCTGGTTCTATCTGTCAAACCTCTTAACAGAAAACTTGTCCCATCTCTGGGTAGATTAGGTTTCTTTTTTTTCTTCGCTGGTTCTTTTACTGTGAGAATAGCACCCTGTATGACATGCTTCGTTTGCCTTAGAACTCTTTCACAAACTAAAAAGTAAATGGAAAGTAGATGGAAACTTAACATTTTACTTCACTGTTTGAAATCAAAGACTGATATCAGCTGTTACAAAAAATGATTTCCAGATGCTCTTTAGAATTTTAGTCTGTTTATGATGCTGTCAAGATGCATCTATGGCGTAGAATGCCTACCAATATTCGAAAATGACATACTGCAATGATTACATGCAATACTGCAATGACTACATGCAATACTGCGATGACTACATGCAATGACTACATGCAATACTGCGATGACTACATGCAATGACAACATGCAATATTGCGATGACTACATGCAGTATTGCGATGATTACATGCAATACTGCGATGACTACATGCAATACTGCGATGACTACATGCAATGACTACATGCAATACTGCAATGACTACATGCAATATTGCGATGACTACATGCAATACTGCAATGACCACATGCAATACTGCGATGACTACATGCAATGACTACATGCAATACTGCAATGACTACATGCAATATTGCGATGACTACATGCAATACTGCAATGACTACATGCAATACTGCGATGACTACATGCAATGACTACATGCAATACTGCAATGACTACATGCAATATTGCGATGACTACATGCAATACTGCGATGACTACATGCAATACTATGATAACTACATGCAATGACTACATGCAATACTGCGATGACTACATGCAATACTATGATGACTACATGCAATGACTACATGCAATACTGCAATGACTACATGCAATATTGCGATGACTACATGCAATACTGCGATGACTACATGCAATACTATGATAACTACATGCAATGACTACATGCAATACTGCAATGACTACATGCAATACTGCGATAACCTGTTCTTGTGTTTTTCAAACCAGTTTATTTTTCTGTAATTGTTCTTAAATTCCTTGCCATCTTACATTTTTTTGTTATTCTGAGCAGCAGCGAACAAATTTGCTTGGCCAATTAGGAGATATCTTGTCATTTATTCCTGAAGTGGCTATTGTTTGCAATTGCACTACATATACAAAAAAACTACATGCAATATTGCGATGACTACATGCAATACTGCGATGACTACATGCAATGACTACATGCAATACTGCGATGCGAGATGCATGATATGCGGCAATTTTGTAATGATGTTATGCCATTAGTAGATTATTCAATGACAACATGCAATACTGCGATGTGAGATAATGACATGATATGCGGTGACTTTTTGTCGAATTGCAATGCATTAATGCAAGTATTAATATGAAGCAAGCTAGGGAGTACATACTAACCCTACCCACAATAATGCACAAGACATGTACTGCTACTCGAGTACCAGTCATGAGCGCTGTGTGTATCTTCGTCAACTCCTGAGTTAGTCCTGCTTGCAGACGGTGCACGGGTCTAGATTCCTGACATGACCCTCAAAGAAGGGACGACTGACTCTGTATGCAAGCAGGACTACTCCTGTGTCTGCTCCAGTCATGAGCATTAACAGTTCTGTCATGCGCTGTCGTGTGGAAGTAAATGTGAATGTGAGAGTTGGGTTTAGCAATATACATTGCGGTTGATCACATATTTACTTTCTGTATCATCAAGGACTCAAATCATCATTCAATGATTTGTTGGTCCACACCCACCCCAGCCCCACTCATACGTCATCGGTCATTGACCGTAAAACTTAAAGAGAGACAGGGACAGGGAATTTCCTATATTTTGTTTACATGTATTTAAGTATTCTGATTAAATAAATAAAGTGTATCCTCTGTTTATGCTGTATTTTTATGGTGGCCTTTATGTATGTTTTTGCGTTCAATGTTTAGGGAAATTCAGAAATTGGGGAGAGAGAGAGAGAGAGAGAGAGAGAGAGAGAGAGAGAGAGAGAGAGAGAGAGAGAGAGAGAGAGAGAGAGAGAGAGAGAGAGAGAGAGAGAGAGAGAGAGAGAGAGAGAGAGAGGTCAGCGCATGTTGTCTAAACTGGTGCGATGATCGACGCAATCATTTTTTTCAAACCTGTCACTTAGCCTACTATTTTGTTCTTTTTATTTAGCACTTCAGAGCAAGTGTGTATGGTCTTCACTGAAGTAGGGAGGGTTATTTTTCTTTTTTTGTGTGTGTTTTCCCCTCAGATCTGCAGACTGCATGGGCAGAAGAAACACGAACAAAAAAGACCGACGTGAGGCCAAGGGTATTTAAGTGATGCTCACGCTGATCATAAACAATAAAACAGTTGTTGGACCTAATCTAACATTTTCACCCCCCCCCCCCCCGTAAGCTTTCGTACATATCTTCATTAATCTAACTTTTCAACTTACTTACCTTTGACAGCATACCAGTGGGCGCCATTAGTGACTCCATCATCTTTTTGTTATAAAATTTACAACAAATATCTGTGTGTTCAGGTTTTCACATTGGAATTTTACATTTGTTCTATAATTAGTTTATACTGATGGCCTATATGTCTTTTCAGTACTACTAACAGTAATCGGATTGCAACGATGAAATCCGATTACTTTTACTGTCAGACTTCAATAAACATTGGAAGCTATCTGTAAATATTTTGTAGATACACCTTAAATGTAAACACCTGCACATCAAATCTTGCTATAATAGGAGAAACTGGATGTCACTCTATGAAAGTTACCATGTGTATCGTGAAATATTGGCTGTATACTTATGGCTCACAGTATATATGTGTACGATGCATGGTAAAATATCAATACAGTAAATCACAAAATAACCAGTCATGTTTGACCACATCAGTTTAATAAACACCTCTTCTACAACTATATTTGTAGCCAACGACATACGTGCACTTGGTCGGCCATGTTTGTTCTGGATCCCAACTAAGTCGTTCCTATTGTTCTTTTCACATTTTGTGCTTATTTTTATCGCTTCTTTTTTATTGTTCATCATTTCATTTTGACAGCTGTGCCTTTTTGTTGTTGTTACTTTTATAACCATGCTTCCAAATCAGAAGAAGGGGACTTGTGGTCATTGTTTTCACACTGAAGACGGCCACAAATTATGTCCCTCTTGTAGGAAGTGTTCTCGTAATTCACTCTGCAAGACAGTGTGTGGTTTATGGGGAGACGGGCATTGGAATGAGTTCTCTCGCCCATGCGAACCACGTAAACAAAAACTGAAGCAGGGGAAGCGGGCCCACTCTGTTCAAAGCTCTGATTCAGCAAATGTATCAGGTAAGTCTAGTGTTGTTATACCCGCACCAGACCACCCTTTTCAGGGTGAAGTATTGACTCCAGTGGTGTCCGATGATGTTAGCTTAGAACGGCCTTCACCGCACGGGGCTATTCAGGCTTCGGCCTCAACCGATAACAGTCGTCTACTTTTGGGTACGAATGAAGAGTGTCCTCCGTTTTCAGGCAGCCCCTCTCACTCAAAACCTATCTCTCGTTCTCCGTCACTGACCCCTCACTACAGCGGTCGACCTCAGGAAGCGTTTATCCATGAGGACGTTAACTCAGACCGTCCCTCGAGCCATCCATATACCGTTTATGGGTCAGTCAACAGGTCACCGACCATGCCATCATTCATTCTAGAATCTTTGGGGCGGTCTTTTACCGGAAGTACAGAGACGCAACTCCCGGTCTACTGACAATCAGTCACATGATCAGTCACCTGATCCTAGGCCAGTACAATGGCTTCCTACGGGTTCTATGCCATATCCAATCAATGTAATGGGCTATACTCATGGCGAGCCGTCCACAGATTTGGATTCCAGAACAAATCCTTATTCTTGGACAGCTTTTGGGCAGCCTTCAGGGTTTTGGCCAACACCAAATTTCTGGTCACCTTTTTGTTACCCTGCCTCCACTGATACCCACCAACCTAGGGGTTCTTGGGCAGGTGGTAGTGATAGGTCGTGGTCACCTCGTAACCACCGCCCTCACACTGAGTGCGAGTTACAGCGCCCTCACTCTCCTTCACCGTGCCTCCACCGCTCGCACAATTCACCGAGATGGGAGGTTCGTGATCATACTCAGTCACTGAGACGTACTACCAGACTGTGCAACCCAATGAGGGAGGAGCATTCCCCCTCGTATTCCCCCGGACGCTTCTGTCGCTTACAGGGTTAACACCTTGGGTCAAACTGGAGATGTGACCCGGATGAGGTCTCCATCACAGCACTAGAAGATCAAGAGGCTCCTTGGCGACATTGATCATTCAGATGAGGACCAGTCAGGAATCCTGCCTACCGAGTCAGAGGGGGGGAGTTTAGTCAATGTGTTCAATGGGTTTATCAACAGTTCCCTGACAAGTGTTCTCATTCTACGCCAACAAATTCAGTCCAATCGGGGACTGGTTTGGCACTAGAGGGACAGCTTGAACCATCCAAATATCAGCAAGCAACACTCCCACTTTTGGCTACGGTCTCTTCGATACAGAATAAAGTGTCTTCAGGAGTATGTGGCAAAGGTCCTGGTCATCCACCTTTGCAAATGAATAAGTACCTGTGGTTCCGCTACCCAGGGAGAGCATACCGCACCCAAACGACTGATAAAAGCACCAACTTTCCAATATTGGACACTGATGCTGATGCCGTTGATGAGGATCGTAATGGTTTTAAGAGTACGTCCATTGACAATAAACACTTGTCTTATCTTCATATTTTTTTCACCCATTGATTGGTTTCTAGCCACTGTAGTATCGGAGATGAAGTCATCCAATCCCGATACACAGAAAACTTTCCGCTTAATGCAGATAATTAACATGGCACAAAGTCATGTAACCGAGCAGATTACGAGGTCTCGTGCTGCTTTATTACACCTTCAGAGGGATGCATTCCTACGGCGTAGTTCAGTTGTTTTATCAACAGAGTTAAAACAAGAAGTATGGCCTGCACCGATTGATGCGCCTTCCTTGTTTGCCAGTACCTTGACTTCCATGGCCAGCCGGGCCAGTGAAGCAAAGCAGTGGAAGCGTTTAATTTTTGACACGCCTCGTATGAAACCTCACACTAGTTTCAGCCAGTCAACTCCCCAGAATAAGTCTCTGGCAACCTCTACCCCTGGAACTTCCAGAGAGGAAGGAGTAGACAACCAGCAAGGGGTTGCGGTAGAGGCTGACCCCAGATGTCCATGACCAGTAAGGACTGCAAACCAGGCCCACCCACAGGCTGAGGGTCGGGTGGGTTTGCTCAGCACTCCTGACTACTCCGGTGTATCCTCCTGCATCTCCTACACTCCCTCAGCCAAGTGAGGGCCCGGTGGGGGGCACCTACATTCCTTCGCCAGCAAATGGAAACTGGTTACCGACGATTCCTGGGTTCTCTCCACGGTAAGAGAGGGATATCGTCTTAGACGTCTAGAGTTCAAACGTCACCCTTCGCTTTCAGCTTCTCCTCTTGTCACATCGCTGCCAGACAACACACAGAAGCAAGAGGCTCTAATAGAAGCTATTCAAACACTGATCAACAAAAGTGTTGTCAGACAAGTCGACTTCTCCACTGCGGGCCCAGGGTTTTACAGTCATCTCTTCTTGGTGCCCCAAAAGTCAGGAGGGTGGTGCCCAATATTGAACTTAACAGCACTAAACTGCTTTCTCATCATGCCCAAGTTCAAGATGGAAATGAAGCGACATATCCTCGCCGCAGTACAACCTGGAGAATGGATGGCATCAATCGATGCAAAGGACGCATAGTTTCACATTCCGATTCACGAATCTTTTCATCATTTCCTATGCTTTGGATCAGATTTTCAAGTTCATAGCTCTGCCTTTCAGCCTTGCAACCACCCCCAGGTTTTCACATGCATTGCACTAGCACCAGTCGCATGGCTATATCAATGGGGCGTTCTGTTGCACCCGTATCTCGACGATTGGCTAATTCGTTCTATGATACAGGAGGACTTAGTCCATCAAGTTCGAGAAACCTTATCCATTATAATCCGGTTAGGTTTCCTCCCCAGCTAGGAGAAGTCACAGTTAGTTCCCACACAAGACACCAACGTTGTAGGCATGCATTTCATTACCAGTCAGGGCATTGTCTGCCCTCCTCAGGAGAGGGTGGAAAAACTCATTCTTCCCAGGCACTCCATTCAGGCAAAGGTTTTACTTTCCATTCTAGGGCTGATGAATTCTCTAATAAACATAACCCCTTGGGCCCGTTTACGCATGCACCCTATACAGCTATACCTTTTGGCGTTTTGGCACCCATCATTATACCCACTGTCTTCCTTCATTCTGGTACGCCCGTCCCTCCACTTCCATCTGCTGTGGTGGGTAGACGAGAATAATTTGTTGGTAGGGAGGTCCCTAGTGTATCAGAAAAGGACCTCTCCCTGTTTACCGACATGTCAAAAGACGGACGAGGAGCCCAATGCAATTGCCAGGTGGCATGGTATCCAGCCAGTGGGAGACAGCAGTCAGCCAGCATCACATAAACTGTCTAGAACTCAAGACTGTGTTTCTAACCGTAGAACAGTTTGTGACTCTGGTATCGAATCGACAAGTTCCACTCCACTCCAAAAACATGACAGTGGTAGCATATGTAAACAAAATGGGGGTCACAACGTCACCACATCTTTTCTACCTGCTTTGGGACATAATGCTTTGGTGCAAAGAGAGGGACATAACACTAAGAGCACGTCATCTCCCGGGCAGATTGAATGGGATTGCCAATGCCCTTTCTCGGCATAAACGTATTTGGCCCACAGAGTGGGAGATTCCTTAAGAGGTGGCCAATCAGATTTTTGCTCACTGGCGAACCCCCTCATTAGACCTTTTTGCAACTTATCACAACAGAAAACTGCCAATGTTTGTATCCCCAATTCTGGACACAAGGGCAGTGGATGCACTGTCAATTTTGTGGGAGGACATGCACGCATATATGCTTATCCCCCAATAGTAATCCTACCTCTGGTCTTTTGCAAGGTTCAAGAGGAGGATGTGGTGCTCCTCCTAATAGCACCATTGTGACCAAACCGGTTATGGTTTCCATGGCTTCTGTCTCTTCTGATCGATTGTCCAATTTGGCTCCCGGAAAGGACAGATTTTCTAATTCAAGGTCGGAACATCGTTCACCCCAACCCAGAGGTATTATGTCTTCACGCATTCAAATTATCGAAAAATCCCTCATTGAGAAGGGATTTTCTAGCGACTCTGCTGCTGTTATCACCAGGCCTCAGAGGGCCAGTACTCTCGGCACCTATAGCGCCAAATGGGAGCAATTTTGTGATTGGTGCTAGCCAAGGAAGATTGATCCAATCCATATCACTACCAAAGACTTTGCAGACTTCCTGCTAGATCTCTTTAATGTTAAACAGTTTGCAAAAGTTCAATGAAGGATAGACAAATACATTATTTTAGTTGTGGGGGGGGGGGGTGTTGAACCATTTAGTTCTTATCCAACAAAAACGATTTTACCTTTCATGGAATATATTCTATACCCACTAAATATAAATATTTGTAACAAATGTTGTCAAATCGAAAAGTGGCAGAATTTTCGCTACAGTAAATACATGACACTTAAACAACAATGGTTTTGCATTTATAGCACTACATACTACTACATATATATATATAACTTAACACTGAGTTTCTATATATAAATAATATCATGAACCATACAGTTCTAACCCAAATATTTCGAAGAGACTGAGCTCCTCTTCATCGGTGGGTCTCCAGTTCTGTCAAACAAGTCAAGTTCCGTTGCACTTTAAATACTGAAGACAGTAGTTATTGTCATGCAAAATAGTGTTCTTGTCTTGGGGAATGGTATGAATATTACACTCAGCCAGCTGTGGAGTACTGGTGACTACTGGTTGCTATGTTACTGTTTTCTATTGGTGCCATTGGTGAGTGTATCTAGTTTTTTTTATCCATAATGATTCACGTAGTTGACGGTAGGTTTTATCTGGTGTGTAGAGTTTTTCAATTGCTATGATTCTGAAGTGTTTGATTGAGTGAGATGGTCCATTGAAGTGAATTGGTACTGGTTCATATTTATTGTTTTTCCTGATTTGTGATAGGTGATTCTGCATTCGTGTGTATATTGTATCTCCGGTTTCTCCTACATAGGCTATTTTTTCGCAATATGAGCAACGTATTGCATACACCAGGTTTGCTGATTTGCAGTTGATATGGTGTATTATTTTATAATGCTGTGCATTTGGCCCTTGAAATGTGTCTGTCTTCTCCATGTAGGGGCAGATGGCGCATCGTTTGCTCTCACATGGTCTTGATCCAGTTGCTTCTTTAATGAATGCTCTGTGATGCAATTGAAAAACTCTACACACAGATAAAACCTACCGTCAACTACGTGAATCATTATGGATAAAAAAAAACTAGATACACTCACCAATGGCATCAATAGAAAACAGTAACATAGCAACCAGTAGTCACCAGTACTCCACAGCTGGCTGAGTGTAATATTCATACCATTCCTAGACAAGAACACTATTTTGCATGACAATAACCACTGTCTTCAGTATTTAAAGTGCAATGGAACTTGACTTGTTTGACAGAACTGGAGACCCACCGATGAAGAGGAGCTCAGTACAGTCTCTTCGAAATATTTGGGTTAGAACTGTATGGTTCATGATATTATTATATATATATATATATATATATATATATATATATATATATATATATATATATATATATATATATAGTGATTAGAAATGGATTAAACTCTCTTAGATAATTTTCAAATTTAGGCGATTACGTTGGGAGGGGGTCTCAGGTCAAACCAAACGAATTTAGTTTTCATCCTAGATTGAGCAATTGATCTCGCCCCTAACTTTACAATATATTGTACTCACATAATTTAAATATGAAATCAAAAAATATATACTTTAAATTTGAAAATTTCAACTTTTGGACATAAGTAAGTACTTTTTCTTTGTTTACTAGAGATTTAATGATTTGTAAAAAGACTATGAGTTAATAACTTAAAGGCCTGGGTTTCAATCCCAGAATTGCACACAAATGTTACCTTATCAGTGGAGATGCGCGCGATGTAACAATAGAATAGTATCATTCTTTTAATTTAAAATTGTTTATGTTCTTCACACCTAATTTATAACCATACTTCAAACTGGCCAGTAAATAGACAAGCAGGATACTTACTATCTGGAGTTTCGAAAGTTGCAGTGAAAACACCATTGTTCAGATTTGAGTTTGTAAGATTACTTCCACTGGATCTCTTCCTACTTTCAAAGTACAGTTCTAATGTATCTGTACTTGTGTCTGGTTTAAAACCGGTAACCTCTATGGTACAGTTAGGTTCTTCCTCGGAATCATCTTGCATCTCTGATAAAAGCAATAAGAAAAGGAAATAAAGAAAAAGGCATTCTAGACATCAAGATATATATGAAATGTCATTGGTGTTGTAATTTATTTCAAAGGTTCACCTTCAACCATCAACAAAGTGTATTTGGTACCAGTATTGCCTATCTTCACAAAACCTTTCGTAAGAGTTTATATCACTTTACATTGAATAAGAAAGTGTATTGTTTATCATGAAATACATTATATTTCAACCAATATCGTCCATCGTTGTAGCAGCACATACAAATACGCTTTCAAATATAGTTATTATAGGTCAGATCTATCATAACATTCGTACATTTCGTGTGATGTGCAACATTGAAAAATCACTTTGAATGCCTTTTCTGAAGTCAAGGATGTATCGAACTTTACCATTTTCCATCGTCACTGAACTTTTGATGAAATCTTGAAGTTCTCCAACAACAGTTGAGACAGATTCATCAAAACCAGTCACAGTCACAGATGGGTAACTATGTTGGTGAACCTGACCAATATGGACAAGATGCGTCTCCTCTTGTTGTGTGGTCAAATCATTCCATTCTTTCATTTGGAGAACTGGTGCACATTGTGGTTGTATCGGTATGCGCTCTTCACGAACGCTACGCTGTATCACTTCAGTAGCTACTTTTAGATCTTTTGTATCAACAGCAGAACAAATAATTTCTCCTTCTCCTACCAAGTAAGTGGCCTGAATATCTCTTTTCTTGAAAAGTTCATGAAGTTGAGTTGAAACTGCTGAAGACTTCAAGAAGTCATGGAGAGATTTTGTAGGTGCTTTAAATGTGGTACTGGGCGTTTTATCCAAAGTTTCAAACATCAAACATTTAGCTGTCATGACATCATTTGGAAGACCTTCAAACTTCACCTGGTGTGACTTTGCAACAACTTTCACTTTTAAGTCTGGGGACTGTTTTTCTGCTGTTCTAGGAAACTTGATCATCAGTAGCTGCTTTATTTTCAATTCATCTAACTTTGCACTATCTTCAACTCTTCGCTTAGCTCGCGTCATTTCATTTTCAATATCTTTCATTAAGATTTCAAGTCTTCTCTGCACCGTTTTCACATCCTCTGATTTCCCAGTCATAATGATTGCTGGAGACATCTCATCTTCTTGTACATCAACATTTTCCATCTCCCATCCACTCTTTTGGCTGATGACTTGAAGCCAGATACCTTCCAACACTGGTACTTCTACAGTTTTGAAATTCCTCAGATAACTGTACACAGCATCTTTCACAGAATTGGTCCAATCTTTGACTTCCTGGTCCTTGCTCTTCATGTGCTCGGCAATGTCTGGAATAAGCAATACAGTGTCACCTTTCCCTTCGTGGGACCATACCAGTTGAGCAAACGCCGCTTCTGTCGTCTGCTTCAGCTCAAATGCAAGATCCTCCTTTGACATGATGAACTTTATGATGTTTACATTCACATCAAGAGAAGTTGAATCTGGTATCCTAGCTGTAGGTTCCTCTCTACTAACTACATGACCAAGGCATTCTATAAATGGCTGCACCTCCACAACAACTTTGTTGATTTTATGTGTTCTTCTTAATACTTGATCAACAACTATAAATAAATACACCAGTAAATACAAATGTACATTATCATGCTTTTTACAATGCAAATTATGAGATGTCATGATCTCTTTTTTTCAAAAGTTCCTTATAACTTCTAGTCCTATTGTCAAGTTGACTACATAATGCACAGCGAAGAATTTTCTGAAATACTACATTGTCAGACAAATGGAATCTAAGCACAAGTATGTAGTTACTTAGTAAAGAATTTGTAGACGCTGATCAAAGAATATTTGCTTTGTTGACAAATTTGAAAAAGAAAGGAATTCTTCATAATATAGCAAGACTGTAACTGTACATGACAATTTAACAATGGTATCTTGCAAGATCTTAAATGTAAAGAAGTAACTGGTTAATCACATTACACCTGACAGAACCCCATAACGTGCAAGTGCAAGCGTGGCATACACTGGGTATTTGCATGAATGCTTGCAGTGTTCTCTGAGGCCGTACTTCACAAGCATAGCGAGTGAAAGTGCAACACAAAACTCTGTAACTTGCAAGCACACGTGCAATTACCCCTGAGTACCCACACTGGAACTCACGTGGCATGGGGGTTATGTTATTATTATATATGTTTATGTGAAATGGCAAATTTGCCCAACAAAATCAGGTATGCAATAATGTTTCAGTATTTCACTGTCGCACAAATACACCACTGGTATGTGCGCACATCCAGTGCAAGTAATCTTTGGTACATATGTAATAATGTTTGGTCATGCCGCACAAATACACCACTGTTTTGTGCACACATCCAGAGCAAGTAATCATTGGTACATTTGTAATAATGTTTGGTCTTGTTTTACCTGTGTAGTCTTCAAAATAAACCAGAGCTGTATTTGTCTCCACATTCATTTCCAATTCCTGGATTTCACCACCACCACTTCTCTTCGTGCTTTCAAAGTATAACTCAACAGTGTCTTCAGAAACATTTATAGGTAGGTTGGTCACCAGGATACAGTTTGTATGGTAAACAGGTTCAATGGCTAGCTTTGCATTGGATAATTTCCTCTTGGAAATGCATCGTTTTATGTTCTCAAAATCTGCATGTTTTAAGGAAGAATATATGCAAACATTATAAGATAATCACAAAGTTGTTTCAAACAACATAAATTGCTTTGCTCAAATTATAACAACACTATATTTGATTATAAACATGTAAATTAAAACAAATATATATGTATAAATGGACATATGGCAAGCTGTAAGTATGGTAATTTTCAAAACTAAACCTGTCATCTTACTTAACCCTTAAGATGCCATAAACTTTTCATGCCAAAAACTCCCAGGGACGTCTTCTACTACAGAGTAGGATCTTACTTAAAGGTGATTCAAAATGCTCACAATGACTATTGCTATTTTGCTAGACGACATGTTTGTGAAACGTATTCTGGCTTTAAAACTTTAAAAAAGCGTCTGCAAACACCTTAAAATGACCTTTTTTCAGTCAGTTCCCTTCGGATTTACTTCGAGAGTTTTCGGGTATTTCCGGTCCCACCTAGACCACGGGATTTTATGACGTCATAGAGAGACATCGTTAGCACGTGGCCTATGACGAGTGTAGTCAACAGGTGAATAAAACTCAACAGCATTGTGAAAAAATACATTGCCGGTGGTTGTAATAGACATCAGTAAACAAAAACTACAGTCGACATGTCTTATTAACCAACATTTACTGATATTTACTCACATTTCCTGACTAATTGTCAGTGTCTGTAGGTATAAATGCTAAAATATTATGTCCCCATATTATGTAAAAATAAATCAAAACGGCTACACTAGATATACATAAACACTTGTAATGTCGGGTTTTTCACATTCAATGACTTTTATTTATCTGATTTTGTTATCATTTGCGTCGTGACGCGTCGAAGCTGGGTTGACGGCATCTCAAGGACGGCATATTTTAGCCTACTATACATACTCGTACTTGCGTCGCCTTTTATTTCATCGCGAATAAATACGCAAGGTATTAGAATACCGTACCCATGGGAAACTTCAAGAAGGCGTATCAGGACATGCAGTACCACAATATATTTGTTGGTCCTATAGTAGTACACTAATTGATTCGATTTGCTCCAAGCATATGGAATCACGCTCCAAGCCTTGCATGTAAATGGAACTGTGGCCGACCTAATTTTGTTGTCCATATATAAAATGAGAGTGACCTGTAAATGTTTCACAGTTTTCGTTGTGGTCTTGTATTGTCTCATGTTTGGCTTGTGAATGCAAGTTTGCATCTATTATTTTCTACCAGGGCTGTCTAGGGCGTGATACTCTAGTCCGAGTCTGAGACCCATGTAAAACCTCTGAAACTCGCAGTCAGACTGAACAGATGTAGGGCTCATCAACATGTTGGGGACTCGAATTATTGCGTGTTTTTATCACGGTGTACATGATGTGATTATTATATATTTGGTTATCGGTAGGTGGATAGTGTTGTCAAGTTTTGTTTCACGTGCAGTCACCGCGGTCGCAGAAGTATATATACGTAGGATAGTTCTGGGTGTTCCGCCGATCAAAGCTGAAGTAGTGTATGTACGTATGGACTCGGAGAGCACATTCGGGTTGAATTTATCCATGTGTTGAAATAATCCATATTTATTAATTAGATATATTGCAAAAGTCGTACAGAAATAATATCTCTAACGTCAAACCAAACACTGAGAAATTGGACCGAAGCGAACGTGTCTAATATCTAGTTGCAGACTTTCCCGATAACCATGTGCTGGGGTCACGACCTTGATTGCCGACGTCAATATTGTCCAATCATATATAATATCATGAACACATCGCCGTATTTGATTTGTTGGTTTCCTAAACTGTATATTTCGAATACCATGATTCGTTACAACATTCTTCTATTGAATATTAAATAGGCTTGTTGTATGAAGTGATATCGCAACAAGGGAAACCATACAAGTTTTCTTCCAGACGAGTTGCTAAAGTCATATAAATGACAACACGAAACTCACGAAATTTCGTAATTCTTTACAATTTTTATTGCTGATAATATGGGTATTTTAATAGCTAGTATATCTATTCGAGATGAAATATGTTTACTTTGTTACTCGGTAAATGCGCCGTTCAAAAAGCGACATCAGCGAGTACAAGTATAGTAGGCTAAAATATGCCATCGATGTGTCTTGTGTGTTGATGGTATTGTGATGCTTCTTATTAGCAAATGTTAAAACATGAGATAAATAAAAGTCATTGAATGTGAAACACCCGACATTACAAGTGTTTATGTATATCTAGTGTAGCCGTTTTGATTTATTTTTACATAATATGGGGACATAATATTTCAGCATTTATACCTACAGACACTGACAATTAGTCAGGAAATGTGAGTAGATATCAGTAAATGTTGGTTAATAAGACATGTAGACTGTAGTTTTTGTTTACTGATGTCTATTACAACCACCGGCAATGTATTTTTTCACAATGCTGTTGAGTTTTATTCACCTGTTGACTACACTCGTCATAGGCTACGTGCTAACGATGTCTCTCTATGACGTCATAAAATCCCGTGGTCTAGGTGGGACCGGAAATACCCGAAAACTCTCGAAGTAAATCCGAAGGGAACTGACTGAAAAAAGGTCATTTTAAGGTGTTTGCAGACGCTTTTTTAAAGTTTTAAAACCAGTATACATTTCATAAACATGTCTAGCAAAATAGCAATAGTGAATGTGAGCATTTTGAATCACCTTTGATCTACAATTATCAACCTTAACTTGAAAGGAATAATAAAACATACAATCAATCCTTTTCGCCATTGAAAAATGAATATTAATTTACCCTGATATTAGGTAACGACATGAAAATTGGGCTTATGCTAATGGACATTAAAGAGATGTGGCTTGGGAATCCTGAAGGGACTATCTGCATGTATATGCTGACACAGCGTTGTAAAGAATATGTATAATATATTTAATTATAAAACGGGAAAGCTAGACCAAAATGTTTATTATTACGTAGCAAACTGTATGATCTGGAATGAGCAAGAAATTGGTTGAAATGTTTGAACTTGGAACTAGCAGGTTATTTCCTCGAACTGTGTAACCATTATACATGTATAACTGGTATGTTGTGTGAAAGAAGTAACGAGTATGAAATATAAGGACCAGGATAAACATTGGAATTTTTGCTTTGTTTCTATATAGAACAGAATACCTTCAAAGTGAATTTGTTTTTCAGCATTGTATAATTCAACAAAGTTCCACATATTGTCAAAACAGTAATATTCCTGAATGCATCTATTATTGCAATCCACTAAAAAGGGTATTACTAGTACCACCAGATAAATTTGTCGCTCAAGTCAAAAGTGGAATGTATGATCTTTCACATTTAAATCATGTTGTACATAATGTACTGTCGTAATTTATCAGTTTGATAGTCATATGTGCATGATAGAACATTACCTACATATATAGTCTGTCTAGTAGAATATAAAATCATGAAATACCTTGTATCTCTTCACTATATTTTACCATAACTGTTCCAGGTCGTTCACCAAAGAAAAGTTCAGGTATTTCTTTTGTAATACCAGTACAAATCTCCAAAAATAACTGTAGAGTTTCTCTGCTGGTTGTATCTGCCAAACCTCTTAACAGAAAACCTGTCCCATCTCTGGGTAAATTAAGTTTCTTTTTCTTCTTCACTGTGAGAATAGCACCCTGTATGACATGCTCCGTTTGCCTTAGAACGCTTTCACAAACTAAAAGGTTAATGGAAAGTAGATGGAAATTAGATGGAAACTTAACAGTTTACTTTACTACATCAAAGACTGATATCAACTGTCACAAAAATATGATTTCTAGATGCTCTTTAGAATTTTAGTCTGTTTATGGTGCTGTCAAGATACATCGTTAGCCCTCATTATCTCCCCTTGGCTTGCCCTATTATATTTTCAAATGCTTAATGTAGCTACGCCCTCAATCAAAAACCGTTATATTAATTTTACATATTCATATGTAAATAATATGTTAATTATCACATGTCCACTTCATGTGCATGATGCCTGCCTACACTAAGTGGGTCAAGTTCACAGATCATTATTTAAATATTGATAGCAGTGACTTCTGCTGTCTGTGCTCCTTGTCCTTACGGCTATAAGGTTGGCTTTCTATCTAGTGTTCTGAACATCGGCCAGAAATCGAATCTCCTTATCACTCAATGACTAGCACATATAAGTTCAGTTGTCTTTATTCACTGCAATGATACTTCTAGAACATGAAGTATACTTTTGATGTTATGGAACTTCTAGATTTATGGATATTACACTCAACATCCTTTGAAGAATGTTTGTCCGAATGGAATGAAAAGTGATTCTGATTTAGATGAATGGGAAATCATTCCCAGGGGTGGGTTCAATGAAGGATAAACAAATAAATTATTTTAGTTGTGGGGAAGGGGGTGTTGAACCATTTAGTTCCTATCGAACCAAAACGATTTTACTTTTCAGGGAATATATTCTATACCCCTAAATATAAATATTTGTAACAAATGTTGTCCAAAATGGTAGAAATTTCGCTACAGTATATACATGACATTTGAAAAACAATGATTTTGTATTTATATCACTACATACTACTAAATAGTGATTAGAAATTGATTAAGCTCTCTTAGACAATTTTCAATTTTGGGCAATTAAGTTGGGAGGAAGTCTGAGTCTAACCAAAAGAATTTAGTTTTAATCCTAGATTGAGCAATTGATCTCGCCCCTAACTTTACAATATATTGTACTCACATAATTTAAATATGAATAAAAATAAATATATTTACTTTGATAGAGATTTATGATTTGTAAAAAGACTATGGGATATAATAACTCAAAGGCCTGGGTTTCAATCCCAGAATTGCACATAAATGTTACCTTATCAGTGGAGAGGCGATGTAACAATAGAATAGTATCATTCTTTTAATTTAAAATTTATAACATACATCAAACTGGCCTGTAAATAGACAAGCAGGAAACTTACTATCTGGAGTTTCAAAAGTTGCAGTGAAAACACCATTGTTCAGATTTGAGTTTGCAAGAGAACCTCCACTGGACCGCTTCTTATTTTTAAAGTAAAATTCTAATGTATTTGCACTTGTGTCTGGTTTAAAACCTGTCACTTCTATGGTACAGTTAGGTTCTTCCTCTGAATCTTCTTGCATCTCTGATAAAAGCAATATGAAAAGGAAATAAAGAAAAAAGTATTCTAGACATCAAGATATATATGAAATATTGTTTGTGTTGTAATTTTTTTTAAGATTCACCTTCAACTATCAACAAAGTGTATTCGGTACCAGTACTGCCTATATTCACAAAACCTTTCTTAAGAATTTCTATCACTTTACATTGAATAGAAAAATGTATTGGTTATCATGAAATACATTATATTTCAACCAATATCGTCCATCGTTGTAGCAGCACATACAAATACGCTTTCAAATATAGTTATTATAGGTCAGATCTAACATATAACATTCGTACATTTTATGTGATGTGCAACATTGATAAATCACTTTGTATGCCTAAATGCTATTAGTATGTGTATTAATACAATACTTACTACCAAACCAAAGTGACTATAGAGTTTCAAGTCAGATATGTACATGTATGTAGCTAGGGAATCTTACTACCAAACCAGAGTGACTAAACAGTTTGAATTAGGCAGCAGGGTGTTGTTTTTTTACCTCACACACATTTTCTGTAAAAATGCAGACACTCATAGGACAAAGCATACAAAATGATACATTTCATCTTACTTTGAACATAAATCAACAACACTGTCAGATGAAACAAGGAAGATAAATGCTAACATTTCGTATTCTATCAGTGCAAGTATTTTGTTTGTCTAGTAGTCTTTCTGATTTGGTAGTAACATTGTTGCATTTATGAGAAGAGGAAATATACATATTTAAATTTATGTAAATTGTACTATGAAAATGATTAAAAATTGTCCAGTATGGTACTTACCTTCAGTTTTGACCATTGATGGGGTCTCGAATGGCTTCACTGTTAACTTGATACTATTTAATGTATGGTTGCCATGATGAAGAACAGATTGTGCAGCTGGATGTATGGAAAGGTATAATTAGTATATATATGTGCAGCAGAGTTAAAAAATGAGCTAAGATAATTCCCTCCATAGACAAGATTTAATGGACAGAATTATGTTCATATGAAAAACGCTGAAGTAAAGCATTTTCTCTATGTGCAAATATTTGTTTATAACATTCAAAGCAAGTGTAAAAGTATACTGTTTCAATTGGTTTATTCACAAGCCCAGCATGTGGTCTTTTCTGATGTGTTCAATTAGCAATTGAAACGGTGTACTTTAACACTTGATATGGTTGCTATAAACGATTGTGGTACATACAGAAAACGGTTTGCTTTGGTTTTAAACTTGCATATTTTGAATCCAAAGCTGATTTTGCTTCATACTTGGAACTACAGATTGCAGATTACCAGTTCAAGTGCAAGATTGTTCAAAAAATAGTTATAAAAACTGTAGATTTTAATGAAAAAAGCAGTTGAAAAGGTCTTGCGAGATCTTGTGCATGGCATACCCAAATGTATTATGTGTATCCTCCGTTGTAGTGCACTCCAACATGACTCCCATTGGTTAGTCTATTTCCATACAGAGCAACTATAAAGTACCTGTTCACTTTGAATTAAACTGAACAATTTCATAGTTTTCTTTTTATATTTTCATTTCAATGTCATGAAAGAAAATTCTCATGAGAATGTTTTGATAAACTTCCAGGTATAACATGATTTGCATGACACAGAGCATGGACCACTTTTGGGGGAGGGTGGAGTTGATTTGGAAATGCCACTGATCGACAGATTTGAGAATTGTTCAGCATTTTAGGTAGGTGTTTTTTTTTTACATGTTTCAACTGATATTGGTTGGTAGTGATCACCAACATTGTGAACGAAGATTAATAAATCTTAGAAATGAGATGATCTCAATCGCTAGACAACTACATGTAGTCTAGCTAACAAGTACATTGCAATTTTTAGGTTATTCATAGCCTTTGAGGTAATATTTCAAAGCTTCAAAAGTTTTCGAAGTTAAAGTTAATGTTAGTTTTAAATGTGGTTCGCATGTCATACAGTGGCATTAATATTGCCTGTATAGTAAGGTCACTGGTATGTTAGAGAACTTTAGGTGTTCATACGTAGTGTATACTACTTAATAAAAACTGGAATCTGATAAGATGTGGTGATTTGTAGTGTCGATAATATGTAGTGTCCAAAATAGAAAGTGCATCTACTCTTCGTACTGAAGCGATTTAGATTAATATTTTTTATAAACTATCTCTGAAGATTACCATTACGAAACCTTCAAGTTCACTTTTGCCCCGAAATGCAATATAAGTGAAGCATTAATTGTGAAACAGCCAAGCATTTACATGACATGTTCTATAACTAGTGTATGCAGAGTTATGTTTGAACTCTTACGTGAAGTAATATTAAAGAATTTATGTAAGAAACGGGGACAATAATAAATTATATATGTACCAGTCAGTTCAGACAAGGCTATATGCCATTGTAGAAAAGGATTTTCTTCTTCCATCACAATCAAAAACACAATGACCCCCCCGCCCATCCACAATTTTCAAAACAGCATGACCCCCCTACTGCCAATTTCAAAAACATTGTGACCCCCCCGGCCGAAGAAACTGACTGGTCCCTTATGAGGGGTAACAAACATTAATCTGATTAGCCAAAAAAATGACCATTTGTGTAGGGCGTTGGTTCAGGATGAACCGGCAGTCTAGTCAGTGCTCTCTTCGTAGATGGACGCTTTTCATTCTGTATCCGTTCCAGTTCTAATTTTTATTCTATTGCGTAGATCTATGTAAAATCAAATGAGGTCCGACATTCTCCAACCGGTACAAGTCGCAAGGCCACGGACACAGGTTTCCAGAGAATATTGTTTTTACCTTAATATATTAGGTTTTTTACCTCTGTTTTTTCCTGGGCAGCGTTTGTGCAAGTCGGGGGTTGTTTATGTGTTTTTGCATCCTAATGGTATGCTATTATTAACCACCACTCCGTCTATGGGGCACCTGGCTTTCACCTCAGTCGAGTTGAGCGTAAGTTGTATGTTGCAGTATAGGTGAGACTATAGTTTACCTGTTACATTTTCAAATGTGATCACAAACGTCCTGGCATCTTTCATTTCAACATTCTTAACTGGACCACCTTTTGATTTTCTCTTGCTTTCAAAATATAAAGATAAATCATCCTTGGTAATACCAGTCTTATGTGCAGTGACTTCAATGCTACATGGATCGTCTTTGGTGAATGCTGTAAAGAATAAAAACAGCCTGAAATACATGTGCCTGGATAAAATGTGTTATTTCAAAAATTACATTGTGTGCTACAGTTTACGTTAAAGTAACAGCCTACTACTTAGTTTGGAATTTTAATTAGTGAAACAACTTCCAGCAAACACAAACTCAATGCCTCCAAAAGGTTGGTGGCAGACTGAGTGAACGTTTTGTATTCACTTTTAAAAAGTTCAAAATACAATGGACATAATTCCTAACACCTCCCACTTATAACATAATCATAATAATGTAGTCGGATCAATATATAAGTTTTCAGGGATGTTGTAATTTTCAGTCGGTACAAAACACAGGTACAGGCCAGGCCTGGCCAGGTAGCCACTCAATATTTTGGGGCATTCACATTCACATTCGGATCCATGACAAATTTAATCTTCCCTTTCAATGCTAATTCATCAATATTAGTTCTTGAATATGTTCACATTCCTTTCCATTTCCCCCTTCATACATATGTCTTTGTATGCTATACTGTACAGACAGAAACGAGTTGATGCACAACTTCTTTGGCACGTTTTCGATACATCTGGAATAATACAGTCTGGACATTTGATCTCATTTGCATTAGGTCAGAGTTGAGTCACATTAATCTTTACTGCCATCTTTTATGAAACAGATCTTTGGAAAATGACGTCGAATATGTTTGTTGAGTACCTGCCACTATCGACAGTATGCATGTATGATACAATTGAACAACAACAAAAATGTAATAAAAAGTATTGTGAACAGGTCTTTCAGAGGTCGTGGTCACTTTTTATGACGCGTGCCCTGGTATGCGTTCCTGCCAAAGTTAGCACCAAAATCTCTTTAGGGGTGCATCTTTTCCAAATTTGCATGTACGCTCTATGTATTTCAGATGTACATGAAATACATTACAAATGTTTACATGAACATGTACACATATCATTCTTCCACCCACCGTATACACATACATTGCACTTCCAAATAAAAACATTATATGCAACAACACAAACTCTTTACAGTGGTTTAATGATATCTTTCTTGGATTTCGATTTTCTATGGTAACCACTCTGGAAGTATGTGTTCTGAGAACAAACTCTCAATGAATCTGGGACCGTACAGAGTGCATAAAACCCTACACAACGGTACAGTATAGCAGTGCACGAACTAAGTTTGATGACATGAACAACAGAATTAACTTTAAACTTCATGGAAACACAGTTGTAAAAGCGTTTGATACAAATTTTATTTTGCTAAAGAGAAGTGTTAACCTGAAGTATTCACCGAGAGATCCGTTTATTCTTGAACAATGCTTTACATGTAATATTATGTGCGAATCACTGTTCTCAGCTTAGAGCATGTGGTGAATAGTAAATTCATGTAATGCGTTCGATCTAGTAACGAGGCTGAAAAAGAAAAAGTTTCAGTTTTAGTGAGAGTGAAATGGTGACACTGTGGTATGAATTCATCTGAGTGAAGTTTTCAGCATAGACTGTCCACCGATGTGGTCTATTTAATCATCGCTTCGCCCATGAATGGAAGATCGCCATAATGGCCATCATATCAATGCAAATCTGTCTAACCATGTCTCAATCACGTGGATAGATAATGATAATAGCGTGTAGTTTCTCGACTACCCAAGACATACTCTCCATGTTAGGAAATGGCCATGGGGCACATGAAACTGTTGATACGTTTTTTATATGATAATAGTCATATTCAAATTATCAGAGGTCACACTGCACTAAGATTTAGACAACAGTTACATTTTAGAACTAAATGTCTTGTTCAACAACTTTAAAGCAACGATAACCGTACATTTGCTAACAGTAAGCCCCTTTTGTCCTCTGTTTATGACACATCCCTAGTGATGCATACATCCAAAAAATGTGTCCCCAGTGTCACATATGGTATGAAATACCCACAGATAATGCGTTGATGTGACCTCTGTCTTCATAAATCTAACATCATCAAAAATAACAAATTGGAAATATAAGTACTGACTATTGCCCGGTACTTATAACAAACATCCACTTTCTCTTGTTCTAGGCATTTGATACAGTTAGCTTGTAGTTGTCCATAATCGCATGGAGTGGAGCAAACGTCTACCGTCGTCTGCACTTATCTACACAGTGTTGATCGAATCCAAAGCTTCCTTACCAAAATTTGATGTAATTTCACCACAATCACCAAATAGAATATTGTTTAAGATTTTAGGAGGAATTTCTTTGAGCCACTGTTGAATATCGCCGGCTACAACCATTGACAGAATAAACATGGTACATGTACAGGATGCCAAAAAAATTTGCAACACGCATAGCAAGAGGCATGGTAGTCGAAAATTCTTACAATTTACCATATTTAGGAAAGTGGGCTGGTCAGCAATATGGAAAATTACTGCACGGGTACAGCTCGAGATTCCTCCATAGCAATACTTAGGGACATGATTATAGGTACATGATAATAAATGGCATGCGATTCATGACAATGCATCATGAGTGATTCCAAGAACATTAAGACAATAGTTTCATGGAGATTTTGAAAACAAAGATAACTGATTGCGAATTGCTGAGAAAAATAACATGACAACTATTCGCAAATGTACACCAAATATAATGACTGGTTCAAATCTTTGGATCTGAATGTAAATCAAAAATAAATTGAGCCGATACTGGCCTAGCATTGCCTGTACCTGACCTGGCCTGTACCAGACCTGCACCTGTGTTTTGTACCGACCGTGTAATATTAGAATATGTCACCTGTTTTAAAGGAAGGAATCAATGTTACAGTGATCACAATAACAAAGATAATGTTCATCACATACAGTAGGTCAATCCATTCAAAGAACCAACTTGCCCATATTTCCTCTCCATATAGATAACTTGTTAACCCTAAAATGAAAGGTACAAACAATGCAATTATATTTTGTGTTGTATCCAATACAATGATATACATAAGATATAAACTGCATGCTTCCCACAAGGGGAAAACCATGGAGTTTGTTACTACACACATTGTTTGAACCTAATCAACAAACTTGGTAGTACATATGCCCTTTGTTTCATATATGATGTACTAACATACATGAAATTGAAACTTGTATTCTAAGATATGTTATCTTCAACACACCAAATAATATGAAATTTTAAGGCTGTATTCTTAGGATACAGGCTAATTGACGAACATCATTAATGTATGCTAATGATACATTTAAACTGAAAGCTATGTAATCAAACTTCGGAGCAAATGTGCGCATTATTATGGTTGATAAGTGTACTCAATTATATGACATTCTTATAGCCTAGTACACAGAAAATCATCAATTACACTGCTTATTATGGTTGATGTATTTACGAAAATGTGGAATTTGAAGGTTGCATTCTTAGGTTATAGTTAATTAAAGAAAATCATTAATTATGCTAATTACTCATTAAAATTAAACACTAATATAACTGGCTCGATGAGCTGTATGTACCAAATGTTGTGGCTTTTGATCTGAGGTTTCTATTCTTCAGATATGGCTTAATTACCGAATATAAGTAATTATTGTGCACATAACGCCATGTTGTTGATATTCAATGCGTATGCCCATGACAAGTAAGACGTAACCTGATTGTCTGTGTGGCTTACTTTAAACAAAATGGCGTGAGCATGGGCACCAGTTCAGATGTAGAGGAGGCGATGAGGATAAAAATGTAAACGTGTACCATGAATGTCATTTCAGGCAAAATAACGAAGGTAAAATAGCAATGAACAATTAGCCCAAATCTACATCGGATTTTAATCAGATTGTTATAGCGATAACATCAAGTTGTTTCTCCATTACAAAGTCACATAATGATGTTATCTTTGACCTCATGGCTTGTGCATTCCATAATGCAAATGAGATGGTCATTGGGTGATGATTTGTGCCTTTCAACAGTGGAATATTCATCAAGTTGCCTTTGTTAGGGTATATGTTATATTCTTATGTTCCATCTGTGCATTTGTAATCACATGGGTCTGATGAGTGATCATTACAGGAATAGGTTGTTTCTTTTTTGTTCCACTGGCACATCCTCTTTCCGTAAGTAACTTCAATGAGTTTTATGAGATATATGACCTTTGGTATGGTTGACGCATGTTCAAAGTTATATTGAATTTGTAATGTACATTCTCAATGTATATCCTAATTACTAAAATTTATTAATTATGCAAATGTGGCAAGTTTCATTAATTTCGAAGGATAATTTTTTGACATCAACAGACATACATGCTCAGACAGACAGACAGACAGACAGACAGACAGACAGACAGACAGACCAAATTATAATGCTACCTTCCCTTGAGGAATGTAAAAAGTAAGCTCTCCATCCCTAAATATATATCCCTAGAAATATAACCTTTCCTTACGGAAGATAAACTAAAACCAGATTTAAACTGAATGCCTTCCGTAAGGAAGGGATTTAGTAATTCAATTATCTAAATATGTCATTAATATTAATCGCTGTTTACCAAACTCATATATATACGTGTGTGTACGTGTATGTATGTGTGTGTGTGTATGTATGTATGTGTGTGTGTATGTATGTATGTATGTATGTATGTATGTATGTATGTATGAATGTGTGTATGTATGTATGTATGTGTGTGTGTATGTATGTATGTATGTATGTATGTATGTGTGTATGTATGTGTGTATGTATGTATGTATGTGTGTATGTATGAATGTGTGTATGTATGTGTGTATATGTACACACGCACGCATGTATGCATTGTGTATCTTAGTGTCTGTCTACCTACCTACCTACCAAAGTGATTGTGCCATATTTGAAAAGGGAGCAGTATAAACAGTTTGACTGTCTTCTTCTTCTTGTACATTTATGTGGACAGCACACTTACCTTCCTCGCCGTCAGATGTAATAAGTGTTTTCCAATTCAACTTCACTTCTGGTTTCCATATTCCATCATATCCTGTATTGGAAAAATAAGCAAATGTTGTTTTTTATCCCTTTATATGCTTCAAAGAACTTCCCGCGTTTTGCATTGGGCATTGTTCTGGGCAAGACGCTCTTGGTAGGAACAAAATCTTAAAGTAGTCTTGTATCAGTTGTTTTGGTTCAACAAAAGGGAATTTCTAGCAATGGCTTATGAGATGTATGTATCATCACAAGATGTAAAAGTAGGTACGTGCATAGGCGTGTAATGTGTGCGTTTTGTTTTCCCTACGACATACCATACACCCAATGTGTACACGAAAACACCGTACCGCGTACACACCCCTAAGCATATTTCAATTGACACTAAATGAAAACTTTAGAGGCTTTCAATCACACAACTATTACTGCTATAATACACAGTTATTCAGTTACCTCAAATTATAGCCTATTGCAGACTTTGCTACTTTCAGTTTCATGAAACGGCTGTTCTACCAATGTCTTTGGGGTAAAACGTAACGGATTACATGTATACAGAGAAATAAACATGCAATCGCTAATACATGTCAAGATTTATACAAAAAATCAAATCGGAGCATCACTCATTATTGAAAATAAAAAAAATTCTCGTGATTGAAAAAAAAAATCTTATTATTTCTCCAAAGAAAAGAAACAACAGCAAATCAAAGCTGTTCACTGCAAATATGAGCGACGATCGAATGGCATGCGAAACAATCATGTTGAAGTTGAAATCTTTCAATTTCAGCAATGAATTAATGAGTTGATATATTAAGTTGTCATTATTCTACTTATTTTTTGTACGATTGTGATGAAACTTTGTGGTAAAACAATCATATGGTGACACATGTTGTTTTCTATTTGCACTATTCATAAAATATAATTACCAAAACTCAGTGAGTTTAGATAAGAATATTTGGCTATTATAGTAGATTTTGTGCAATTCTCTATACATAAGCTTACAGAATTTTGAACAAATTATTCCATTAAAAGACTCTCAAAATAACATGAAAAAGATATTATTTTTTAGTCTTGGACAACAAAATTTAAGGAAAAGATGGGCGACCTGCAAAGATATTGCATGGATTTCAGAGTGAATACATCATATGCAATTTTTGTGATTTTACTAATTTCTTGGCAATTTCTATCTTTTTACGAAATAAGGTGACCCCATTTTTCTTTTTACATTTGAATTCATTGCTATGTATATTCTACACACATAGAAAGTTTCATCCAGAAATATTTGTCAACGTGTAAACACTGTATATACTCACTTGCAATTAGATAAACTTCATCCGTATTGACATGAATTTCTTCTCCTGATACTTCATTATCATAAATAGATTCATTTTCTCCGCGTAGGCCACCATCTCCTAAACGGAAGAAGATAACATCTAATATTTCACATACCAAAGTAAACAGAAAGTCTGTATTCTTGACTATGTTATTTAATTTACATTAATTCTCAATCACCAATTCAAGCATTATATCATTCAAAAAGGTGTGTTTGCCATAGATGAGACATTCCCGTGTTGTTCTCTACTTATTTCCCCGTTGATTTATCAGTCAGGTCGTAATTTCATCAGTTTTGTGAGATATATTAATATAACTAATATTCATAGTGGGTAGCAGGCCCGTCGCCCCAGGCTTTTGCACCCCCGGTCATGTGTCCCTAGTCTTTTGCCTTCCATTGCCCTTTGTTGCTGGCCCGTTGCCGCTAGTCATTTGTCCCTTGGCTTTTTGCCCCTCACTCCCGTTGGAAAATGTATTTTTCTACTATCAGGGAACACACTATATAACAATCAAGTGTTGGGTAATGAATGACGTTCACATTGCCTGTTATGTACTATGTTTATAGTAAATTGACAGTGGTGTTAATACGGTATTTTGCTTACATGAACAAAATGGGAAATTGATCGAAAAAGTCAAAATCAAAAACATTTCGCGCTTTGTCATTTTTGTAGATGCCGAGTAAATTTTGACCGATGTTTAATACTTGTAGTAAAAAAGACGGCACATTTATGCTTTCAATTATCCATACAATTTAACTGCTATAAATTTCACCATGTCATACATTGATGTATTTATGGTTATTGATTTTTAGTGATTGACAGGTCTATTTGTCTGTTTGATGTAAACAACTCGTCATTCAGACTTGGTTCAGTGTTGTTTACATATGATCTGTAATTACATATTGGAATCACTGCAGTATTTTCAGAGGAAAACGGAGTAAAACACTTACTTAGCATGAAGTATCTTTCAACAGCCTTAAAGTTGTCTTGGTCGTACTCAACTCGCAGCTGAGGTGTTATATTCAGTTTACTAGATATTTCTATCATCTCATCGCTTATTAACAATGGTTCAATTGCAGCGGAAAACTGCCCCGATCGACACTTGCCCTCAAACTTGTATAAATGTAACAGTGATGTAAAGTTCAATATAAGAAGCAAGCATCCTTTCCCTACATCTTTGACATTTGCATAGTTTTTGTTGCAACTGTTATTCAGTCTTTTCTGATTGTTTGGGTCCTGTTTGAATATATTAGAATGTTTTTCCAAAGATTTGTCAACACATTGTAGTGTTTTTTTAACTTGTTCTTCTTTAAGTTTCGAGTTTGTTTTGCATTGTTCTTTACTTTCTTCTGTTTCCTGGAGTTGACAGTGTTGATATTCTTGTCGATATTCTTTACTCATTTCATGATATGGGCGTTCCTCAACTTTAACTGTGATACTGAGATCTGTAATAAATAGTATCATATAAATCGATTTCATCTCTTTGTTTAAGGAGTCTGACACAGGGTTCTTGACGGAATGACAATACTTACAGCTATAGTGCATTGAGAATGCGTGACATTAAGTGGCCAACGCGAAATAGAATAATTAGGCCAGAAAAGTAAAAAAGCTGTTCAACGGGCCCGACCTACCCATATTTTGGGCATTTCAATTTTTTTTGTGATGGGCAATATACCCTCATGTGGGCTTCACATGTTAGCAAAATGCACACTTTGTTTCAAAACTAAGGTGTTTTCTTTATATTTTCTGAATGATACAAGTGACCATATGCATTTGAGTAAATTCCAAGTTATATAATCTTATACTATGGCATACTTGGCTCTGACGATGCATACAAAAGTGAATTGAGATTGAACTAACCTGTTGCATATCCAACTTACAGTAAAAGAAAGAAGCAAATATCTACGACCATGGGAAGGGGCTGAGCAGTCTTTGGGCCATCAACATTCCGATAATCTGAAAGTCTTGAAATATTTTGCCCTTTATTCGTGATTTTTTGGAACCAACTTAAACTTCAGAAGTCATTTACCAAGTGCACATCCGCAACTTATCTTTTAGTTTTGCCACAACAAAATACACTTCATAGCCAGATAATCTGTAATGTGTAGTGTAATTGTCTTAATTCTGATATTCAAGCATTGAAAGACTTTAAACTATGTCTATGGTTTGATAAATGTATGCCTCTAAATGGACTCCTACATTGTCCTTATTTTCAAAAAGGTTTCCATCTTCGGAGGTGTCCCCTTCTAATCAATAGCAATCACAGAGACGATTTTCTTTCTCTCAAAACAAATGGAAGGTGGGTGGGTGGAGACATCTCCTTTATGCATGTGAAATCCACATCCTTTGTAAAGCACTCTCGTTTGGGGAATGTTATTGTAGTTCTTTATCACTGCTATTTTAATACAACATTGTACCATATAATTTTATATCTCCACTATAGTGTACGAGACAGAAGGAGTGGCTAAAATAATTCTGGAATTTCATTTGGTGGGTCGTAACAATTTGTGAGATTATAAGGTCAGAGAAACTACACAATTTGTTTAACCATAAATTTCCTAACTGTAGAACTAATGGAAACCGATTGCCATACAAACAAATTGCAAGAGATGAAATCAAAATGACTGAATAAGTTCTACATAAACTCAATCTGAAATATTTTGCCATCAGCTTGTTTTTCAATCTTTGTCCAACATTGTAAACACAAATCTACCTACCTACCCAATGTGATGGGCTAAGTTGCCCGTTGGACAGCTTTTTTTCTTTTTTTTCTGGCCTTATAGATATTTAGGCGAAATCTCCATTTGTGCTTTTTAAAAATATCTTGGATAAAGTTCATCCAATTGACACTTATCAAAAATCCGACATGAATGTATACAAGACCATTCAATTTTCGAAAAGATAAAACGCTCTCAGCCCTACATATAGTGGGCATCCATTCCTCGCTAGGCGATCTCTCAAATGATGCATACCTATTACGAATTGTGAACGAACGAACGTGCATGAACGTATTGGAAATGATAATTCGGTGAATGGGTTATTTGCTCAATCGGTTTCAGCAATATCACTTAATGACTCCTGGTACTCAGCGCAATGTAAACGTGGCTTTCATGATTCCCAACATCGTCAACTTACTTTCCCATCTGTGCACTTTGGATATAAAGATGTAACTGATATACCAAGGATAAAGATAAATAATCTATCGTGGATCATGCGATTTTGAAGGGGATATGTAATAATATTGGTCTTTCGTATCGATTGTGTTGTCAGTGACCCCCCCCCCCCTCCCTCCCATTTTATTTTGGTAGTTTCTCAATGTTTTAGGTAAGGAACTTTACACTTTAATGTGACAGACCTGGTGGCCAGGGTTAGCATTTTTAAATTTGAGCCCTAATAAATTTGTAGCTCCTCCCATCGTTTACCTAGGTATGGATATATATTTCTAATCGCATATCGAGATGAAGCGATTCCAATGTGATAGGCAATCATACAGAACTAGCAGTATATATTCAAAATTACACTTCGAACTTTTAATCAACTAAAGTGTGATTTGATACAATGTAAAATAAGTTAGGCGCAAAGGTAATGTCAATTGCTACAATGTATACATCGAGAACACTCACAGAGATATACCAGTATTTACAGATAAAAAGTGCCGGTAACACAAACTATGTAGATAGATAAAAAAACACATAAGACACACGGCCCCCGTTGAGTGTAGTATATCTGGTCAAGTGATGCCGAAAACCTACCTACCCAATTCGAACAATTGGTGATTTGTACAAGTTAGGATCACTTAGGTGCCTTTAGTGGCGCTCTTACCCGCGCAAAGTAATATCGGGTCACGGGATGCCAACAACCCTATTGACCAAATTTGAATCTACATTTACGCAAGTCCCACCAGTGTGCGATTGGTATTTGCCCACATTGTGATTTTAGATGAAATAGCGGATGGCCAGTTTGTGTACCTCTCAGGGCTTTGATTTCAAAGTTTGCGATTTTGGGTTTCATTATTTGTTACTAATATTTGAAATATATGGTGAATCCTTGATAATTGAACGTGATCTCCGACTAACGAAATCTAACATATTGGCAAAAATTGATTTCGAATATGAATTTCGAATATTCAGTCATGTGATTTTGCCGAATCCCACACTTTATCGACCTGAAGCGAATCCAGTGTCAGGGTTAGTCACTCGCAGTATACGATACAAATTCAAAAGTACTCATTCAACCACCAACCCCTCCTCTACCGCCGAGGGGGGGGGGTGCAACCCTGGTAACAGTCATCTTCAGTGTGGCTGAGGAACAACCAAGTTAGTACATTAGGATGACTTAAAGCACAAACATGATGCAAACTGATACAATGTTTACAAAGATATCGCTCACAGAGAAAGACAAACGCCTGAACAATGGATCAATAAATAAGATGGCGGCATAAGACAAGCGGTTACCTTTGAATGTGGCGCTTTTTCCACTCAAAGTGCAGTTGGGTCACGTGATACCGAAAATCCTATTGACCAAATTTGAATCTACATTTACACAAGTCAAATGAGATTTCTAGGATTCGTACTAACTATATTTTGATTTGAAATGAAATATTGGAGGGCCAGTTTATGTACCTCTATGCTATTAAACTCCTTTTGGAATATATTTACCCTGTGTGGTCAATAATTATAATTATGATAGTGCTAACCCGCCGGGATCTTATAAAGTAGATGCAAAACAGTCAAGCAGTCCACACTGAGTCACGATAAAAAAATACCTGTCATGTGAATATGATATATATGGGGGGTCATCATGTTTTAGAATTAAGGCATCGCCAGTACATGGCTTCGTACATTAGCCAGTACGTTAGTTTGTTTGACAGTTGACCTTTCCCCAAGGTCACCACTCTTGTTTACTGCGCATGCTCGGCGTCTTCATGGAAGCCATGACATCGGTGTTCATCCTGTGAAACGTCAAATATTGCTTGGAAAAAGTATGGTTTACACTTACGGCTCCTCTGACAGTCACAAACATGCCATTCATTGTGCACATGTACATTGTGCCCCTGCAAAATCCACCACAGTGTGGCCCAGTGACTTCATAGAAATAGCACTATCAGTAGAGCTCCAGCACACTGACAGTTCTTTCGCACTTGAACCGCGGACAGACACCTCATTGAACAACAAACGCTCTCCCTTAAAAGCATGGCCCGAACCAGACATCTATCCTAGCTTGTCTGGCAAAATTCGCATACCAAACTTATCAAAGGCACCACAAACTTTGAAATGCAACGAGATCTTCTGCCAAGTTCATCCTATCTTCATTCCCCCTACCAACAGCAACCATCACCTCGTCTGCCAAGGAAACACCAAGCAGTAAAACCACCAGCTTGCATTCTTCCACTATTCTCCTCGACCCTGATAGCATTCTCACCCAGCCTCAATTAGATAAGTTCCGCACTATACACCTAGACTTCAACGAAGTATTCAAACCATCTATTCAAACCATCTATGCTACAATGGGAGATCAGGTCCATTAAAAGCCACTGTAAACATTTGACCAGTTCAACCACCACAACGTAAGGAACGTCTTCCCCTGTACTAGCGAAACAAGCTCACTGAATTACAGAACAAGTTTGACGAACTAGAGAACATGGGAGTTTTCGCCAAACCTGAAGACCTACAGGTGAATGTTGTATACATAAATCCCATTTCTAGTAATAAAAAAAAAGCAATGGAGGCACCTGACTCATCACCACCTTCGCCGACGTAGGCCGCTACAGCAAACCACAACCGTCCCTCATGCCAGATGTAGACAGCACGCTGTGACAGATAGCTCAATCGAAGTATATTATCACCACCGACCTTATTACTAAGGCATTCTATCAGATCCGGCTATCCCGCGACTCGCTAAAATACTGTGGTGTTGCCGTCCCGTTTCTTGGTGTCCGCGTCTACACTCGTTCGGCCATGGGAATGTCTGGCTCCAAAACCGCTCTCGAGGAGATAATGTGCCATGTACTAGGCAGGCGACCTCCTTGCAGAGGGGTCAATAGTAAAATTAGCTGATGACTTGTATTGCAGCGCCAACACTATCAATTAACTTTTAGACAACTGGAAACGCCTACTACAAGCCCTTCAAGCCAACGATCACTAATGCCGTGGTCAAAAGCCAAGGAATGGATCTACTCTCTATGTATCACATGGCGATAAGTTACGCCTAGCCGGTTTCTTCAGTGCAAAACTCTATCGCCGTTGCAGCCCTTACATCATTCAGTCCCACCACAAGCCCTGCATACTTACCGACAGTAAACTGTGCATGCAGGCTTATGAAAAGTTGTGTCATGGAGAATTCTCCGCTAGCCCTCGTGTGACCACGTTTATGTCCGCCGTTAGCCGATATCGGTCATCTCGCTGGGTCCGAAGACATACCTTCTGACTTTGAAAGCCGTAATGCTGAGTGTAGCACCCCGTCATGCCAAGTCTGTGTACAACAAATGGAGGATTCAACTGTTTAATAGATCCCTTTCTATCAGCGATATCACCTCAGGTAATGTCACATTACCTTTCACCAACAGAAAAGCCTGGCTGAACATATAGACCTATGTAGGACACATGCACATCTGACACTTACCAATATCAAGGATGTGAAGCATTACCTTAACAACGTCACAATCACAAGAAATAGTACACTCTTTGTCAAAACCACCGACCCGTTCTCTCCGCAGCGTGAGCGTATTGTCATACCGTGCCAAGTCTTAGATGGTTTGATTACTGCCATCCACATTCGCCTCAACCATCCATCTAGTCACCAAATGAAGAAAAATATACATCAGTACTTCTATGCGCTCGACATGGACAAATCAGTCCAACAGACATCTATATTCTGTCATCACTGTGCCTCCCTCAGCAAGGTCCCCACAACATCATCGAGCAGTCCACCACCCACCCACCAGAGGCTGTAGGCATCACCTTCTCTGCCAATTTAATCAAACGCGAACGTCAGCTTGTACTTGTACTCCACGAAAGCGTTACATCATTCACCACAGCCTGTCTTGTGCAAAATGAATGCCACGACACGCTCCGCAACACCCTCATCCAACTCTGCATTGAACTGCGACCCCTCGATGGGCCAACAGCGGTTATCCGTACCAACCCTGCTCCAGGTTTCTCTACCCTAGTGAACGACGACCTCCTCCGTAAGTACCACATATCAATAGAAATTGAGCGCACTGAGAATCGCAATAAAAACCCAATCGCAGACAGGGCTATCCAAGAAATTCATGACGAACTCCTATGCCAAGACCCATTATGTGCAACTATCACACCGCTTTCTCTTTCCATCACAGTCGCAATCATCAACACTCGCATCCGCTCAAGAGGCTTGTCAGCATGCGAAATGTGGACACAGAGGGATCAGTTTAACCACTCACAACTCCCCATCAATGATCGCAAACTAATCATTGACCAACACTCTCAGTGCCTCGCGAACCTCCAGTCAAGCAAAAGTTCCAAGGCCCCCTTAGGCAAGTCCCCGACAGCTCCACTACTCGAAGTTGGAGATCTAGTTTATCTACATACAGACCATAACAAAACAAATGCCCATGATCGCTATCTGGTCACCAGTGTTGACTACCCATGGTGCAACATTCACAAGTTCGGCGGCAGCCAACTCCATAGCACTTCCTACTGCGTCAAACAGTCCGAATGTTACAGTGTGCCCGCGCCCTCAATGATACATCACCACTGTATCAACCACCACTACAACACAACCTTCCTTGCCTCCCCCCACCCAACACACCAAAAATACCCCATGAACTTCCACCGCCAACACATAGTCAAGACCCAAGTTCCAAACCAGCGACCAGTGACACTAGCGCACTAACTATCCCACCAAGTTCGCAAGAACCCTCAGCAATTGACAGCAATGTTGGGCAACCGCGTCCCTCCATAGAACACGTTGCAAACAGTTCAACAAATTGTATAGCTACGCACCCTGTCGTTGAAACCACGTCTGAGCAATTAAGTGCATCCCGCTGACACAGCTACCGTCAACGAGCCATCCGTCTCGCAAACGCAGTCCGCCTGCTCACTTAAAAGACTTTGTTTTAGATTTCTGATGTTTCATGCATGTAAATTATTTCAGTGTTCACAAGCTACACTGCGGACCTCTTGGACCCTTTTTGTGTGTGACTTTTTCATTAACATTTGAACTGTTTATGAAGTTTTAAGGAGAACCCTTTTTCACTTTACTTCAAGTGTATTAATTTTCTAGGCTTAGCCTTCCGTATTCTGCATGCTATTGTTACACCCTATTTGCACAAGAAGAAAGTAGTTACGCTAGTACATGGCTTCGTACATTAGCTAGTATGTTAGTTTGTTTAACAGTTGACCTTTCCCCAAGGTCACCACTCTTGTTTACTATGCATGCTCAGCGTCTTTGCGCGCCATTATGTGCTGTTGTAAATTCCGTAGGGTTAGGAACTCTGTAATAAACCGTTCCATATACCTCCGACATTTCGTGTCTAGTTGTCATCTCAGCATTATTGGTATTAGTAAACTCATCCACATTGGCGTGGTGGCAGCTCCAATCGTTCCTTATGTCATCGAGAGTCAATACAGACAATTTTCGACTGAATTTCCATACAACGCAAGGTAAGACATCTGCACATATACAGTGCACAGCCAGTCAGTTCACATACGTAACTGGAAAACATGCATTGTCTTCAATTACCCGTATTTACATCCAGCATGGTGTATGGGGGGGGGGGGGGGTTCAGCCTGTTTTTGGTTTTAAAGATGGGGGGGGGTCACAGATATTTTGTTGTCCCGATTTAAGAACCAACCCCCACCCTCACCCCCAGGCTGGAGAAACTGACCAGTCCCTAAGGTTCACGTACTACATTTTCTGTTTTTGTTTTGGCTACCACTGTTATAATCAAGGCAATAAATGACTTCACAAATGATGATCAGAAACCCCTCATGGAGAACACTGTATTCTACGATACAGTATATAACCATTTTGAAAGCCAAGTTGTGATCAAACAACCAAAATACATCAAAGTTGTCGCTCAACTATTTGTTGGCGTGTTGCCTATTTTGTAAGTTCTGGGTCGTCACAACGACCTTCAAACAATACAATTAACTGTACTACGAAGCATTGTCCCTTTGTTAAATAAGGGTCCAAAATGTATCAGGAAGGGCAGATTTCAAATCATTGTAGGTTGCAGAATGCAATAGTGTGGCTGTTGATTTCAAATACTCGGTATCATCATGGATGTATTAGTGAGATCAATGTTATTTCATATTGTAATGTTTAAATGCAAATACAGCCATCCCTAACTTGGACCGAACCCCAGGGACCGAAAATGCCATGTGATATCATCAAATGGACAACAGAAATTCATCGGTTCAATTTTGTATATACATGATATACATGTAGTCTACATAGTCAAATGCCTTACTTTTTGTTCAAAGTATTAAACATGACTGTCTCAGAAGTACGTCTAGTGTCTGGCTCGAGAGTGGCTCAACGACTATACACGCTATTTCATGTATTTGGCAATTTACAAACGGCAACATCACATACAAAATATTGATAAACCTTGATACCAAAATAGACAGAAGGGTAATATACTATCTTACCTTTTGTAAAATCTGAATAATTAAGCTCTTCGTATTTCGGAATTCGGCTTGTTGCGTAGCAGCAATGCGAGCATGGGTACTCGAATCAATGTGTGATTTTTTTTTTAAATGTATGATAAAATAAGACTTATTTACCATACATTTATTTTAAAAATCATACAGATTGATTCGAGTACATGTGGATGCGAGGACATCATTTCATTCTCTAGAAAGGGGTACACATACGTGTACATGTGGACACACAGACATCATAGGATTGCAGACGATTCCACTCATATACAGGTAACCAGCCATCACGGTTTGACGGCATGGTGGTGCTACGACGTCTTCGATTTTCAGGGGGTCAGTTTGACAATAATATGGCTATTTGACCTTGAAGTTGGTGGTCCAGGACAAAAGTCAACATGTCATTATAAAAAGCTCATGATTGATAACATGGGTGAAGACACTTGAATGAAGTCTCTATCTCTTAAGCTTCAAGAGTTATTGGGCAAAGTGTGATTATTTACATATATGGCCGCCATTTCACTGTTGTCGCGAGGGTTGTAAAACCCAGTGATGTGCATATGCCCTCTATAACATCTGACATTTGTACCAGGTTTGGTTGAAATTGGCGCATGCATATTGGAGATACAGGTGGGTACAGACAGAAGGACAGACGGACAGACGAAAGGAGCAAGACGTAGTAGCCCCCATTGGGCTACGCCCTTCGGGGGCTAAAAATCAAACACGAACGGTTCACAGTATATTTTGAATGTTAAAGGGCACTATGCAGTTTCTTGATATATTTTTGTAGCTTTTTCATACATTCTTGTTACATTTTCTTTTACTGATTTTGTTCCAAACCGAATGAGAGAGAGAGAAGATAATTGAATGAGATCAAATATTTGCCTAAGGTGCGCAAATCGCAAACTCGCATCGATTTATACAGCTGATGGCATGTTGTTGAAATTCTGTGGTCTAAAAAGAAGAATAAACGGGTCTAATATAGTATTCTAAGGCTGCTCACCAACGTATGGGAGATTTACCTTTCTACAGTTCGCTCTAATTCAGCAATGAAAACTAGGAGTGTAGAATCAAGACGAGTCTGGTTCTACAAAAGGTGGAGTCGGGGATTATAATATTTTACAGTGCAGACATACCTCGAACTCTTCTGCTCCATCCCCTTATAATTGCTCAACAAAGCTTCCTTATTATTTTCACTGCTACAGGTCAGGTATAGGTAGGAGGCACGCTTGTCATTTTAATCACCACTAGCTACGCTGCTCCAGTCCAGATAGAACATTTTAAATTAATCTGCCACTGATACAATTATGGGGAGTGTGTTCACTCACTGGTGTTGAAGAAATCCTACTTTTAACCCCTCCCTCCCACTATCTATAAAATTACAATATACCAACCAGCCATTTCCGTCTTCCGCCCACACACTATAAAGAAATATACCCACTAAATTTAGGACTGATCAAAACAGATCGAGACTGTATTACCAACTGCTCCCCGTCCCCTTTACTTGCTGCCAAATTACAAAAGTCCCAGGGGCAATTCAAGTTTGTCACCTCATACACCTTTATGTTGGGTCAGATCGTCAGAAGTTTATAAATCAACTTTCCAAAATTAAATTGGGGGTGGGGGGTGTTAGCTGCTCTTACATTGTCCCTACCATTAAATGTTCGAGGTCTTTCCTATTATAATTTCTAACGGGAATGTTGAAAAACAAATTTTCTCCATAGTCTGATTTTTTTTTAAAAAGCGCCCAGTCCCACAATATATAACAAGAATAACGAAATGTATCAAAAAGGAATAGCGCTCCCTAACATTCCAATATTGTGAACTGTTGTTAATAAGCTGATAGATTAGGATTACACTTGACTGTCGTGAGTCACACACAAACTTACCTTCGGTACAGTTATCCTTCAGAGCACATTGAGTGTACACTGAAGTACTTTGTGCCTTAAATATTGCAGCAAATTTGCTGTGGTTTTCCGCTACAGACGTACTCTCACGAAAAATTGTCCGCAGTTCTTTAGCTTTCTTAAATGCGTTTCTAATTTTTTTTTCGGATAGTTTTTTTGTTATTCTCCCTGGCCAATCTTTTCTTGGATTACTTACAACACAGTCATCTTCATGATCCGTAAAATACTCGTCTATGTATATTGCTATATGTGAATATGCAGGTGTAAGTAATGGTAAACCAATTGCCATTGCTTCCAAACCATCAAAACTGTACTCCTTGTAGCAATTGGTGACTATACAAAGGTGAGATTGCTGCAGATGTCGTGCAATACGTTTTAGTGACAGATCATTATACAATGAATGTCTTACGTCCAATGCTGTAAGAGTTTCAGTGAACAGAGTTATGTTGATCCCTTTTTGAAAGCCTTGTATCATCCATGCCGGTGGATGGGCTTTAGATTTTTTGTATGTGTCACTGACTTCACCCATTGCAGCTGCGATTACATAAGCCTTTTCGAGTTCATCGTTGCTTTCTATTTTGCCATATGAGAACACTAAATGGTTCTTCGGTATATGTTGGAGAACTGCCTTGTTTTGGAAGAAAGTGTTGTCAGGTCTAGGCAAATATTCTTTATGGGGTTTTTCATACAAATTGTCAGCTCTATAGACAGTGTCATTGAAATGATGAAACATGTGAGGCCCGATGGAGAAGATCATATCAGCTTTATGAGCCCATTCGAACATGTCGTCTTCTAATTTTCCTAATTCATCCATGGAAGAAGGAAAACATTCACTATCTGGAAGAACGTGATTGATTAACACCAAAGTAGCATTACTAAATAAATCATCCTTAATTATACAAGCCGCATCAGCAGTCTTTGGAGCATATCCCACAACATACTCTATGTTTTTAAGAGTACTTAGGCCAGGATAAAAACTCTTGTGGTGAACTAACCAGTCTCTTTTAGGGATGTTGTCCTCGAGCTTCATTTTTCTGATTTTCTCTGAGTTGGGTGAAATCAGTGTGATATTCAGCGATTTTGTTTCTGTCGCAGTTTTATCAGTGATGACAGTATCTAATACAGTTGAATACACCTTCAGGTCCGTATTATTCTTCCTTAGCACCAGGTCCTTGACAAGTGTTCGATGAAATCCCTGCAATCCTACGACGTCGACATCCCATGAATCGAACACAAATAGCACAGCCGTTGTACTATTATCATCCAAATGGGAGGAATTCGAAATGGACGCCATATAGATGACATTCACGAGTATAAAAACTATTGAACTTCTGATTTTCATCCTGATGTCGTCTTTAGATCAAACAGGTCTATAAAGATAAGAATTGAAAAACACTATTTTAAATGCAAACAAGTTGTAGAAAACACAAACCCCCTCAAATACGAACACAAACAAGTGTTTGTTCTGGTGCTATTGAGTCAAGAAAGTAAAGGGCTAACTTTATTTCATACTCGACAATTGTAGAGGGAAGAAAACATGTTTGTTTAATATTTCATTATTTTTAATGCGTCTCAAAGTGTTGTATGGGCTCTTGAGTGATAATGTTGATGCTGTTAATAAACAAACCAATCAGGGACTGCTTTCCACGTCCACTAGCAATTGAAAAGAGGGATCTTTCTCGTAACGGTTAATTTTAGATTAACCAGTCGGAACGGATTTCAAACACCTGCAATAGGTTCATAATGCAAAGGTCACGTGATTATTTTCAAATATGCCCCCCCCCCCCCCACACCAATAAAAGTTCACGTACGCGAAACACAGGTTGATTTTCACAGTTAAGTTAGGTTTCCGTGAAAAGGCCGTAGAATTGGTGAAAGTGGGTATTTAGGACAATTTCTTAGAAATGATATGCCCCCTGCACCGTGCGAGCACACCATGGACATTTCTTTCCAAGAATCTACCTTGTCGTAAATTTTGTGTGATTTTTTTTATATTGTGGTCTTGTGTGAAAAACTAGCTATATTGCAGGTATGTGCCTTTCTTCAAACATTCTGGAAATAAAGATTTTCAAATTGACTCCTTCTACTAACCTTTATCAAACTGCAAAATTATAAGTTTAAAAGTTCATTAGCATCTCTATAAGCTATCAAAACATGTGTCTGGTTATTGAAGACAACTAAAGAGTAATTTTGAATAACTTTTAGTATAAATCGGTACTCCAGTCTTGGTCATCGTTCAACTCATATTCTACCAAGTTTTCTACATATTTAAAGTCTGCTGCCTTCAGGTTATCAATCAAAGACTCTGTGTCCTCGTCAATCAACACTTCCTCACTGTCCCTACTTAGACCTTGCTCATAAATGGCATCATCTTCTTTGGCCTCATGCAATACTGCCAAATATTCAATTGACGATATAGTTAATGTGTTTCGCTGATTTGGCTAGTTCTCACACAATACACACTTACATCCTGGTCCACAAACATTGCCTGATTTCAGACATTTACAACATTGGTTTGTACATGATTTAGATTTTATACACTTACATCTATGAGTCCAAAATTCCAAATTTTCCTTAATTCTGTCAAAATCCTCAGGAGTGTCGGACCGTCCCATATGATACCTAGTTTGCCATCCTCAATTGTCCATCCATATTCAGTGATTGGTGGTAATCTAACTACCTCTTTATCAGCATTGGCCCATAGCAAGGATATCCACCATGACCTATTCCAGTGATATTTTAAGGCTTCATTTGATGGTAAAAACCCAACCTCGCTGTCAATTCTATCCCATAATGTCTAATATCATCAAGCCAAGTTTGATGTAACTCAAGGGTTGTGGATATTGATTCACTGATGAATGATTTGAAATGTTCGTTAGGCCCTACAAATCCTGGAAAGGCTGCTGAATGTTTACGACAATACAGACAGTCAACCAACCGGTAGAATGACAGCAGACCTTGCTCTTTAGAATCCTCACATGTGTCACTTAGCATTCCAACAGCGTATTCAGTATCTGCACTAGTAATGAATGATGCATCCTTAAAAATATATATCTAAAAAGGATTTCTTTTCACAACAATGAATGTACGAAATATAGTCACAACCACTACAGGTAAATAGTGTTTGAAATATTTTCCCCAGCTTATTAGAAATTACAGAGGTCAGTTCTAGGTCATGTTTCATGTAATCGAAAAGTGAGGACAGAGAAAGATAGATGTTATCGAATGGGAGGAACAGATAAGAATGTTTTAATGACTGGATTTGAATGCATGGTACCATATATACTCTAGAGTCACTCTCTTCATGGTTTGAACAGTGAATTAATGGAAATAACACCCTGTACATTGATTTGTTTGGCAATGTTAGTTTCTGCACAATAAAAGCCACCTGCAGTACTTAACAAGTACTCTGATATATATGTATTGATATGTTTGATATATATGTTTTAGACAATGCCAACATGGCATCACACAGCAGATTAACTAGAAGTCTTTTAGGTTGGCGAACACCCAAAAACTTCCTCCAACTGGATGACAGGACCTGATCTAAGGTCAGTGTTTCAAACACTACCTCTTCCTCTTTCCCTGTATCTCATCGTGCCCTTTCAATATTTTTGGGATTGACCCTATTGCGCTGTGGATGATCAAAAGCGATGTGTACCTCAGTTGTATTTAGTTTACAAAAGTATGGTTTAACCAACCTTCTACAGAGGAAGGACACAGTCCTGGAGAGTTTGATGGAATGCTAGTGGTGTGGTGTTTATTCAAAACATACCCTCTAATACAGCACATTCTGGGGTAAATGTTCATGGCATTTCTGAATAAAAAGCAGATGGGTATCTACCTTTTAGTATTTTAACAACACTGGCCTTTTGTCCCTTTTCAGGCAGTCCATCAACAGTAGCTATGGCCCATGGGAGTTGAATGAACTGGCTGAGATCATCAATGGGAATGCCTGTAGCCTTAGAATATGCTTTTTTCAGAGGATAGAAATGGCCAGTTTTTGATCTTTGATTTGCAGCTTTTGTTGTGCTACATTTGGTTGCTTTGTTGTGAAAGTGTTCAGGTTTTTGTGGTGACGAGGTAGCAGCTTGGACTGAGGATTAAAAAGAAGATATAGTTAACCATAGATTTTTCACCAACAGCCCTGAACGTCAACAAATCATGTGCATCCTTACCATACAAATGTTTTGTTAGAGAAGAGGTGACTAAGACAATCAGAAGCACTAGATTCAGGTTCAAACAGAACATTTGATGTTACTAATGTGTCAATATATGACCTAACATTCTTTTCGGTGTGTTTCATTTCAGAGAGTGACTCATGGGAAGATAATTGGTCTTTGTCACTGAATATTTCTATTTTAATAGTAGCCTGTGCAAATGAAGTACCAGTCTTCCCAAAATAGATGAGACTGACAATGTCATTCAGTCCAGTATCAAGGTATATTTTCATGAGAACAGTTTGAAAGTTTTTCAGAATATGCCAGTCTCCAGAAAAAGGTAAAAGCCATGCCAAGTCTAAACCATACTGTTGATGTACTTCCCCACACCACACTGGGTATATATTTTATTTAGAACAACAGCTTTCATTGTTTCAAACTACATTTGTAAACATGGCTATTCTTTCTTTCAGACTTGGAATAAAGATGTCTGGATCTCCAATTTGTATTGCCTTTTTTTTTCAAGTACATACAAAAAAACAGTCTGACTGTAATCTACTATATTGTAATTTCTCAACAAATGACACTTTAAAATCCTCAAAAGACAGAAGTGAAGAATTCATATGATGACCACTTTCATCATCCATACCTGACACAGCACCGTAGTAGTATGCTATCATTGCAGGTGCAATGGTTCGACAGGAAGAATTAGGGTATAGCTGTTTGTTACAGGTGTGTATGTTGGACACAGAATTTCACTGAATGAAACACTTACTTTACCTTGTAGGTTTTTTTGTTGCGAGGAGGAAAGTGTACTTTCATCAGTAAGAAATGATCTTTGATCATAGTACAAACTTTCACTTAGAAGAAGTTGATACATTTCAGCATCTTCATGATGTGAAAGTAATAAATTTATTGGCTGGATATTATCAGGAAAGAGAGCAGTACCATATCTACATATTTCAATATATTGACCTTTCTCTTCTTTGCATACAACAACGGGTACAGCTATGCAGTAACACAGAGCTAATATTTCAGCCACAACCAGCACCTTTTCTCATTTCCTCACATCTATGATCAAAGTCAAGATATTTCTCGTGACAAATATCTTTCATCAGAAAAGGCTCATGTTTAGAGGCTTCAAGGAGTTCAATATGCTGTTTGTTTTGTTCTAAGCAATCAACAATTTCATTTCTGATTTTTAGCACAACTGAACTGATAAGGTTCAGCAGTGCTATAGGCATTGCTAAGTGTCTATGTCTGTCTGTCTCCGTGCACGTGTGTGTGTGTGTAAACAATTTAAAGTCAAAAAGTGCTGGACCGATTGCTTTGATATTTGGTGGCCATGTTACTGTGTGTGTGTGTGTGTAAACAACTTAGTCAAAAGCTGCTGGACCGATTGCTTCAATATTTAGTGGCCATGTCACTTTGGGTGTCTAGTTGGGAAATTGTTGAAATGAAAATGATCGCATCTGAGATGTGCGTTTTGGGTAAAAAAATATGAACTTTGGTCAAAAGACTTAAACTTCAAAAATACTGGGCAGATTGGCCCGTAATTTAGTGGCAACGTTTGTAGGGGAGAAGAAATAAAGATTTGTTCATGACATGGTGATTCCATCAGTAAGATGCAAACTAGGGCTAAAATGTGTCTTTTTGGTCAAAAGTCTTTAATTCCAAAACTGAGCAGATTCGACTGAAATGTGATGAGGATGCACCTGGGGTGCATAGATGAAGCCATATTAAACATATAGTGATCTCATCAGTAATATGCATTCTGTTCATCAAAAATACTCACCCTTATTATACTACTATTGGGTTTACCCATTTGCTTTAGCCTTTACTTCACAAAAGTAAAAACATCCTGTGACCCTTGACCCACCTGTGGCTGACCTACAATGCCCTATTTCCTGCTCAGTACTAAAATTTGCACCGAGCGAAAGGTCTACCATTCCTTTGTTCTAGACAAATTTTCAAGCCTAGTGGATTGTTTCTCCGAGACTTCTGTGGTACCCCAGTTCCCTGGATCCCAGCTAAGTCGTTGGCATTGCTCTTTTCACATTTTGTGCTTGTTTTTCTCACTTCATTTTTATGATTCAGCGCCAATCAGCGGCCATCCATTCATTTTGACGGCTGTACAATTTCGTTTTTTTTTAGTAGTTGGTTGTTATAACCATGCTTCCAAATCAGAAGAAGGGGACTTGTGGTCATTGTTTTCATGCTGAAGACGGCCACAAATTCTGTCCCTCTTGTAGGAAGTGTTCTCGTAATTCACCCTGTAAGGCAGTGTGTGGTTTATGGGGAGACGAGTAGTGGAATGAATTCTCTTGCCCGTGTGAACCACATAAACAAAAGCCGAAGCAGGGGAAGCAAGCCCATGCTGTTCAGTGAACGTATTAGGTAAGTCTAGTGTTGGTATGCCCACACCAAAATAATATTTTCTAGCGGTTCATAGTAAAGCGTGAAAATATTGTTGTGTCGGATCGAGAAATGTAGCAATTGTTGTAGTCTAGGTGAGGCGGGAAATGTATCAGAATGAAGGAGTCATGGGTAACGTGACGTCAATGGTATTGCGGGAATTTTAGGACCAACGATTGGTCAGAAGTTCCAAGTGTAGTGATGTGATTGGACAAGGCTGTTGAAGCCGTGTATGACCTGGAGTTGCTGCATGAGGCAGAACCATTCCAGGCTTGCATGTTTGCGGACTAGGGCCGTAACCTTAACTCACCAATTTTTGTACCTTACCGCCAAATTATTTACCACTTAGCCAAACTTAAGCAGTATGGAGACTAATGTTGACACCCCAGCCAAGACGTCGAACACGGACAGTGTTTCCGTTGACGAAATTACGGCGCAAGTAACTGAACGGATGACTGCCAGGGACGATAAACTCCTCAACGATATAGGCAGATTGATGGACTCCAAGTTACAAGATTTCCGCGCGGAAATTAATGAGAAGGCAGACGAAAACATAAACGAAATTCGTAGTCACCTGAAGTACAGAGAACCGAGAACATTTAAGAAGAAGGGGTGTGAGAAACAGTTTAAACACAACGAACAGGTTTTGGATTGTCTTGGAAAAGCAGCGAAGGAAATAGACACAAAACCACTGGACAAAGCGAAGGAGACTTTAGATACAGGTATGAAGATAATCCAAGAGAGACAAAAGTTAGTTTTAATTGCCGATTCAGAGAAGCTAGGATGGAAGACGGCAGAGGAATATGAAACACATGAACTAGCCAGCGACGAGGAAGACGAAAAGAGACTGTGGAAGGCAGCTCAGAGGGCAGAGAGACGAGTTAAGGAAGAACAGAAAGAAAAGAACAACAAGCGGAGGAAGCTGACGGGTCCTTCGACTCATCAACTGCTAAATGCTGGTGCCATGTCGAATAACAGTCAGGGCGGCCATGGCCAGTGGCAGCAAGGAGGGAGACGAACGACTCGTGACAAGTCCCGGGACGTATGTCACGTGTGTGGAAAGGCCGGGCATTGGCGGGCCGATTGCCCGATGTTGCAACAACTGACGGCGGGAAGTTCATTGCAGACCAGTATCGGACAAACTGAATTTATGGTCCAACCTTTTGGGTGAAGAAACTCGCTCGGCAGCAGTTCATCCCGAATTACAGAAGTATTTAGATGTGTTACCCGATGTTATCCTGCGTTCCAAAGCACCAGGAACTGTTTTGAACTATGTTTCTTATATTCGACATTGGATTGACTTTGCAAAAGTTTTAAAATTGACTGTTTTTCCAGCAAGTCCTTTAGACTTGACTTTGTTTTTTATGAGCTTAATGGATTCAAAAAAGTCAGCAGCAGTTATCATGAATGTTTACTATGCACTTAAATGGCTACATAGTTTTTCAAGTGTTAGTCAGATAAACCCTACAGAAAATCCTATTGTTAAGAGTGTTTTAGAATCAGCAAAGAGATTATTATCGAAACCTGTTACGCATAGAGAAGCAGTTTCAGTTGATGCTTTGTTACATTTGTCTAAGAAATTTGTAGCATCTTCAGATTTATTGGTAAGACGTGACGTTGCGATGTGCTTACTGCTGTTTTCTGGTTTTCTAAGATATGATGAAATGGCAAATTTAACTTGTAGTGATGTATCTTTCTTAGAGTCCCACTTAGTTCTAAAAATAAGGGGGAGTAAAACTGATCAGTACAGACAAGGGGACACTGTTGTAATTGCTCGTACAGGAAAGCTGTCATGTCCAGTAACAAATTTAGAGAGGTACATTTCAGCAGGTAGTATTGATCTGAATAGTCATAATTTTTTAATCAAACCAGTTGTGAGGTCAGGAAAGACCGTCAAGTTGATTAATTCAAATAAACCAATAAGCTATACCAGGGCTAATGAAATAGTTAGGTCAAGGTTGGCCGAATTTGTTTCTAATTCCTCACACCTTACTGTTCATTCGTTCAGAGCAGGGGGAGCAACAAAAGCAGCCACATCTGGAGTTAAGGATCGGTGTTTTAAAAAACATGGTAGGTGGCGATCCGAAAGTTGTAAGGATAGATACGTGGAAGATAGTCTGAAGGACAGATTAGTTGTAACACAAAATTTGGGATTATAGATTTAGACACTGACCCACATCTATACTTTGGTGATTTCCAGAATAAAACAAACAGGCGTCCTCCTATATTTTTGGTCATGTGTATGAACTTGAGTGTTTTGGAATGAGAGTGTAGACAAAACTAATATTTTCTAGCGGTTCATAGTAAAGCGTGAAAATATTGTTGTGTCGGATCGAGAAATGTAGCAATTGTTGTAGTCTAGGTGAGGCGGGAAATGTATCAGAATGAAGGAGTCATGGGTAACGTGACGTCAATGGTATTGCGGGAATTTTAGGACCAACGATTGGTCAGAAGTTCCAAGTGTAGTGATGTGATTGGACAAGGCTGTTGAAGCCGTGTATGACCTGGAGTTGCTGCATGAGGCAGAACCATTCCAGGCTTGCATGTTTGCGGACTAGGGCCGTAACCTTAACTCACCCCCCCCCCCACCCACCCAAAAGTTACTCAGATTGTGTTTTACATGCTTTTTTCTGTTTTGCAGGGGAATTCTTTAATAGTTTTCCAAAGTCTGTTTTGCCTTTGTAAATGGGCTAACTATATTTTTGGGTACCTTACTGGTAAAGTGTGTATATACATGTGATATTAGCGGAATAATCAAATTGAACACTTACGCTTTTTCCAGAGATTTTTCTCCTCAAAGAACACTACAATTGCATGGGGTTTTTCTGCTCTGGTTTTTTAGGGCGAAGTGTGTAGATTTAGTGAGGAATGATTTGTCTCATTGTTTTCTTGATTTGTCAAGAATCTGTAGCTTGTTTCCTAGTCCAGAATAAAACATACAGGCGCCCAGAATAAAACATACAGGCGTCCTCCTATATTTTTGGTCATGTGTATGAACTTGAGTGTTTTGGAATGAGAGTGTAGACAAAACTGCCCTTTTTAAAGGCAAAGTATTGACTCCAGCGGTGCCAGATGCTGTTAAAATGGCTGCCTCCACTGCACAGGCTTAGTCAGGCTTCGGCCTCAACCCATAATAGTCGTCTACTTTTGGGTATGAGTGAAGAGTGTCCTGCGTTTTCAGGCAGACCCTTTAACTCCAAACCTATCTCTCGTTCCCCGTCGCTGACCCCTCACTACAGCGATCAACCTCGGGAATCGTTTGTCCATGAGGATGACCCAGACCGTTCCTCGAGCTGTCCATGTACTGCTCACAGGTCAGTCAATAGGTCAACGACCATGCCTTCATTCATTCCAGAATTTTGGGGGTGGTCTTTACCGGAAGTACAGAGACACAACTTCCGGTCTACTGATAATCAGTCATGTGATCAATCACCTGATCCTAGGTCAGTACAATGGCATCCTATGGGTTCTATGCCATATCCATTCAATGTAATGGACTATCCTCATGGCAAGCCGTCCACAGATTTGGATTCAAGAGCAAATCCTTATTCTTGACAGCTTTTGGGAAACCTTCAGGGTTTTGGCCAACACCAAATTTCTGGCCACCATTTTGTTACCATCCCTCCACTAATACCCATCAACCTAGGGGTTCTTGGGTAGGAGGTGGTAGATAAGTTGCGGTCACCTAGTAACCACCACTCTCACACTGAGTGTGAGTTACAGCGCCTTCGCTCTCCTTTACCATGCCTCCACCACTCGTGCAATTCACCAAGACGGGAGGGTTGTGATCATTCTGGGTCACTGAGACGTACTACCAGGCCGTGCAATCCAGCAACAATGGAGGAGCATTCTCCCTCATCTTCTGTTGCTTACAGGGCTACGTTTTGGATCCAACTGGAGACATGACCCGCATGAGGTCTCCGTCGCAGCACCAGAAGATCAGGAGCTCCTTGGGGACATTGATCATTCAGATAAGGATCAGCCGGGACTCCCGCCATTCCGAGTCAGAGGGGAGGGCTACCTCACCGGAGAATTATACTGATACCCCTTTAGTCAGTGCATTGAATGGGTTTATCAACAGTTCCCTGACAAGTGTTCTCCACCTACGCCAACAAATTCAGTCCAATCGGAGACTGGTTTGTCACTAGAGGGACAACTCAAACCATCCGAGTATCAGCCAGCAACACTCCCACTTTCGGCTATGGTCACTTTGGTACAGAATAAAGTGTCCTAAGAAGTATGTGGCAAAGGTACCAGTCATCAACCTTTGAGAATGAATAAGTACCAGTGGTTCCGCTACCTAGGGAGAGCATACTGCACCCACCCAACTGATCAACGCACCAACTTTCCAATATTGGACATTGATGCTGATGCCATTGACCAGGACTGTGATGGTTTTAAGAGTACCTCCATTGACAATAAGCACTTGTCTCATTTGGGGAAGGGTATGCATTATCCCTTTGTATGTTTTCATCCATTGATTGGTTTCTAGCCACTGTAGTATCGGAGATGAAGTCATCCAATCCCCATACACAGAAAGATTTCCGCTTAATGCAGATAATTAACAAGGCACTCAGTCACGTAACCAAGCAGACTACAAGATCACGTGCTGCCTTATTGATTCTTAGGGATGCATTCCTATGGCATAGTTCAGTTGTTTTACCAACAAAGTTAAAACAAGGCCTTCCTTGTTTGCCAGTACCTTGACTTCCACTTCCATGGCCAGCCAGGCCAGTGAAGCAAAGCAGCGGGAGCGTTTAATTTTTGACACTCATCGTATAAAACCTTGCACTAGTTTCAGCCAGTCAACTCCACAGAGGAAGTCTCCGGCAACCTCTACCCCCTGGAACTTCCAGAGGGGAAGGGGTAGACAACCAGCAAGGGGTCGCAGTAGAGGCTTACCCCAGATATCCATGATCAGTAAGGATCGCAAACCAGGCCCATCCTCAGGCCGAGGGTAGAATGGGTTTGCTCAGCACTCCTGACTGTACTCTGGTGTATCTTCCCACTTTCCTTTGCCAGGGAACTGTTTACCAACAATTCCTGGGTTCTCTCCACGGTAAGAGAGGGATATCGTCTAGAGTTCGAATGTCACCCTCTGCTTTTCAGCTTCTCCTCTTGTCACATTGCTTCCAGACAACGCACATAAATGAGAGGCTCTGTTAAAAACTATTCAAACGCTGATCAACAAAAGTGTGGTCAGACAATACAACGTCTCCTCTGCAGGCCCAGAGTTTACAATCATCTGTTCTTGGTGCCCAAAAAGTCTGGAGGGCAGTGCCTGATATTGAACTTGACAGCACTAAACCGCTTTCTCAGTGTGCCCAAGTTCAAGATGAAAACCATGTGACCCATCCTTGCCGTAGTACAACCAGGCGAACGGATGCCATCAATCGATTTAAAGGACGCATACTTTCACATTCCAAATCACAAATCTTTTCATCGTTTCCTACACTTTGCCATCAATGATCAGACTTTCGAGTTCATAGCTCTGCCCTTCGGTCTTGCAACCGCCACCAGAGTTTTCACATGCATTGCACTAACACCAGTCGCATGGCTACATGAAAGGGGCATTCTGTTGCACCCGTGTCTTGACGATTGGCTAATTCGCTGTATGATACAGGACGATTTACGCCATCAAGTTCGAGAAACCTTATCAATTATAATCCGTTAGGTTTCCTTCCCAGCTATGAGAAGGCACACTTAGTTCACACACAAGACACCAACTTTGTGGGTATGCATTTCATTACCAGTCGGGGCATTATCTGCCCTCCTCAGGAGAGGGTGGACAAACTCATTCTTCCCAGGCACTCCATTCAGGCAAAGGTTTTACTTTCCATTCGAGGGCTGATGAATTCTCTCATAGACATCACTCATTGGGCACGTTCATGCATGTGCCCTATACAGCTATACGTTTTGGTGTCGTTTTTACACCCACTGTCTTCCTTCATTCTGGTACACCCATCCCTTCGCCTCCACCTGCTGTGGTGGGTAGATGAGAATCATTTGTTGGTAGGGAGGTTCCTAGTGTACCAGAAAGCGGACCTCTCCCTGTTTACCGATGCATCAAAAGATGGGTTGGGAGCCCATTGCAATTGCCAGATGGCATCCGGCCAGTGGGAGACAGCAGTCAGCCACTATCACATCAACTGGCAAGAACTCAAGGCTGTGTTTCTAGCCTTACAACAGTTCAAGACTCTGGTATCGAATTGCCAGGTTCTGCTCCACTCCGACAACACGACAGTGGTAGCATATGTAAAAACAAATGGTGGGGGGGGGGCACAAGGTCACCACATCTTTGCTACCTGCTTTGGGACATAATGCTTTGGTTCAAAGAGAGGAACATAACACTAAGAGCATGTCATCTCCTGGGCAGATTGAATGAGATTGCCAACGCCCTTTCTTGGCAGAAACAAATTCGGCCCACAGAGTGGGAGATTCCCCAAGAGGTGGCCAATCAGATTTTGCAACTTATCACAACAGAAAACTGTCAATGTTTATATCCTCAACTCTAGACACAAGGGCAGTGGCAGTGAATGCACTGTCAATTTCGTGGGAGGGCATGCATGCATATGCTTACCCCCAATAGTAATCCTACCTCTTGTCCTTCGCAAGGTTCAAGAGGAGGATGTGGTGCTCCTTCTAATAGTGCCATTGTGGTCAAACCAGTCATGGTTTCCATGGCTTCTGTCTCTTCTGATCAATCATCCAATTCGGCTCCCGGAGAGGACATATCTTCTAATTCAGGGGCGGAAAATCATTCACCCCAACCAAGAGGTATTTTGTCTTCACGCACTCGAATTATTGAAAAATCCCTCATTGAGAAGGGATTTTCTAGCGACTCTGGACATTTACTTATCTCATTTGCATTGTTGTGATAATATGTTATTTTTAATGAATAACTGCACACGTTCTGGCAGCAAACTCGCCCTTAGTATCGAAATATTTATATTACAACAAAGAGAGAAGATTTTCAATCTAATCGAAGAAAAGATCACATGGATTTATCTTGGCGAATTCTTCAGCAAGTTTTTCGGTAGAAAGCTGGTGATTTCACGTAGAAGTTGAAGCTGACCTGTTTGACCAACGATCTCCCTATGCATGCTTTCAGAAACAAACACGCGCAAGTATCGAACGAAGTAAAAACAAGATTTTAAATTTTGAAATAGTGAAGAGATCATATGAACTTAAGTCAGCGAATTCTCCAGCATGATTGCCTGCAGATGTGATCTTATGGCCAACGACAACATGTAATGTGAAGCTTTTACAGAACGTTGTAGCATAGCTCTCACCATACTAGGAGTTTTACTAGTCTATCAGCTAGCCCTCGGATGTTCTTCCGATAAAATACGACACACAGCCGAACAACGCTATCGAGGATGGAACATGTTCGGGCAAGCCCTCACATGCGAACTTCGTTCGCTTATAGTTATAGCATCGAAAGAAAGCCCGAACGTCTAGCAGCAAGACTAGAGTTTTACTAAAGGCCAACAAAATTGTTATTGGTCACTGCGCATCACTCAAATGACCCTACTTTGATCTTTCTTGCAGTGTGCTGATCCACAGGAAAACACAAAATAACTCTACCTACATTACACTATTAGGGATTTTTGTTCAGAAAACGACAGGTTCTGTACTATAGTTCAGATCGAGTTAAAATCTGTACTTTTATGCTTATTAGGCTGACGTTTCTGTACTTTCCCATTAACGCCTGTCTAATCGGATTATAAAATACTTCAGATGGCGAGTCGGAAGAGATTTGAATACATTTGCATTTAGTTCAGAACATATTCATGAGTTCAACCAGATAGTAAACACATGAATATTACTCCTACAGACAAGTATTCCGATGAGTATTATACATTTGTAGATTTTGTTAGTTGTTACATCCCTCTGTGAATTGTTTGAATTCAGCTGTATTTTTATTTCAATGTTACAACAATATAGATATCATCTTTCAAATGACATGAAAGGCAGCATTATAGGTCCATTGTTTTTGCACATTACATGTATTACCACATAAGACGCTTTTAGGTGATACAGGACATGTCATTCATAATTTCTTTGGAGGGGGCCCTTCCTCTATAATATTCTTTCTTTTATTTCTGTACCATTACCAGTCATCTCACAGTTACGTATCATTTCACTTCGTCTTTAAAATTCATTTATTTAATATTTGAATATATTAAGACCACAAACTGATTTTATCTTTGACCTGCATACTGCGACATCTCAAATATAGTTAATTAAAAATTTGGCAAATTTGGCTCAGAAGATTCCTTCTGTACAATGAGACAAGGAATTCTGGGAAACAAACAAACTTTGGAGCTCCAAATCTATTTACGGATGATCGCACGATGTCACAAAAGCTCAATAAAGTATAACTTTATTCGTTTGGGAGGGGTGGGTCTGGCGTCAATGCAATTGCTGAACTTCATTCTTGCACTTCTAACCAAAGTTTGAAAACTTTCACGATCACGCCTTCAATGATAACTTCTATATTTATACTAAGATGTTTGTGACTTGATTAAAATTTACTTCTTATGTGATATACAGTGCTAGATTTCCAATATAGTATTTAATGTGTTGTCCTAAATGGACAAAGTTCATTTATTGAGCTTGTGGGATATATTATGCAATTATTCCTTAATCCTTGCACAAACAATGCTGATGATATCGTTTCAACAGCTTTTTAACTCCTATTTTGTGTTTGAAAATGACTTCTTCTATTCAGTTCTAAGCTTTCCATGATTGTATAACTCTATAAGGGGTCGTGTGATGCAGAATACTATAGGCGAAACGTATACCAAAGCTGATTGTAAGCAAAATGAAATATAGCTGCAATCAATCACCTTTGTAATATTAATAGTCTGGCTGATAATGACTATTATGATCATTATTTCATTTTTCTTTTATTAGTGGTAAATTGTCACAAACAAGTGACTGATGATGTTACTTTCAAACTATATCAGTGTTGAAAAGGGTGGTTTAATTAATCTTTCTGCACTGTTAATAATGATATTTATAGAATTGAATCAGAAAGTTTGAAGATGTTTGAATGTGTTAAAAAAGAACAATATGATAAGAAAGAGATTGGCCGTTTAGTTTAGTGATGAGAATGGATATCCCATAATACTTTCATGTCCTTGTCAACCCTCAGTATAAGTACTTTAATCCTGTGTTCCTCCTAAGTTAACAACTTGATATCAGTACCGTATGCGAGAACAATATGTACACATTGGTATACAGCGATACATTGGTATTAGAAGTACACAATCCAGTGATATAAGTAGTAACTTTTGCAACAATGTTGGTTAGATGCATAAAGATCATTATACCTATACTATAGGGTGGAAGTTTCAGGCAAGATGCATTTGTACAATTGTAAACATTTATTGCCTTGATTTCTCGGTTGCATAACTACAAAACAGAAATGTGAGTTATCAGACTGTCTTTGATGATATTAAAAGGTCCATTGTAGCCTATGTAATTTGTCATTTCAAGATCTTGCCAAAGACATATTACTTGCATGGGAGATTGATAAACCTTGTATATGCTAATTATGCAAATTACTAATTAATTAAGAATCTTTGATACATTTTACATGAAAGGTGTTTGATGATGACAAGCACGCTAGATTTATTTCCCACTGTACTGCAAATCAAATGAAATATAACCTCCATACATATGTGTTAAAATGTTATCAAATTTGAATATGCTGATTATAATTTTTCATAATTTACATATTAATTATGCTGATGAGATGTTGAATCATTATATAATGGTCCTAGTATGCTTTTTCACCCTTAGACCTATCCATAGACATGTTACATGCCAGGTTTTATTGTGAAAACAGCATTTTAAGAATATAATATTCTCACTAATTATGCTAATTAATAAAAACCTTATTTTCACCATGTTCCACCCCTTAGATTTTTCTAGACTTTTGATATGTTGTTCAGCATAAAATTCTGAGCAAGATGCACTAAAAATTATTTCTGTTGCTATTATGTTTGGGTCAAACCTTATTTTGACTGGACGAATACCACATCCTATAAATGACGAGAACTGTTCCTCAGCTTGGTAGATCAATTGATTTACCAGTTATAATGCACAAGTAGTCCAAAGTTTTTTAGCAATCAGCTTTCGATCTTTCGATCGACGAGCTCGCAACGACAGTGCGACAAACGACTTCTCGTCTTCGCTTCGTTCTCGTTTTTACAACAATTCCGAGACACATATTATTCACAAACAACAGCAGTCCTAAAACACTGATATACACGCATATTGTGTGTCTGCCCATAGATACAATTGCAATACTGTGTGTTTAAAAAATACATGGACTTTTAACTAACTGCAACCTGTGAAATCATGGAAAGGTGCAACCAGGTCGCCGAGCTAGAAGCACTGCCTGAATATTTGAGCGTGTGGAACGTTTACAGTAGGTTCGGCTACAAGTTTTACTTGAACGTGAACGTGTAGAACCCACATTCGCGTCGACGTAAACGTTCACGAGCAAAAAGCTTTGCGTCCGTGTCCGTCGTGAATGTTGTGTTGCATGCGCAATCTGCATTTCGTATGCCTTCCCTTGCAGACCATGCAATTTCACGTAAAATGACAACAAATCAATGGATGCATTTGTGTTTGTCACTATGAGATAACCAGCTATCAAAGTACCCACATAATTTATAGACAATAAGATGTTTAATTGCCTAAAAAAGAGAATAAATCCACACATTTACAACTTATATGTGAAATCAGCTGTCTTCACGTAAAATCTGTAAGGCTGTCTCCATGTACGCGAGTGTTTACTCGCAATTTGATGACGTCATCTCAGATATTTTGTGACGCCGTCCGGTTCACGTTCACGTATTTATGTGTAGCCAAGCATGTCTATTATGGAGACGGAGACGATCACAGCGCCTTGCTTTATCCACTGTACCATATGTACCATATGTACCATATGTACCATGTGTATTTCAAATGTAGATTATGGTGTAATTACGCTCGGTTATGTACAAATCAGCTAAAGTGTATTTCGAATTAATCCTTGGTGAAATTTGACCGAAAACAGTGGGGTAATTGCGCCAAAATATGCTCCCGTATTCACTTACGATAAACCTAATACATCCATGGATAAACCGTGGATCAATTATAGAGATAATAGATCCATGGATAAACCATAGACCCTCCACCAACGTTGATGGAGGGTCTATGGATAAATTTACTGGTTCCTCGTCAAAAACGGTTCGCTGACGACATTTGAACGTCTCAAAGAAGTCTACACGTTTTGATGACACGCAGTACAAAACGATGATGTTGATTCCATATATTTGATAGTTGGCAAAAGCCATTATACTAACCTATAAATGCTGTGCAATTTACCCTAGATATATGGCGAGCAATGGAGGATGCATTTGTGACATGGTATGACTTCGACTATTTGCATCGTGACTTCTGGGTCTAGATATAATCCTTCGTCGTTGCAAGATGTAAAATTTCAACAACACTTAAAATTCTTCTAGTTCAGATGTGTATGAGCTTTCTGTCGAACCGGACTCTTGTATCATGGTATACATGGCTTAAAACTATTGCGTTGTTAGGTATTTCCACAGTCAAGGAAGAACAGATCAACTTGTGACAACATACCCTCTCCCATTGTCCGAACTGGGTATTCTCCAATAAACCTTACTCTATTGTCAGACCACTTTTTTTACTGGTCTGAGCTCTGTTGTTATAGAAATAACTTTCAAACGTGTGAATCTACCCGGGTTCAACATATTCTCGCATAAATTAACAATGCGCTATAACTATACATAATAAACGGGTAAGATGTTTATTACACGCATCATTTTACAGGCATGCTAATAAAGTTTGCTAATGACACTACAGCAATTGGCTTGACTCCGAGTATCACAATGTCACAATCATGGATAGACTGGAAGAAAAACTGTTGACGTAAGTTCGTCAAGTACCATTATTTATGCTGTAGTTTTGTAACACTCCTTGCAATTTGTATAACATTCCCGATGTCGTATGGTGTCGTGATGTGGAAATTTAATTCCAGGAAAAAGGTTTACTTTTTTATTATGTGTCTTCGATGAAACACCAACAACAACTGCGTAGCGTGGCAATGCCTAATACATGGGCGGGAATATTGCTTCAAATCAGAACGTAGCCCATATCCGAGTCAGACTTTTTAGTGGTATGTGCCTGAGTCTGAGCCCATATGAAGAACGATACGCATACTAATTAAAATGTTATCCAAAGTCTTCACTCCATTGACAACTAATTAATGTGGTGACATCTTTATTGCAGGAAACAAACACGTTTCTATCTGTTGACTGTATATCTCCTTTCACCACGTTCCATGACCCTCCCATAATACCACATTTTCTCCATAGTAGCAAAGGAGCTATACAACCAAATGGTAAGGATTTATAGGTCACAGGAAACAGCTGGTGAAGTGTCTGTCGAATTTGAGAGGTTTTGTAGCGCTGAAAGGGTCTAATTATGCTCTTTATTTAGTGCATGCTATCACAGATAACGTGTTAGTTATCTGTGATGCTATGAAGTTCAAAACTATTTAGCTTGGTGTCGGACCATCTCAAGTGTCTCAACTTTGTAGACAATACTCGGAGAACACTATAGCGAAACTCAGACCGAAGACTGAGGCCGAAAACACTCCTCCGGATAGTAAATATTTTGAGGGAACGGAGAGATATCGCGTCGACAAGTGTGAAAGACGATGATTTATGCAAAAAAATAAGACATTTAGAGAAAAACTAAGCAAACCCGGGAACATGTTTTAGTTTATGTACTCAAGTTTCATCCACAGTTGAAAAATGACCATCTTTGACTGTGTTAAAGTTAAATCATTTTGGGTGAAAATCGATCAAAAACGCAGTTTTTGGGTAAAAATCAGTAATGTGCTTGAAAATGTAAAAAGAAACCACAACTTCAAATATAGACTCAACATAATAAATGAAGCACATAGCGTATTTATTTTGTACTGTCTTTATTGTGAAATATTATGAAAGAGAGAGAGACAGAGACAGAGAGAGACAGAGAGAGAGAAAGAGAGAGAGACAGATGAGAGAGAGAGAGAGAGAGAGAGAGAGAGAGAGAGAGAGAGAGAGAGAGAGAGAGAGAGAGAGAGAGAGAGAGAGAGAGAGAGCGTGGTAAACGAAAACGATTACACATTTAGTAACTAGAGTAGTAACTCGTCATCTCTTGTAACTATAGTAACTCATCATCACCTGTAACTGGAGTAGTAATTCGTTATCACAACTTCGTTTTTATAATGATTTACATTTGTAGGCTATCAACAATCTTATATCATATGTGGTCAAACAAAGGATCATATTTGAATATGGTGTCATCCTTCCTTATTGAGTGCTCGTAATTCATAACTATAGTGTGTTCGGATTATTATATGACGAACAGGAGTTTTGTCGTGCCATGGATCTCTGATGTATCCCATAATACATCCTTGATCTTGCTGAGCTATATATTCTTATTCAAATCATACGCAGTGACAGACAGAGATTACGTGTATCCAGTGTGCAGCTGGCAAGTGCTACCATAATACTTTTAACTCAGTAACTGGATGTAGTGTCTCACAGATATTATAAATATCATTTACTATGGAACCATGATTATATATGTTTTCTAGTGTGCCCTAAGAAGATTGAAGTGCTCATCGTTCCCCATTTTAGCATAATTTCTGTTAAAGCTCAGAAACCAAACGTGGTCTGAAAGAAGACAAGTTCTGTCACACTTTGATTACTGATAACATCAGCTATTGTCATGTAAATTAGTGATCTTGTCTTGTAAAAGTGGAATATTACGTTCGGTCAGCTGTTGAATCATAGACCCTACAGGAAAGTCTATGGTTGAACTACTGGTTGCTATGTTGCTGGTTGCTAGGTTTTCTATTTATACCTTTGATGAATGAATCTAGTTTTTGGTCCACATTGACTCACGTAATTACTTGACGGTAGGTTTCATCATAGACCCCACACGAAATAGGGTCGATGGTTGCATCATGGAAGTGTGTATAATTTTATACACACCCGATAAAACCTACCATCATCTACGTAATCATTCAATGTGGATAAAAAAAAGCTAGATTCACTCAGCAATGGTATAAACATGAGAGTATAACCCACCCGTGGGTTATACTTCCATGGTATAAATAAAAACAGTTACCGTGGAGGTAGGACTGACAACAGCAGGTAGTTACAAGTATTCAACAGCTGGCCGAACGTATGGGGCGAGTCATCGGCACCGTGACCCAGCTGGCATTGTTTCTTTCTTGTCTGTGCCTTCCACTAGTAGGGATTTTTGTACAGAAAACGACAAATTATGTACTATAGTTCAGATCGAGTTAAAATCTGTACTTTTATGCTTATTAGGCTGACGTTTCTGTACTTTCCAATTAACACCTGTCTAATCGGATTATAAAATAGTTCTGATTGCTAGTCGGAAGAGATTTGAATACATTTGCATTTAGTTCAGAATATATTCATGAGTTCAACCGTATAGTAAACATATGAATATTCAAATCTACCTAGCATGATATTGTATTGTATCTATAGGTTACTTGTCTATGGCTATAGCGATGGTGTACAATCTTATTATTTACCGCGGTACATAGTGTAGCGGTAAATTAATGTCTCAACTTTTCGCATAAATATATTACTAAAATTGAGTGGTGGTACTAGCATGGAGGTAGTCTTCCTACGTCCATGGTACTAATATTTGATTCAAGACACATACAGTATTTCTTTTACCATGTGAAGGGCGTTTACACACATTTATGTATGTGTACATGTACGACACGTACAACTACGCTATAGCTTGTAAACGTTAGCAAAAGCTAAACATTGTGTCTATCAGCTGATGGAATTAATTATACAAAGGTTATAATAACGCACACGCAGTTCAAAGTGTGTAGCATTGAGTTTTCGTCTGTCTTGGTCGATATTTATACATTTATATTGAATATGTATATTTATAGCAGACCACTAACTAAAGCCCTCACTACTTACTACTTGAATTCTATAAATGTTGTGGATCACCTTGGATGTTTAAAGGATAAAACAAAATACTATCCTTACAATGCGTCGTCATAAATCTTTGGAAACTACAAATGTACTGACCCGCTTACAAGTTACACTCTAATATATCGGTTATGTAGCGGCGAATTAGTTCATATATTATAAGAGACCCGATGTTATTCAAGTTATAAACGCGTTCCGCAATGTTACGGTATCGTCATGGATGAACTTTCTTGGAGTACATTATGTATGTTGATGTCCCGTCATATATTTTTATATTTTATCCTGCTGTTTAGGTTTGCCTGTAAAAACAACCATCATATACCACCATACTAGCAATAGTCCCTCTTCATATTGACACCATCCGCGACATTTATCTTCTGTGGAGACTTTTTTGAACATTCAAACCTTAGGAGCAGTCGTTTACCTTGCATTTTGCAAAATTGTTCAGTTCATTTACCTACCATACGTTTATTTATGAGGCAGTCAATAGTCAATGTGTGAAAAAATAGATGTATAAGTTTAAAGTGTAGGTAATATAGCCATAGAGTTGTATCACTATCACAATGAAAGTCGGAGTGAAATTTGGGTATTGAAGAAAATATTCATGTACTCCATGGCTTTCGAAAATGTGTATGGTTTTAAATTTTACGCCAACAAATGGCCTCCTACATGGTATGCCAGCTAAGTATTTCCAAATACAGTTTAGAGCCCAATGTGAGACGTTTTTCTGTTTGTAAATAAATCCCTCATTGTTCAAATATGGACACTGGGGCGGGGGGGGGGGGGTACTGTATAATAATTTATTAAATACACATTAATATGTGTAGCCGGGAGTAGTGCAACGAAAATTCTTGGGTCCATTTCGGGGAGGGGGGTTTCAAAATAGCCCCCCCCCCCTCCCCCACCGTTAATCCAATCCTAACGTCAGTTCCCGCGCTGCGTACGCGTATCATTATTGACAATGTGCGCAGTACTTTAGGTCTTGAATGGGAGGGGGCTTGTATTAGGCCTATTCCGTATTTGTCCATGTGCACATGGCGTTGGCTAACGTTTCGAGTATACTATAGCCGTTGTTCAATTAAAAAAATTAAAGATGCTGTATACACGTGGAAAAGAATTGGTCAAAATACCACACCCACTCCCCCTGTTAAATGCAATGCACCATCATAACATTGTATGTGCGCTTATTACACAGCCATGATGTTTGACGTGATGTGACGTGACGTGACGTATATGTCTACACATAAATGACACTTTTTTAAATTTTTATTTTATTAACATAATGCTGAAGCAAACACGGATTTATTCATTTATATGAAATAATGACCTATGGTGAGTGATTGCGAAACAGTGGGGTGACCAAGTATAACCCTCCTCTTGTAACTACGGGATATTAAAAATGACATTTTATGTTCCATTAGGCAAAGCAGATATAAATGTTTGTTTCCGATAACATGACTCCAAAAATACACTACCGTTGAGAAACTGCTTAGACCCCAAAACGAAATACTCGTTGGTCACAATACTTCAACGTGTAATTCGAAGTAATTTAAGGCGATTATATGTGAAGTCAATGAACACAATATACGCTCTATTGTTAGTATTAAAATTCAACTTCATATATTTTGAAGACTCACATGCTCTGGAATGGGGTTTTAAAAATATAATTGACCATATATACCTTGACAAGAAAATTACAGTCACGGAAATAGAAGTCAATTCTCAACATTTTACCTTTGGAAAAAAATGTTTAGGGTCGGCGGCTTAAACTAGGGTCGGTAGGGTTACCAGAAACACACCACTTTTTTATTTGGCCTTACAAAACCAAAACTGAACAAACTCATCTAGTTGAAGATTATGAGACTACAAAAATGGACTGCTGCCTGTCTACACATAGATGTATAATACAATGATCTTACCTTGAGCTACATGGTCTACTGTACACCGTACAATACGGCTGAGTTGTGGGCATTTTTTATTGTACGTGGTACTGGAAATCAAACTGATAGGTTTCATTTGTGTGTTTCCAGATAAAAATGATCTTTTGAAGGGGCCTGTGTGACTTATTTGGGAAAAGATCATCAAAGAATATCGCGAGTAGCGTCGTAGCCATTCGACTCGGGGTGATCGAACCAGTGACACTTTAGTTTTACTAAATAAACCCCGCCCAGTGACAAGTAACACATGTGTTACTTGTCTGTGCCCCGCCCAAAACAATGAAAGAGTGGACCTCAAGTTTGAAACTATATATTCAAATACAAATATTCAGAAACCTTGTGAAGACAGTTACAAACTACAAAACACACTAACAAATTGGGGACTTTTGGGGAGTTTGTGTTCCGGGGGAAATATATATGAGGGAGCACTAAAAGCTGTTACACTAGCTCAAATATTGGTATCTAGCCCGTTTCTGGCATAGCAGTAACAGAGAGGATCGACATACGTTTCACTCGATTTGATTTACGGCGTGGAAAGATGTACAGTGACATGGCAAAAGTGTTGTACCCTGAAACTCAAAATTGGTGGTGGATTGAAAAATATAGTATGGCGTTTGTAAGACTTGACTGGTTACTTCCTCGAGTACAACAATGAGCCAGAGTATGTCAGTGAATATGAATCACAAATTATAACAGTATATACTGTACACATACCGTACATATATGATGTACATACATGTACAGGTAAAGGGGCATATGGAGAGTGCATTGGTGAACCATGGTGGAATTTATAATAGAAAGCATGCGTGAACTAATTTGAGTCGTAAATTTATCAACTTTCAGTGTCCTGGCTGAAACTTGGCGGGCCTATGCATCAAGTTACCAAGTTATTTACTTAGCAAGTTTCAGGCCCCAGTCTGAAAGTTGGCCAATTGGCGGGCCTATGTACCAAGTTACCAACTTACTGAGCACGTTTCAGTCCCCTGGCTGAAAGTTGGCGGTTTGGCGGGCCTAAGTACCAATTAAGTTACCAACTTACTTAGCAAGTTTGAAGTTGAATACCCTGGCTGAAACTTGGCGGATCTATGTATCAAGTTACAGACTCACATGTACTTACTTAGCCAGTTTCAGTTTCCTGGCCGAAACTTGGCGGACCTATGTATCAAGTTTTCCTCAGTCGGGCATGGGGGGGGGGGGGGGGGGCAAGTTTTGGTGTAGATTTGAGGACAATTGAATTTATTTGTTTAGGTCAACTCGCTATGGCAATGTATACAGATTATCTGATTACGTAACATTGCAGATCAAAGTATTACCTGCCACGGCGATTTATTTTAAAAGCTGACATTAATATTATTATTTTGGTCTAACAAAAATTGAAACTATTGTGGCGGGAATTTGGGGATGTTTTGTATTAATGTTATAGGGAAGAAATGTATTAATCGCCATCTTGGTTTCCGTACGGCGACAATCCCGAATACCCGGATGCACGGGGGGACAATAAACCTTGCAGCAAGGCCTATGTATCTTGTAACCGGTGTTTATTTTCAAAGCTGGCCTTGATATTATTTCTTTGTTAAACAAATAAATGAATCTATTATGCCGGGAAGTTAAGAATATTTTTGCTTTATTTTCCTCAGCGAGATGGAGGGGGGGGGGGGGGGGGTGGTGCTGGCAATGTGGAATTTGTTTGTTTAGGCATACATGTGTATATTTACGTCAACTCGTTATTACATAGAGATTATCTGATTACATAACATTGCAGAGAAAAATACTGCTTGTCACCTAATTAACATATCTAATTAGCACAGTTTTCGTGTACTGTATATTCGTGTTGGCTAGACAGCCTATCTGCCGAAATACCAGAAACAAGGGGAAATCATAGTCCCCAAAAGGATTCGAATTTATTAAAGATGCTCTTTTCGCTCACCAATGTTAATTTCGTTTCAGACATCTAACGCAATTCTCATGAAGGCGCGACATTGCGCAAATATCCATAATCGGATAAAATCTAATATAATATTACTTTTTAGACGACATTATCCGATAAAAAGTACTATGTACGTGTGAATGCTAATATTAGAGTCTAATATTAGATGTTAGACCCCAAGTTAGATTTAACCGACATAATCCTATAGAAACTAATTCTGGGGTTCGTGAGACACGCGACGTCTAGCAGAGGTAGTTTTTATCGGGTCATATTGGATAAAATCTAATATTAACGCGGACCCACAGAGGTACTTTTTATCGAAAAATATCGGATAAACTCTAACTTACATTTTGACTGATAAACTCTAGCCCAGGGGGTCGGGACCATGAGCGACGTTTAAGTTAGAGTCTAATATTAAATTTAGATATTAACATAGAGTTTATCCGATATGTTCCGATACCAATTATCTCTGCTAGACGTCGGGTGTCGCACGAACCCAAACAGGGTAACAGGTATTTTTTAATCGGATAATATCGGATAAAATCTAAGTTAGAATCTAAAATCTAATATTAGACTATAATATTACACGTCGCTCATGGCTCGATCCCACAGAGGTACTTTGTATCTAATATCGAATAAACTCTAACTTAGATTTTATGCGATAAAAACTAGCCCTGAGGGTCGGGACCGTGAGCGACGTTTAAGTTAGAGTCTAACATTAGATTATAGACTCTAACTTAGATTGTATCCGATATGTTCCGATTCCTATTATCTCTGCTTGACGTCAGGTGTCGCTATTATCCGATAAAAACTACCTCTGGGGTGCGAGCAACATGCCTAAAAATGTGTGGTTCCCATTACGCTCAATTTTAGAATAGGTGGGTTATTTTATTTACATACTCACACGTGAGTGTCTAGTTCAGATATTTATCTTTGTTTTCCGTTGTTTTCCATACGGTCTCTCTGTTATTGGTTTCTTCTCATCAGATGTACAGCTATTAGAGTTTGGAAGGAAATTTTTATATTGTCTTTTTAAGTTTATATCAGTTTCCGCAACCACTATTTCTTGCCAGACTTCACAATTTTCGCGATTTTAGTTTTTTTCCTCGAATTCGTACAAAAGGTTTAGGGTCAGCAGTAGGCCTTAGATCAGAGTGAGGCCTTAGGGTGTAATTTTAGATTTTAGACTCAAACTAGAGTCTGATAATCAGACGGTATTACCAGATAACGCATATATGTACAATGTCGCACTGTCCTCGTAATTCTTGTATGGGATTTCAATCTAAGATCTTGCTTTCCAAATCACAAGAGACTTCCTATATAAACTTACTAATTTCAAGTTGCTGTTAAAACGTACGGTAGGAATGTGGGGTTTAAGTCTACTAGTAATTTTTAATTTCACTAATACATGATACATTCATGGTGCATGGTGCAATCCGCGAGCTCGAAGTCTACGTCCAGAGCATATACCCGAACTCGTGTAGCCTATGCACAGGACATGGACTTCGGAATCATTATCAAAACCCGCATACAAGGAAGAAATGTCTGTTCGAAAGCGTACCTTTTGTGCCACCCTTCTTTTCGAAAACAATTGCACACGGTACAAAATGGTAATTCGGGTTGTTACGGTTTGGAACGTCTAACATGGTAAAAAGTATTGGGAGGGATCAAAGATTACTATGTGTCCTCTACAAGCGACAGTGGAAGGTGTCTTTGGTGTTCCATTATCGTAAACCACATCTTCTTTTACGATCGCGAGACAGTCGAAGATGCCATGGTTCTTTCACACACAAAACTATTATTTATGAATATGTGATACTAGAAAGCTGATTTATCGAGTTAATACCTCTGAACCCGTACGATTTAGGTCAGACAACTGATCTGATTTACATAGTAATGTACGGTACATGAGATTGTATAGCACGGCATAGTCTCGCTGCCAGACTCGTGACTATCGTCCCTAATCTGTTTATGTATACCGAGCGGCGCAGCCGCGAGAAGAGAGGGACTAGTACAAGTCCCTCTCTTCTCGCAGCTGCGCCGCTTGGTATACATAAACAGATTAGGGACGATAGTCACGAGTCTGGCAGCGAGACTAAGCACGGCACGGCACAAATGCGCACACGAATCCTTCTGCAGTACCATAGCCTGCGGGGGAGGGGCAGCCCTGAGATTTAGAAAATAACAAAGAAAAGAAGAAACTTTTCGAATACTTAGCAATGTTATTAAAATCGTTATTTACGTGACGATTCCTAGCACGTGCGAAATTGTAACCTTTAAATTTGCAGTGTAGCGAATTAAAAATTCTTTGTGCGGGAAAGTGCAAAGGAACTTGTTGCTCACATGCACTGTGCATTTCTTCCGATACGATAAGCGAACGAAGTTCGCAGTGAGGGTTTGCCCCTTGGATAGCGATGTTCGGTCGTGTGTCATATTGTATCGGAAGAACATCTGAGATCTAGCAGCTAGACGAGGTGAAAATTGTCTTTCTGCCAAAACAAGATGGAAGGTGGCAGGCTAAGTACCTCCCTGTATAGGTTAGAACTCATTAGAATAGAATTGGTTTATTTATATAGCGGTATGTCAACGAAAACATTATCCACATCGCTTTACAATTATTAAAAAATGCAAAATAAAACAGACTTCATTGTTGTGTGAATCACATTCTAGAACGAGTTGTGGTCTTATAATCAAAATGTTTAATGTTGGATAATGTTAAATGTTTAAAATGTTGTGTTACATCTAAAAATAACTAGGACTATAATTTCTGCTGCAAATTTCTGCGGCAATCTCACGCCGTATTCAGTTTTGTAAATATGTTACTGTATACGTACATAATCTAAAGACCCCAAAATCTAACAATTTGTCACACTGTCATGTAATGTATATAAGTTTGGTGCCTTCAGTCATTCTGTTGAACTGATGCCTGGTTGGACGGTAAATCTGTCATTTCTCAAGGCAAATCGTGTGAACCTATAGAAAACTCCGTACTAAAGGTTGAGATCGGAAGAAATAAACATCAGACCACAAAGGTCATGCAACGAGAACCGGGTCAGAAGTCACGACAAGCGTCAATTCACGCGTTTACAAAAGATGCACACTCACTATTAACACGTTGAAATATTCACGTGAACGGTGTAGTCCCCGCGTTGCGGGATTACATTTATTCCCTATACCAATGCAATATACCCGTAAAATGATAACACACATCTTACCGTTTATTATGTGTGGTTATGTTGGTTTATTAATTTATGCATGGAAGTAGAACGCCATGATTTATGCAAGAATATCCTTAATCCGTGCAGATCCACACGTTTGTAAGTTATTTCCATGACAATATAGTTATGTTTGCTGGAGACTGCTGTTCAGACAATTGTCTGTCTCCTGGTCAAGATGAACTGTCAAACGCTATAGCAATACTTTTTCTCAACGTTATCGCACGTATAGTATCAGCACAGACAAGTACGTAACTTGTCTGTGGTATCAGGCAAAGCAAACTTTAAAAGCATGGATCTATGAATGTAAGTCGGATTCCCTATATTATGACCGAGCTAGATTACATTGATGGTGTTCACTTCATAATATTCTCAGGACCAAAACACAACCGGAGAAATGCCAGCTTTGGATAAAGGTTTGTTCCCAGGCCGATAACTTTGATGTACATAGTATCAAGAAATATCCATTTATATGCTCGCTACACTTTGTCGGAGGATAGGGACATATGATCACCCCGACCCAAAACCTGCTAGTATTACGGCTCGAGGTATCGAACTGAGAATGTTTGAATAGGCTGAGTCTAGTACCGTGCAGTGCACATGTACATAGTCCTTGCGTCCGAAAATACGTCATCGCATCGTGTCAAATGCACGTCGTACATAGAAGAATTGCCAGAATCTTACCCGAATTATTCTCAGATGTTATGTTTGCTCTCCAATTTATTGCAACCTTTACACACAATTTTGAATAAATACTGGCGTATGGAGAACTTATTACTTATTAGAAGCATGTTAGAAGTTATCCGTGACTGAGAACGGGCTGTCGATGTCCAATACACTGTGTGTTAGCTGTCTGTGAGTACACGTACGTCCAGCCCAGAATAGCTAGGTCCTACTGTCCTACCATAGTTGTGAGTCTCGCCATGGAACTATGGGGTTCTACTATTTTTCTGTCACAAAATAACTCATCAATAACCATGGTTGCATGGTTGAGTCACCAGGTCATCACCTGGGACTTTGATATTAATTGTTCGAGGCAACACTGACCGCTCACGTGCGTTTCAGTCTCTATTTGAAAAAACCCCGAAATGGTCTGTAAATGTTTTGGTTGCCACTATGCATTTTACACCATCTTGTGAGTTTCAGCTATTTATTTCGACCTGACATGGTTGAGGTCGGCGAACTATATATTGAGTCCATGTACTGTTGTGTTGTGGCAAAGTTTCAGTCATAAAAAACAGTAATTGAAATCTCGAGTTATTGTGTTTAGGATCACTATATACTGGTTATGATTAGGGGTACTTAGATATCAACTTAAACAGTAGTTAACCCCTGGTTTAACCTCAGGCAGTCTATTTTTTTACTTCGGGCAGTCTCTGGCCATCTCGCTCGCGGCAGTAATTAGTCGGACCCGCCTAATGCATCTGCCGCTACGTATACCATACGGACAGTTTTTCGTGGTTTTGCACTGCACGAGGAATGAAATAATATATTTCCTTTTGGCGTTTTATGGTAGAATGGAAGCGTTTCAAGAGTTCAGTGTTTTTTATATGTTGCGAAATGTTCAGCGATGAGAAATATCGCAGGTGATGGCACTAGCGGCGTCGTTCAAGTGAGCTGCCTTGGCCAAGGAAATGAGCATATTTTCTGTAACTCGTTGTCACGCCAAAAATGCCCTTTAGTTCTCGTACTCTCAAATTGTCAATGTTTTCCATGACGGTTGAAGATGGTTACAAAACGTAGTAATATTTTCGGAGAACGTATTGGCTTTCATGTAAACAGACATGGCCACGGCGAAGCTTGACCACGAACACGTGAATAACAACCGTTGCTAGGTGTATTTGCATTTCTCGCGATACATGGTAGTACTTCCAAGTAGTAAGTAGTGAGGCCTTTAGTTATAGTGGTCTGCCAGTGCTATAATATAAATATACATATTCAATATAAATGTATAAATATCGACCAAGACAGACGAAAACTCAATGCTAAACACTTTGAACTGCGTGTGCGTTATTATAACCTTTGTATAATTAATTCCATCAGCTGATAGACAATGTTTAGCTTTTGCTAACGTTTACAAGCTAGCGTAGTTGTACGTGTCGTACATGTACACATACATAAATGTATGTAAACCCCCTTCACATGGTAATAGAAATACTGTATATTTCTTGAATCGAATGCGAGTACCACCACTCAATTTTAGTAATATATTTATGCGAAAAGTTGAGACATTAATTTACCGCTACACTATGTACCTCGGTAAATAATAAGATTGTACACCATCGCTATAGCCATAGACAAGTAACCTATAGATACAATACAATATCATGCTAGGTAGATTTGAATATTCATGTGTTTACTATACGGTTGAACTCATGAATATATTCTGAACTAAATGCAAATGTATTCAAATCTCTTCCGACTCGCCATCTGAACTATTTTATAATCCGATTAGACAGGTGTTAATTGGAAAGTACAGAAACGTCAGCCTAAAAAGCATAAAAGTACAGATTTCAACTCGATCTGAACTATAGTACAGAACCTGTCGTTTTCTAAACAAAAATCCCTAATAGTGTTGATTGAAAGAAAAAAAAATAAATTCGCATCGATTTTAGACAACGTTTCCTGACCAGAAACAATGCTTTTCTTTTTTGTGGCCACCACGTCTAATTACCGAAATATGTCAATAACATATTAAAACTGTAAGCTACATCAATGATATTTTTTAGGACAGATGTGTTAAGGTATTGCAAATGTATGTACCAAATTATATTGAATTTGAAGCGTGAATTCTTGATATATGGCCTAATTACCGAAAACCACTAATTACAAAAATTGCTCATTAGTATTCATGGAATGTTTACCAAAACCTAATTAGTTCTTGCCGTTACTCTACGGACGACGTCTTCAAAATTTCGTTTGAATTGATCCGGCCGTTGTTTTAGAAAATGGTGATACAGACACACACACACACACACACACACACACACACAGAGACTTTTCAACCCATAATACATTCCTTCATTACGGAAGGAAAACATGTATGCAAATATGTCTAGCAACACGACCACGCCCATAGCAACAGCCAATTGGTCGCTAATAGTACAAAGATAACAACATGGTTGGATAGGCAACTGGATAGTCATTCAGCAAATGAACACCTATACCTAGCATGGATCATCATGTGGATAAACATTTTAATAAACTGTACAGTTGTGCTGCAACGCCATTGGCGCTATTTTTACCATTACTCTGTCCTCTACAGATTGTAGTTTAGGTGATACTCCTTTTCCAGTATCATCACGGGTAAAATGTCTCAGTGAGTAAATTCTGTGAGCTGTGATTGCGCTCTACAGAGGGAATTGTCATGGCTGTTTTGAACAATATGAAAGTATTCTCCAGCTGTAAACTGCAGTGACTGTCTGCGAAACAGCGCAAGGGCTTCTATGAGAGTTAGTGAAGGCTTACTCTCTACAGCTTGAATAGATGTTCCATTGAATCCTCTCCCTAGCTGACTTGACTTTACTGTGGCATAAGAACTAAGCTTGTCTACAGAGACTACAGTAAAACATTGATTACTTAGGCCCTTTGAAATGAATTGAAGTAATGTCAAACTCATCTTTTTGTTGTTTTTTCATAAAGTTCTCTGCCATTATACTAATTGTAGATTTGAGATGTTCACAACCAATACGTAGATGTGAGGTAATATCATGACTTGGCATAGAAGCAATCAAAGAGTTCTGGAGAAAATGTATTAATATAATCAATCAATTGGAATTGCTTCAATTGGAAGCACATTGTGTATGGATACAGAATATATTGTAAGACTTTTGATGTATTTAATTTAATCTTGATGGTGGCGACTTTTGCCGTATATAAAGCGGGAATTTGGGAAAGAAGAGATATTGAACAAATAATAAGAGAAGAAATATTTTATATCAATTATAATAAGAAGAACAAAATGTTGAAAGAGTTTGTTAATGCTTTGTGAGCTACACGATGTATATATTCTTTCAAAGGGATATAAATAAAAGTTGACTTTTGAAAAAAAAAGCAATCAAAGAATCATAAGTACATTAAGAGAAAGAATGTCTTTTTCTAAACCATCAACTTTATTGTTGGCAGCATAGAGAGTGAAAAAGGAAACAGTCTTCAAGAAATGACCCACATTTCCTTTAATAGTAAAGTCCCAAGCTTTTTGTACATAATGTTAGAAGACGAAATCAAACAATCACTAAATACACTTTGGACATGACTTTTTTGAGAGCGGGTCTGGGAATTTTTTTTTACCAAAATAATTTCTCCCCCCCCCCCGCCGTAAATTCTGATTCCAGATTAATCACTGCCTGCGTAATCAAAACTTTAGAACTACAAACTCATTTTGAAAATATCCTTATTCTAAGAAACACCAGTAAAAGAGTACACCGAGTATATGATAGCACAACAATTGCCTGGTAACAGTGGAAGCAAACAAAAAGACGGTGTTTTTCACTGATAACAGCGATCGTAAAAATGCCAACTTGACCGCCTTTTAAATCAATAATAGTGGTGGTAAAGCCTCAGACGCATGACGTTTCTAACACGAAAAAATGAAAGAGATATCAACCAAGCATCAAATAAACATTAAACAAAATAATATAATAACAACAAAATCAAGAATGAAAAGGGGCAATCTTGACCTGTTAAATTTAAAGGTGCCAATAAGAATGACGACCACAGCTTCGAATGCAGAGAGCGCAAGCGGTAACAAGCACACCTCTAACTCCTGCGATGACTGTGCGTGAAATGAGGTAGTTGCGTCATGCCAGGGTCAAGTTGGGTTTCGCAAATGGAGTAGAAATAAGAAATTTCTAGACTTTTACAAAAAAATAATCAATATTTGAAAAATAATCTTAAAATAAAAAATCTTGTTTATATAAAAGTGCTGCAGTTCTAAAAAAAAACAAAAAAACAAAAAAACAAAAAAAACGGAAGTGCGACAACAATTACTTTGACACGTCAAGTTATGTGGTCAGGCAAGTTATTTCTTCTTTTTACCAGAAAGATGCGCTAATTCAATGCAGAAATATAAAGCTCAGTTATGAAATTGAATATATTGCAAATTTAAGTCCAATATTTTCTACAGTTTTTTTACAGTAAATGGCTTATAAAATTATGCGGGAATTTAACATGATACTTCCTGGTTTGATTACTAGCTGACGTTGAGGGCGTCAGCAGGAATAGAAAGCGTCATGAATAACATGAATAACGGTCAAATGGGTGGCCTGCGTTCCGACACTCTTATCCACGAAGATCTGTCTTATCGGCTGGACCTCGAACCCATACCGGTTACACCCATTACGCCTACCATGACTGCAAAGTGTTAGCCTGGCTATAAACTTTATATTATTGACATAGCGAGGCATTACAATACTGTCAAATTTCAAAGGTCACCTCTTTAATGTAAGACAAATGTACATTAACACAGCAGATTTTTAAAGAATTACATTTGTGCTGGAAAACTTCACTGAGACTTTAATATTAGCACTGCCACTAATAGCAGATTTATTTTATTGTTAAAGTAAACAAGAACAGCATTTATTTTATCTAGTTTCAAATCTTTGTGGGGACAATTTACCGGTTTGTTTATTTGAATTAAAAGGGGCGGGTAACAACTCTCATAAGTACACATTTTGCTAGGATGAGAATGATCTACCCCAAAAGGCATTCAGTGATAATGAGTGCCCCCCCCCCAGGGGAGTACCCTCGGAATTGTTCCCAGTTTTCTGGATGTTCTGGAATAGAGTATGAACTGTTTCTTGATGGGTTGAAAATTCGTGATGTGTCAAATTGTCATAGATATACTGATTAGTTGGGGTTTTTATAATTGTGCGTGAAAAAGAAATGAAATCGCATCTTAATGCAAATCGGATAATTAGAATCTCCTTACCTATAATTCAAAAACACAGTGTTTGATATTGTATTTGTAGCCCTTGTCACAAAGCTATTGGGATTGGTACTAGCCCAATCATGCAATTATACAAAATGGCGTCAACCTAGAGGACAAACAACAACAACAGCATAACTTAAAACTTCAGTATTTTTAAAACTAATAAGCACAGTCGTAACATAAACTAATATAAGAATGCAGAACTGAATTAATAACAATTAAGAAACGCGTCTCTTACCTACCAAATATACAGATGATGTCTATTTTTTAAATACAAGACTTCGTAGAATGTAGATCGTAGTCCAATTATGTGTACAAACAAGATCAGCTACGAACTGCACATAAGCTTATATGCGTATATGAGATAACTGACGACACCTTGGTTACATTGGTATGTATATACAAAGACAAGGCACTGTCTGTGGTACATACTGAACAGTTTATGTATAAGTCGTACTTATTCCTAATATATTATTGTAAATGATTGATTCCACATTTTTGACTGTCGATTTACTTTTGTTGTCGATAATTACCAATTAGCCAAATCCAGCTCGATGGCTAACCTCACTAGTGATACCAACTTTGCCTTTTTAGCCTCGCAACACAATATACCGCGATCCCGCAACACCTTCATTAGCTCAACTACTTTCATCTTTTCAATATCTGCAGCATCCATACTTATTATTAGTCTTGTATGGACAACTCCAAAAATCAACTCCACACTGCAGACAAAATCGAGATCTATTCGATGATAGAGGGCGCTGCGTCGCATAGCAACGAACGAAGAGAACCCGGAAATCAGCTATTTATGCCATTGAACCAGGTCGGGATTTCCCCGCCGCGACCTTCGAACATATTGTCGAATGTCGTTCCATGGTAACTATCCTTTGTTTATGTGTGGCGTAATAAACGGCGCCTTATTTGAGTTTGACGCCGACACACATAGTAGTACTCGTAGGCGAATAGCTAGTGGACATTAGGTGCGGGTTAAACACTAAAACTTAAAGGAACGCTGAATTTATAAACAATATTTTAATTGAACACGTAGATAATTGATATAAAACAAATGACAGCGTAAGTTTCATACTTTAGAAGATACTTTTTCATTAAATCATTACCAAAGTCGTAATTTTGACGGATTTGGACAGTTTCTCTGTTCATCGCCATTTTGTTTTTCAAAACGAGGCTGAGGAGCCACGGTGACCCCACGAGTATGTACAGTGTGTACCGTGTATTACTATTAGCTTAGTAACAGGTCAGGTAATCGTGACAATGAATGCCGGTCTTCAGCCCTATCAACGTGAACCAAGACGACGGGCGACAGATTCACAAGACACTTGTGAAGAAGTTGTTCTTGTTGACAATCCCGATACTCTGGAAGACAATGAATGGCGTACGGGTGACATTTCGTGGTGCCGTTGTGGGGAATGTAACCCTATGGCCACTGTTGAAGAGTGTATTTGTTGTCACGAGATCAGTAACGTCTATGCAAAGATCGATGAGGAAAACCTTGTATGTGTTGTCCAACACCATGATTTTGATTTTATTTGTTTGCATCCTGGAGTTTTAAGGACTGCAATTATCGCTCGTAGCGACATTCGTCGCAGTGAATTGTCAGAACCACTTTTGAACGAGGCATACCGCCATCAAGCCTATAGACAGTTCACTTATTGGGTACACAATCGCCTTGGAAAAGGCGTTCGTCGTGTGATCCCTGCGTGTGTCGTCCTTAGAATTCGACAAGAGTTTCCAAGCCCCGATGGCAACTATGTTGGCTTCCTTGAGTCATTTGACATCAACTGAAAGAAGTACATAAACGTGTTGTGTCTCCACTACGACCCAATCTGATTAAAATCCGATGTAGACGTCGGCTAATCGTGCATTGCTATCTTAGCATCGTTATTTAGCTTGAATTGACCTTCGTAGTACATGTTTACGTTTTTAGCCTGATCGCCTCCTCTAGAGGAGGCGATCAGGCTAAAAACGTAAACATCTACTACGAAGGTCAATTCAAGCTAAATAACGATGCTAAGATAGCAATGCACGATTAGCCGACGTCTACATCGGATTTTAATCAGATTGCACTACGACCGTAATGGCTGACACAGGTGGTCGCCATCTTGATATTGCAGAGTTCACCGAGTGTAGTCAAAACATTGACATGACCCTCGGCCCTCCACTATCTAATGTCAATACCAAACAAAAACGGCCCTTTTCAGGGCCACCACATTTTCCAAAAAGAGATATGACATGTTCCTAATTTCCACAACCACTTTAGTCTAGTTCCTTACGACCATGAACAGGCATGATTGTCAGGAACTAGCTAACACACGTACATTGGCATGCAACCCCTGTCATTTTCACACTACTCGTCATACAAATTATACGGGTCACACAACTTACATTTATAGGGTTGGAATATTGTTTCATCTTTTTTATGTGATCGATTATTGACCAGACAAGTTTATGGACTTAGTAGTCAAATTTATGGAAGTGAATTGTTTCAACTACAATTTTCCATTGATCTAACCACCACATAATACAGTTGGCAGTCAAGATGTATGGTAGTATATATGACCGTGTACTGCAAATTTCAAGCACTGGTCACCCTGAATTTTCTGTTCATTATATTTTTTCATAATATGAAAGGTATGAACTCTGCCAAATGTGCATGTTTATTATTGGCAGGTATTTTTGTTTGTTTGTTTGTCAATATTTGATTCTATTTTAAAATAAAACTACCAATTCAACAATGATTATTACAAACATTCATTGTCATATTTTATTTAAATAAGTTAGTTCCATTACAGTGGCAATAAAACATAGCCAATACATCTTAAATCCATCACCAGTAGAGACCTTCAAATGCTATGTTTCATAACCTTCATTAGTGATTACAGTAACATAAATACTACTGTAGTATATTTCCTTATATTTTTCACGTTCACTGTCATCTTGAATATTGCTACATTGTTTGAAACAAATATCGACCAACTTGAGTGGGTATGACAAAATTTGTAATGTATCTAGGCTGTAAGTGCAGATTAAATTATGAGAGTAACAAGTACATAGAGCTGTTCCTTTTTTCGATTGTTACCATTGTACAACAAAGCATAAAATACATAAATTCATGGTTTTGCATAAATGTGCTAATAGTATATAAATTATAATAGTTCTTACATTTTATCAAGGCTTGATTTCAATGCTCCAACTAGAATTTTACGGAATCAAACTGTTTTCAGGGAGAAGGTAAGTCACATAGTAAATAGCCACCTCATAATTTGGAGCACGAGTTGAGTCATTATTGTAATGTAATGTAATACATGTTTTTATTGTAGGTGTTATTTTTTGTCCTGTCTTCCCTTACAAGTGAACTTTTATTTAATGTATGTAATAGTGTTTGTTTTGTATAATGTTATTGTTGGGGCCTGTTAATGGTACTCATCAAGCAGGCTATTCTTTTAATAAATAAATAAATAACAAAATATTTTCAAATAAAATACATTCATACTGTCATTTTACTTTACTCATCAAATTTGTTATGATCAATCAATATTTTTGACAAATGGATATACTGTATATTTTTATCAGAAAATATTAGTTACAAGTCACTGCACCAATTGACTAGTACCCTCCCCCCCTTTATGAAAGAGTGCTTCCCAAAGAGTGATACATGTATATGTATGTATGCAAAACATTTAGTAGGCAAGTGCAAAATGAAATGTATCCACTATAATCAAACATAATTGTTGTCTTCAATAACATGCTTTCGGAGAATATGGTAGGTACTGGTAGAAAGGGAAGGTTTCTTAAATTAGTCAATCACATGAACAATGAACTCTTTGATTAAGAACAGAGTAATTACAATAATCAAGACAAATATGTGTGTAATAAACCGACACAATGTGTAGATGGTACAGTACAATTTCAACTTTTAGTCTGAAAGACTTTCGCCATAATTTAAAGAGTTAGTAGAACACAGATGTGGTAAAAGACTAAAATACACGTAAATTCTGTCCATTTTATGAAAAGAAATGCCTAAATATCCCATAATTTTAGATGATGAATACACTCGTACAAACTATGCCTTTCCAGTAAAAAGGTCAACCGATCAAGTCACTATAATTGTATATAATTAGACTGTATTGTAAAACATGTATCTGTACATGTATAAGACAAACCTTAAAATATCATTTTTGTTATTGAGGAGACACTTGCCAAGGAACATAACTTATTCTGAGAGACTTTAAGATACTGTATTTCCACAGTTTAGTTTTTCATAAATTAACAAAGGTTTGGGGAGAAATTAGGGGAATTGATGGGACACTGTGACATGCATCATATGTATGTTTGTAAAATGAATGATTGTGTTAATCTTTCCACATTAGTAGTACAAGGATCAAACCAATACTTGGGGTATCGACTTTCAAATATCCAACTGTAGTTTGAAGTAAACTGGCAGAAAGTCTGTAAATGGTACATAAACGAAATGTCTAAATTTGACATTTTCTATGAGCCCAAAGTATACTAAAGATTTCTGAAACTTACAAATTTATAGACCAACTTAGTAAATTTATGGATAATTGTCATTAGCAAGAGGAAACCCAGATACAAAGGAAGTAGTTCACAATCACACTACAAGACTCTTCAAAAAATCCCATCATGTTTAGTTGATGATAAGAATGAACTATTCATTTCTATTATTTACAACAAAATTCAACCAACCGTATCTCTTAGCCTATCCCAAGCTGTATTATAACTAACTACTAGCAACAACTTTCTCTATTGATCACTGTAATTTTTTTCACTCCCTATTGTTAAACTAGTGTACATCTCATCATACAAGTTTCCAGTAGAGTCTTTGGGATATGGACACTGTGGAGTTTCTAATCTGGTACAATAAACAAAATCCTAAAGTTGTGCTGTATTCTAGTTGTTAATTTAACATCAAATGCTGTTTGTTTGCCGTCTGATTGAAGCAAGTGAGAGTATGTGTGTCATTTTAACTGTGTAGTGATCAGCCAGTCTTGGTCTTATTACAACTTATTTACGATGAAACATCAGGGAGTGAAAGATTACATTGTGATCAATAAAGAAACTTGCTGCTGGTAGGTAGTTTTAGCAGAGCTTAGGACAGGCTAAGAGATGCAGTTGATCAGACATTGTTTTAGATATATTGTCCAGTACACCATTTCAAAATAAATTAACAATATTGTGTTCAAGATAATCCAGGATGTGAGAAAGAGAATATCTTCCCCTAGAAACACAGTGGATTCATTTGCATATATTTGTATTAATTTAATTCAGCCTGAATCTTGTAGTGTAATTGTCAGCTACATCCTTTGCATAAGGCCTGTCAGAATGAGCTATGTTCTTTGGCAAGTCTGGATTTGTCACATAGTGCTTCCCCAGTATGACACTGTTGTCTTCTCTGCGAGACAATATCATGTCCATTAATTGTTGTCTAAAATTATAGGTCTTGTCTTTGTACATTTTCTTGACTACCCATTCTCCCTTTCTTTTTGGGTAGGAAAGTCCAAACTGAAGAGTACCTGTCGGACAAACAAAACTACATTAATGACACAGTACAACAACTGCAATAACCAAAATGATTGTTAACTTGATCAGTAGAAACCACACAACATTAATGACACAGTACTATAACTGCAATAACCAAAATGGCTGTTAACTTGATCAGTAGAAACAAAACTTGCATCAAATGGCACATGACTTGGTTTGGTGTAAAGAGTTATTAGTGTACAGTGACACCAAAACAAGTCCCTGCTACAGACTTACCGTCTTTGGTTGTAGCCTGCTCCCTTCCCACATTCTCATTATGGTCTAGCACTGCTAACTGGAGACGTGCCCTCATTCCTTCGTAACTAAAGTGATCTCGTTTTGGACAATACTTCAAGAGCATCCCATGAAACACTTCAAGATTACCTACAGAAAGATACAAGTGAGCAAAACATTAACATACTCCATTTTAATACTCGACTACTTACAAATGATCATACATGCCCTGATGCATGCTATGAACAGTGAGCAATAGAACTCCCTGATAGAAAACAACTTTGTACATCATATAAACTGTGTCAAAACCATGCCAAAATGGACTAGTTACATTACATAAAATGACACTATAAATACTGCCAAGGTTTCTTTTTTCTATTTTTGTTAATCATAATTATAATGCTTGTACTTAGTACCTGTATGTTTAAACAATACCATCTTCTTCATGTCCTTCAGAAGTTTTTTATCCAGTATGATAGCCCGGATAGCGTTGTGAGGTGGTGAGTCTGGTTTCAGCCACGAAGTTTCTGTTTCATCTTCAAGTGACAATTTACCATGTAAACACTTATGAAACCTCTCGGCGCTGGCCCACTCATGGATATTGCACACATGGTGCAATACAGATATCCACATATCTTTCAGCATCTACAAACAAGATGAATAGGTAAACATATTAAAACACTGGCAAAATCCACCTGTTTATACTTGTATTATTTCATCAAAATTTGAGAAAGCTTACTATACCAATGAAAGCGGGGTTATATACTTTAGTGAGGTTCTGAGAATGTGTCAAAGCCAGTTCACATTATCTGTAACGCTGTGTCTTTCTTTATGAAATTATTATTTATCAATCTAATGAATTAAAGTATACTTTACATTGAATCAGGTAGTTATGATGGCTGACCTTCAACATATGACATGACTATATCAAATATTTATATTTAAACAGAGCTGATTGTAGCAATTTCAAATTCATAACACATTCCCATACTTAAAAGTTCACTCTCCTGTTTGGTTTACAATGCTACCACACCAAGACAAGTCTACTAGCACTAACAATTTTTTTCTTATCATTACACTACCACAAAGATAATGTAATACACTCACTTCATAATCACCATTACAGGAGGCACAACACCACCAAAAATGATTGACAATTGATGGTCTCCATGGGCCAACATCTTCACACCCTTTTGTTTTTGCTTTCTGTCGGAGTTTCTTGTCAACATTCTTTGCAACATGAAAAACGTCATACTCATGTGACATTGATGGATACAAAGTATTCATATCACAGCTTATTTGGGGGTGTCTATCTGTAATCATCCCATCTACCTTTACATCCTGTTCATCTAGATATGTGAGACCGCGATTGAAAGCAACCCGCTCCATATTTGTAGAAGCTTCTCCTGGTGCCTCCGTCACCTGGACCAGTTCAAAATGCAGTATGAGATCTGTCTCCTCTTCCATGAAAGAGTACGAGAGATATTTAGCACAATGGCCTGGAGAATCGCTACGGCCATCTCCACTGACAAACACGTGTTGAAATCTCAGAGCATCAATTAGTACATTGTGTTCATAATCATACAGATTTTGAATTACAGGAAAGAGATATGTTCTCTGAATGTTCATAAAATGTCTTTCTGAGAGAATGTTTAAATTGAATGTCTTGGCAATGTCAAATATTTTCTGATACGTTCCACCAGCAAACAGAATAGAACCAGACAGCTCCAAGTTGCCTAGGGGCATGTTCCTTAACATGGGTTGCGACTCCCATCTCCCAGAGTGACTATTTAGACAAGTCCAGTTATAAACAACCATTGTACCGCGATATGTTCTTTGAACATGAACAAAGCTCCCACATTCCTGACACTTTTCAAAAAGCTTGTCTAATGAAGATTTATACACAAGGAACACTGGGTTTTTTCCATCGTCACCTGTGTGCATACTTTCATCAAGATCAGTATAACAGGATTCAATACTATAACTTGATAGGTCAGCATCATATGAGGTATCATCATCATCATCATCATCACTACCAACCTCAGAATCTGTAAAAATTAAAAAAAATATCCACCTTTTACTATGTGCTGAACTTTTGTTGAAGCATTAGGAAGTGAGTTGATGTTAAATGGATAAACATTGTAATTTTTAATGAATGAAATTAATTATTATGTATCAACCTGAAAAACATAAATACACAAATAAGTAACAACATTCAGGTTTATTTGTAAAAAGTAACTGATCGATGATAATTGATGAAGTGATTCTACTTATCAATATTATGCCAAGTTAGGTTGTACATCAAATCAAGATAACCACACATCAACAATGCATATTTATCTGAGTTCATGTTACCTGTAGTATATGCATCACTTTCAGCTGTGTCACATTCAAACTCAGGTAGGAGAACACGTGCAGTCTTCTTCTTTGGGGTTGACGACATTGGCATCTGTTTTTTCCTTTTTCTTGATCCAGGTTTTGTGGGAGCAAAACTGTAACAATGGTCATGTTGCACTGTCTCTTTGTCTGGAATTGGGTCAGTCTAAAAATAAGATACATACTATTATTAGATTAAAAATAGTCCCAATGGCATTGTATCACAACGCCATACAGTTTTTAAAAATGTTTATCAATATGGCGAGTCATGCTAGGTATACATGTTCATTTGCTGAATGACTATCCATGACAGGAAACAAAGACCGTCACACGGTCTGAATCAAAATCACTGCAGTATCAGATTAGTTATGCTATGTTGAAGTTGCTTGTTGCTAGCAACCTGTATTTATGAATATATAATAAGTGATTTTTTAAAAGGATTTTGACATTGGTCTTTTTCATTGGGTTAGTCAGAATGTGATGTATCTAATTGTTCATTGCTATACTGTTGTACATATGCTAATTTTGGCTGAAAGTTATTTTGGAAAATGGATACTACTATAGGCCAGGGATTATGTATTAGCCATGTATACTACCCAATGCTACAATTATTTCAAACTAAACGTCAAGAGAAGAGTAGACTTTAAAAAAAAACATTAAAAAGTTTGTGCACAACAGGGACGTATACCTACATGGTGTCGCATCTGGCTGAAATCTTGTGATACTTACATGTACCATACTTAAGTTACTATGGAGGACTTCAAAAACTCACAAGATTTTGTGACGTCATTACATGTACCCACCATGTTGGAAATTTGTATGCAGTCGCCCTTGTCAAACTCCACAAAATACAATGGCCAACTATTAACCTATGTACTATAGTGGTCTGAGATTGTGCTTACCTGTGTGGACGTGCTCACTTTCAGTACAGTACATTTTTTGCAGTGGCATGGATTCGACTCTGACTGATTTGTGGGACCAACACCTGATACTGAATCACTATCAGACAAATCTTTTTGAGTTTCAGTTACAGGAACTTCACTTAAAGCTTGTTTGCACCCTAAGTGACGTTTTGGAGCTATATCCTGCAAAATATAAACCAAAAATAATAAATAAAAAATAGTGCAGGCAGACAAACACCACACCACATATATAGCTCACTTCTACACTTCATTAGTTCAGTTGTGCTAAAATATGTACATGTATGTAATAAATGAAAAGAAAATGATGTTACCTTACAGAAGGCTCTTATACTGAAAAGTAATGTAATTAGTTGAAATCCTAGCTCTGGATGTATATGGTATGAGGTTCGACACGTCTTCCCTCTACGCTATGGTTGCTTCCCTATTATGAATAGTGAAACTTTGAACAGATTTCATTCACACTGTTTGGGAATAAAACGAACACAAACCCTTGCTAATGACAATACAAAATACTAAGAACAAGTTTACATTGTATATCATTAAATGCAACCTATGTCTTGTCTATTCTGTCGTTTCTTGTCTTAACATTCACTAAAGCCGTAAAAAGTGCAACATGACAGAAAAGTTTGTGCATGTGTACAATATTGAGCTCATCTATTTGCTTGACTTACCATTTTCTGTTTCGTGGCTCTAGCGAACAGAAGGCAAGAATTGACAGAATACACAAAACGTAGGTTGAGTTTAATGATTTAAAGTTAATTTCTGTATTTTACATACTGATTAGCACTGGTATGCGTGGTTTTTATTATGAAAATCTATGAGAATGAAATCTCACTATCTATAATAAGGAAGAACCATAGCGGATAGGGAAGATGTGTCAAACCTTATAGCATATACATGTACATCCACATGATCCAGAGCTATTGACATCCTAATTTTTCTAAGGCAGAAAATAATAAAATTGCCGAAACATGGACACCAAAACTAAGAGTATCCATCAAAAAGTTTAAACATTGTAAGACATGACACTATGATGTTTCAATTGACAATCAAATTATATAACTGTACATAGTATATTAGTATGCAGATACAGCTGATCATTATAAAATATGCTGACTCTGCAGTTACCTGAATTGTATGCTGAGGTACTCATGGATGAAAAATATGGTATTATATTAAAACATTTGTCAAACTACCTAGTTGTAGTGACACCTACAATAATGAATTTCAAATAAACTCTTGACATGAAAAGTGTAATTTGAGGCCTCCGTTTTTTATTTTTTTCTTCTTGACACAATTCGTCAATGTAACACACTATGTACATATGGTTTGGCGCCATTTTTTCCGTCTAACACGCGATAAGTTTCATTATATAACTATCATAAACACGAACTGATGTATTACACAGGCCTCAGCTTCCGACAAAATAAAAGGTAAATATCTGAAAGATATCTACATATACAGTTCTAAACGATAAGTGATTGATAAATTTGAGCGAAATCTTGCAATGTATCTGCATGCACCGTACGGTTCGACACATGAATATTACAACTAGGTATCTTGTCAGGCTTTTGGCCAAGGTTAGAGACTAAAAATAAAATCAGTGTAGTCATGTAAACTGGTAATTGTTGGCAGTATAAGATATCATCTTGTTATACGTGTATCCGTATTCGGAATTCAACCCCGGGCAGTCAAAAGTTTGCCTCGGGCAGCTGGCAGGAATAAGTGTTGAAACGCTAATAAAAACAACGCAATTTCAGAATTAAAATACAAAATAAGCAGAAAACAAAATCAAACCATGCGACCATCGAAACTAACACTACTTTCTCTCATACTTATAACGATTTCCATGTCAATACATATTTTTTTGGATTGTAAAGTTCAAAAATGAACATCGCAGTTAGTAATAGTAACGTGAAACATACCTGCTCTTGTTCGGCTGACCGACGCTTCCACCTCTCTGTGCGGCTGTCATTTTTTTCTGCACCGTTTCCTTTGGTAGTAAATGAAAACTTTGTTGGAACTGATCCCTGTTTGAGTTGTCTTCGGTTTTGTGCGCTATTAATTCCACGGTTTTCGTCATCGTAACAATTTTCATCAAAATGGTCACTACAAACACGAGAGTGTTTGTTTACAAGTGGCTTGTCAAGCCTCATTGCAGATAACCATTTTGATAGTAAACACTTATTGTTCAGGGGAAGTCGATGAAAACTTACTACGCGTGATTGGGGAACACCTCTGTTTCTTCTGTTTGTGCGATTAGCACAACCAAAAGCCATACAAAAGCCCATTTTCCACGACTCCAAAATAAAACAGTATGCCAAGGACACGGTTGAATATGCCAAGTACCCGGATGTTGGGAACTTCCGGCCCGCCAGCCCGCCCAACTTCCGGTTTATACAGCCAAGATGTCGCCGCCCATTATGAAGGGGTATAAAACGGCATTTTATTCACACACAAAAGAAAAACTAGGGGAAAGGTATATAAAATATTTGTTCTAACAACACTAGTAACTCATAGATAAAATATTGTTTATAAATTCAGCGTTCCTTTAAAAAGTCACCAAAACAGACGAAGCGAAAACACTCTCAAAACCGCAGCAAGACGCTACAATTATTGCAGCTAGTGGACACTTCTGATGACCATAATTTTTCATGGACGTTTTCCTTTTTGGTGAAGAATGTCTCATAACCTCGACTTTCATAAGTATGTACTGAGTAATAGTTGTAGAATTTGTGGTGACAAAATCCGGTGTACTCCCATATTTCATTGTGTTGATTACTCCAAAGAGTTATTAACGTATTTTGGTGTTACTGAGTCCAGTGATAGTGATATATCCAAACATATTCTGCCACAAACAAAATGCAAGAATACCATAGGGCTACAACTTCAGGAGTCAGGACAATGTTTTAGTTCTAAACTTGTAATACAAGTAACATATTGGTGGTGTAGGCATACCGGCATCCAAGATTGGGTGGATGTGAAGTTTGCACAAAATTTAGTAAGCGTGGTAAAAAAAATTTTTTTAAAATAACCACATGCACAGCAAGGAGAATGTTTGTAGACAGTCTGCTGTGGGTGGGTTGACACAGCAGAAATTGATAGTGGTAAACCAGTGAAAGTGAAAGTGTTGTATTACTATCAGGAATAATTCAGCAAATTAATAAGCATGCTGTAAAATCAATAGCCCCGACTACACGCCACTAAAAATCCTACCTGAGGTAGTTTGAAGCCCGTGTAGACACAAACTTGTCCTGAACCTGTCCTGAAACCGTCTTGACTTAGGACACCTTTGAGAGGTTTCCTGAAACCCTCCTGAATTCGTCCTATGTACTGTGTGGACGCGTTCCGTCCTGAAAGCCTCCTGACCCCGGAAGAATAGATCTACGAGCATGTCATGTGATACGTTATCAGCTGATACAACGTGGCCAGGTTTTTACGGTTTCATCTCCTAAAAGGTTGTGTTATGACTGAAACTATCGTTCACGTCAGTAATGATGTACATTTTTTGGCATATTTCAATTCTCTGTTGTGTAAAATTTACTATAGGTGCAAAATATAATGGTAAGGGGTGGACCATTTGATATCCTGGGGGGAGGCTTGGAAGATTTCGGGGGGGGGAGATGACAAATGGAGTTGCTTGAAAAAAAAATCTGGATCTGAGTGACGTGGGTGATGGAAAAATAAGATGGACCACTGCTGCTAGAAAAAAAATGTCTTGGCAGGGAAATGATGCACAAGTTCGAGTGTACTGTTCAATCTGCTAGTACCTCTCCAACCAGGACACTTTCAAACATTTTCAAACACATGTCAGGGACCAGTCAGTTTGTTGGCCTGTGGTACATATATATATATATATATATATATATATATATATATATATATATATATATATATATATATATATATATATATATATATATATATATATATATATATATATGTGTGTGTGTGTGTGTGTGTGTGTGTATATATATATATATATATAATTATATATAGTTGTTCTTGTCTCTGTTCCTTTCATAATTTTTTTTTAAATATTCCATCATATTCAAACATAACTATACATAAAATTACACATATACATGTATTACCTAGATAACCACACTAGTTACTGTACATACCATGTAAATGTTTGTCTGTTTCAAAATCAGTGCTTCACTTATCTTAACTTGAAGGTTTTGTAATGGCAATCTTCATACTATTAGATAGTTTATAAAAGAACTTAATCTAAATTGTTCTAGTCTCTTCAGTATGAATTTGTCAGAAGGGATGAATATACTTCCTATTTTGGACACTACATGTATCGACACCACAACTCAAATTCAAGTTTCCATTGTACACTAGGTATGACCTCCTAAAGTGCTCTAACATACCCGTGACTTTACTATACATGCAATATCAATGCCCCTATACCAATGTTACAGGCCCACTTTTATAACATGGAAAACTTATTTAAGTTATATATTACTTTAGCTTTTCGAAGCTTGGCAATATTACCACATAGGCTATGAATAACGTAACAATTTCCTTTAAAATAGAAACAAAAAATCCAGATCTGCCAGGGGGGAAACCCTTTGACTCCCTCACCCCAGAGGCTACTCATTCGTTAAACAAACAATACGATTCACCAAAATTGGTTTAAAAAAATTTAAAAAAAAAAAAAAAAATGCTTCTAGGGGAGACCCCCTAGGACCCCAATAATAGGTAGACATGTCCCAGTCTGGAATCAAAGTTCTTCCCTCCACCTCTTACTGTCAAGATGCTATGAAACTTTATTTCAAAACTGTTTCAACGATATGTAGTTGCTTTTTACATGTTAGAGCTGTCTTGTAAATCTTGCAAATTATTCGCTGAAAGTGTCTGTGAATAGCCTGAAAATTGGCTGTAGGACTAAAAATCCTCCAGGGTTTCTAGGGAGAGAACCTCTAGACCCCCCCCCCCTCAATGCACACATTCACACAAAAGAGGTGGACATGTCCCAGTCTCAAAAGCTCTTCCCTCTACAGCTTACTGTCAAGATGCTATGAAACTTTATTCACAGGGTTCAGTGACTTTTTGTCAGCCCAATGGAAAAAAAACACTGCCAACCCCTATTCCCCCAAGCTGGAGAAACTGACCGGCCTGTCTGAATGTTTGAGTTCACAATCAAGTTTCCAATTTGCATTTCCAGAGTGTCATCATACCATGGCATAACAATTGTCAATGATATTTATTTAGTTGAAAATCAAACATGTATTGAAATATGTAGTTTTCTAAATATAATCTGTGTGTGATAGAACAACATCTTTTTACTCTCTGTATTACCCTGTGCGAAAACCAAATAGAAAATAGTGGCAACAAAAGTAGGTGTTCAACATAGGCGTAAAAAAAATCCGGATATCTCAAAGAAGGAAAGAAAAGAAAAGTTGCCAGCATAGGCGAAGGAGAAAAAAAATATTCACAGGCAAGCAGGTGGGAAAACAATAATGACTCTCCAGAAATCTTCAACCCCCCCTCCCCAGGATATCAAATGGTCTACCCCTAACCCGATAACATTAATGCATTTTGTGTAGATTTTTCGAACGTTGTGTGTATGTTCATGAACGATTATTTGTCAAGTTGCCGCGAAATCGTGACGTAAACGGACATTTAAGTTCGTAAATTTCTGATTTTTTTCGTTCATGGTTTTAATGATCTACATATGAACATGTTAAAAAACCCATTTCTCAAAAAAAATGTATGTGTGTACTTTGTTGTAAATGAGTTGAACGACACTTCATACAATTATTGATTTCCAAAATTATGGGTCAGAGGTCAGAGGCCTCTGTTACAGAGGTCATGCACAGAGCTCAGATACTACCTCAGACCCTAGATGATTTCGCCCAAATGATTCATTTTACAGTCTGAACCGATCGCAATCTTGATGGTCTTTCATTCTTAGTGAAAATGTAGTCAGATATTAAACATATCTCTGTATGAAGTGCACATACAGAGTATGCAATGCCGAAAATGGCGGACAATTCAAGGTTACGCTAATACTGAAACAAATAAATGAGAAACGACCTGTCTTTCAACACAGGCACCAAGTGACTCTTATATTTATAAAGTAGGTAAAGCACTGGCATCCCCGTAACTGTTAGACTAATGATGAAAATGTGTAGTATGCGTAGGAACTGGGATGCTAGGATGCATCCATGAAAATAGTCTGTAACTCGCCATCATTAGGGGTAGACCATTCGATATCCTGGGGGGGGGGCTTGGAAGATTGGTGGAGAGTCATTATTTTGTTCCCACCTGCTTGCCTGAGAATTATTTTTTTTCTCCTTCGCCTATGCTGGCAACTTTTTTTTTCTTTGCTTCTTTAAGATATCCGGATTTTTTTTACGTCAATGTTGAACACCTACATTTGTTGCCACAATTTTCTGTTTGGTTTTCGCACAGGGTAATGCAGAGAGTAAAAAGATGCTGTTCCATCACACACAGATTTTATTTAGAAAACTACATATTTCATACATGTTTGATTTTCAATTAAATAAACATAATTGACAGTTTTTATGCCATGGTATGATGACACACTGAAAATACAAATCGGAAACTTGACTGATGAGCTCAGACATTCAGTTTCTCCAGCTCGGGGGGGGGGGGGGGGGGGCAGTGTTTTTTTCCATTGGGCCAACAAAAAGTCACTGACCCTTGTGAATAAAGTTTCATTGCATCTAACAGTAAGCTGTAGAGGGAATTTTATGTATAGTTATGTTTGAACCCTTACATGAAGTAATATTTAAACCATTTATGAAAGAAACAGAGACAAGAACAAATATATATATGTACCACAGGCTAAGGGACCGGTCAGTTTCTCCAGCCTGGGGGGGGCGGTGGATTCTTAAATCGGACCGACAAAAAGTCACTGACCCCCCCCCCCCCCCCCATCTGTAAAACCAAAAACAGGCTGACCCCCCCTATCACTTAATTCTAAAACATGATGACCCCCCCCCCCCCCATATATAATATTCGCATGACAGGTATTTTTTTTATCGTGACTCAGTGTGGACTGCTTGACTGTCTTGCATCTACTTTATAAGATCCCAGGTTATCACTATCATATTTATAATTATTGACTACACAGGGTAAATATATTCGAAAAGGAGTTTAATAGCATCTTGGCAGTGAAGGGTAGGAAAGCTTGAGAAGGGAATATGTACATCTCTTATGGGGGTCTTAGGGGGTCTCCCCCTAGAAGCCCAGGAGGTTTTTAACTCTGAAAAGTCAATTTTGAGACTATTCAGGCATTTTCAGAAAATAATTTCCAAGATTTCAAGACAGCACCAACATGTAAAATGCAACTACATAAGGTTGAAATATTTTTGAAATATAGTTTGATATAGGATCTTGACAGTAAGAGAGGTAGGGGGAAGATCTTGAGACTAGGATGTGTACACCTCATGTGGGGGGGGGGTCCTAGGGGGTCTCCCCCTAGAAGCCCTGGAGGTTTTTAACTCTGAAAAGTCAATTTTGAGACTATTCAGACCCTTTCAGACAATAATTTCCAAGCCTTACAAGACAACACCAACATGTCAAAAGCAACTACTACATAGGGTTGAAATACTTTTGAAATATACTTTGATAGCATCTTGACAGTAAGAGGGGAAGAGCTTGAGACTGGGATATGTCCACCTCATGTGGGGGGTCTGAGGGGGTCTCCCTCTAGAAACCCTGGAGGATTTTTACTCTTAAAGCCAATATTTAGGCTATTCAGACCCTTTCAAGCAATAACTTAATCCATGCTTTACAAGACAGCAAGTATCAGAAACTATTCTTTATAACTTACACTAAGGGTTGAAATATGTTCTTAAAAAGTTTAAATGGCATCATTATATACATGTAGTAAAGGTCAGCACATCTATAATGGTAGTATCATTGGTAGGGGAGATTTGGAGTTTAAGGCAATTTTAGACTATCTTGGCAAACATTTCAGATCTTGAAAAGACAATATCATATCAAATTAGAATAGGGTGAAAATATTTAAGAAAAGTTTAATACCATTATGACAGTAAAAAGGTTGTTGGTGCATCTGATTGTTGGTTGAATGTATGAGTGACCTCTGGGGGTGAGGGAGTCCTTGGGGTTTTCCCCTGGCAGATCTGGAGTTTTTTGCTTGAGATACTAAGGCAATGTTTAGGTTATTCATAACCTTTGAGGTAATATTTCCAAGCTTCGAAAAGCTAACATAAAACTTTTTTAAATGTGTTTCTCATATCACATAAAATGGACACGTAACATTAGTATATAGGGGCATTAATATTGCATGTATAATAAAGTCACCGGTATGTTAGAGAACTTTAGGTGGTCATACCTAGTGTATAATAGTAACTGGAATCTGATGAGATGTGGTGATTTGTAGTGTCAATAGCATGATGAGTAGAACAATTTAGATTAACTTCATTTATAAACTATCTATGAAAATTACCATTACGAAACCTTCAAGTTCACTTTTGCCCCAAACTGCAATATAAGTGAAGCATTGATTGTGAAACAGCCAAGCATTTACATGACATGTTCTGTAACTAGTGTGATAGGTAGGTAATACCGGTACATGTATATGAATATGTATAGTTAGGTTTGAACTAATAAGTAATGTTAAAGAAATCATGTAAGAAACAGGGACAAGAACAAATATTGACATGTAGCACATTTCAGACAAGGCTATATGTCATTGTAGAAAGGATTTTTTTCTTCCATCACAATCTAAAACACAATGACCCCCCCCCTTCCACAATTTTCAAAACAGCATGACCCCCCCTACTGCCAATTTCAAAAACAGGGTGACCCCCCCTACCAATCCACCGCCCACCCCCAGGCCGAAGAAACTGACCGGTCCCTAACGAAACTGACTGGTCCCTGACATGTGTTTGAAACTGTTTGTCGTGATTTGACAAGTGTCCTGGTTGGAGAGGTACGAGCAGGTTGAACAGTATACTCGATCCTGTGCATCATTTCCCTGCCAAGATATTTTTTTCTAGCAGCAGTGGTCCATCTTTTTTTTCCCATCACACACTCATATCCGGATTTTTTTTTCAAGCAAATCCACTTGGCATATTTTTTTCCCCCGAAATCTTCCAAGCCCCCCCCCAGGATATCAAATGGTCCACCCCTTACTGCGTACACACTCAAATGGCAAGACCGAATTACTCTCATGACTATCGTCCCTAATCTGTTTATGCATGCCGAGCGGCGCAGCCGCGAGAAGCTAGAGCTAGAGAGGCAGAGAGGGACTAGTCCCGACTCTTCTCGCTGCTGAGCCGCTCGGCATACATAAACAGGTTAGGGACGATAGTCACGAGTGAATGTATCACTGCAAGTCAAACTCTGTCGTCTTCTGTCTTGTTTAACAAACGTTAATATACATGTGCTAATAAGTCTAAAATTTATTTGTAAATACGTTTTCAGTGGGGAATAACGTAGACGTGGTCACAAGTAAATGTAATAAGCATAAATATAGCGCGCTACTTTGCTCTGCGCAAATATTCTTCCGCTGTGAGGTAGGCTGAGGGCGCAGTCTCAGCGCTGATCGATAAAGTCACGATTACTACAAAATCTTTTGTAGTAACTGTGATAAAGTCAAGTTTATCAGAAATATTTTGAACGGGCATCGTGTACATCTTCATACATGGACGTTTTAACTCGTACATGATGAAAAGGTCATCAGGATAGCTTTAAACTTTACGAAATGATTGATTTGGATAATATCTTTTAAGTAATAACCTCTCAGGGTCTGATGTAGGGTCTTAGCTCTGTAGGCTCTGCGACCTCTGTGAGGGTGACCTTTTTTTTGTTTCTCATCTCCAGTGGAATAGTCAGGCGGGGCGGGCGGGCGAAATAAAAAAAAAGGTGGCAAGAAAAAAAAATGTATTTTTTGAGTTCTATTCTCTGTCCTTTCTGTCCTGTTAGTCTCTATACAACTTCTTTTCTTTTCTCTTTATTGAATTCCTTGTTACAGGTCTCTTTCCTTCATTTTAGCAAGGTTGACAAGTCCGTAGAACAACTTTGTAAGAAGATGATTGAATACTTATCATCCTGATGGGTGTATATCTGTAGCCATGAACTATTGTGTGATTTTACCAGGAGTACTAATACATTCGTCCTATTAATCAAAGTGGCATTGCCATCGCTAACAATTTTTTCAAGTTATCCAATTTGAACTTTAGTATGTAACTTTTTGAAACACGTGATTGTCATCAGTGTATAGATGAATTTTCATTTATATAAATCATTACTTCTATGAAACATTTTTCTTCAGTGTGAACTTGTCAAAATAATCCACCAGATAACATGTAAACATTTCTAGAACTCAGAACCCCTTTAGGATTTACTGTTTAAAAGTAATTAAAAATAATAATGTAAACATCGGAACGTCTTCCAAGGTCATGCATGTCATGGGTCATTTAACGCTATGGAGTCGGTCATTTCCCTGATAATACAACTGATTTAAAGCTAAAAACTGGTCAAGAAATTAGGAATGCAGTATGACTTTTACCAATTTTAAGCATAATTTTGAAAATGATGGAAATATTCTGAGCTATTATTACATTGACAGGGAGTGGGGTCAATTATTATTGTCTATGAAATATTCATATAGATTATCTCAGACCACTATAGAGATACTGTGGTCTGAGATATTCCATTACGTATAGACCATTACCTAACTACATAAAAAAATTCCATTCATAATAACAGTTCCCAGTAAGCTATTTTTTGAAAATTGTGTACTACATATTACACCTTAGAAAAAGAAGGCAATTAAGATTATGTAATTTTAAGTAATTTCTAGAGTATACTATATATTGTTTAGAAAGATTGGACAGCCAGGTAGTCACAATTTTTAATCTGAATATCAATGAATAGCAGTGCTCAAATTTATAATTCCCTTTTTTTCAGACAAGGACAAAGAACAACTTCAAAATAAGTCACAGTGAACATATGATTGAATAAAAAACTTTGAGAAATCCTAAACTTGTAACCACTTGTTTCATTATTAAAATTGTTAGTACCTGTGTTTATCATTCCCTCTTCAAATTCATGACATTTTGAAGAAAAAAAACCTGACTTTAAAAAGTACCAAATGTGAACGAAAAACTTACAAATAATACAGTCAAACAAACTTTAAAATAATTTATTTTTTTATTAATTAACCGTTACTGGCTGTGTATCATGATTTGGTCCTGCTATATCAAATGACAGCATAGTTACATACCGTAAACTTGATACGGAAAGCTGTATTAGGTGTCCTTGAAACTCAGAACTTGAATCTTTAACTAAAACTATCAACAACGTCAAAGTTGGGATGCTTTGTAAATACCACATTATTTTTTTTTCTGATTTGCACAACAAGTTCATTCTTCATGTCTGACCGGGCACACATGCATCGGCCGTTGATTCAGTGCCCAACATTCACATGTGTCACTGTCAACATCATGCAACAACACGATCCCCTAACACAGCTTTTTCGGAATCAAAATACACATGTACTCATTTAATCTAACCCATCAACAAATGAAAATCACAACCTGTCCCATAAATTTGGTTTACTAAGGCTTCTGAGCTGTGGCAGAGATGTTCTGGTAGCAAGTTCAGTGTTTCGCATACGTCAGTGAGTAGGTCAGAGGTCACGACAGTGACGGTAGACAAAACATGTGAAGAGAGACATCCATTTCAACGTCTCATCGCATCTACTCCCTCTAATGTTTCAATTTGTACATTAAGTTTATCAAAGTTGATCTTTTTGTGGCATTTTTATGTTAACAATAGAACTGCGCGTTGTCACTGTATCTTATATGATGTCACAAAACTTTCCCTTACGCAGTCAGTATACTTCTTGTGGGATTGACGTCAGAGCCTGGCCTGGTCTGGTCTGGCCGTGGACTTAGATAATTTTGATGTCTGCCATGAATGCGCCAAAGCGACGCAAGGTGGGAAAATTATTGCGTCATTTGTAATTTTAGGGGGCCAATGTCGCAAGGTCGTGGCCTCGGTAGAACTGGTCTAAAGACGCCATGAGGAACCTTACAATTTTGCTGTGCTCAGGGGTCGGTCGGAAATAAAAAAAACAACTTTTTTTTCTGATGTCGGAGCTGCAAATTAGGGTCGGTCGGGAGATGAGAAACAGAAAAATAAAAAGGACCCCCTGACAAACTGGGCCCGATGTCTGAGAATCAACTCTACTTGTAGAAATTGTTACTTTGTAACCATTCATAAACTCCTACATTTGTTGTGTACGATATGTCAAATAAATATGGCAGCTAATTTTGGAAGGGATTTTTGGACAGACAATGAAACAGCGTCGTTAATTGCTGTATGCCTCCTGATGCCGTTATACAGGAGGAATTGGAGAATACCGGTAGTTCTCGTACCGTGGGAACTTTTGAACGTATCTCTCGTCTATTGAAAGAGAGGCACGACATAAATAGAACCGGCGACCAATGTTCGACGAAAATAAGGCATCTTTAAAGAGTCATACGAACGCTAAAGATGTTCTTAGGAAGTCTGAGAGTGATCGCCACGATAAATTTTTAGAGGCCATTGACGCAACATGGTGTAAGAGGCCACAGATAGACCCGATCCATGTCATTGACACTAGTGCCAATGCTTGTTCTGACAAAAACAACAACAACAACAACAACAACAACAACAACAACAACAACAACAACAGCAGCAGCAGTAGTAGTAATGGTACTAGTAATAGTAATACTGATGGTGAAGAAGAAGCTGAACAGCCGCCCGTGCAAACAGGTATTATTTTTTATAATTTCGTCTTTGTACTTTACATTATAAAATATTTTCTCTTGTTACGTCCACAAGATACACTTATTGGCCATTTCTACCATGCCCTATTTTTTTTAATGTTCTGCAAATTAACTTTTAGCTCTAGGGCCTTAGTATGGATGACAAAGGGGTATTTATTCAATTTTTAAAATATGAAACTACTTAAATTTAATGTCTGTCCAAATTAAACTAAATTTAATATGAAACAGTAAAGTCCTTGATGATGTTGGTAATTCAATTGAAATTGCAAGATGCTAAATAAATGTAACAGTTGTACTACAAATTTCAATAACAAACAATAACAAATATTTTACGCACTTTATAATTTTTTGCAATTTATTGTTTTACTTAGTCGAGATTATTAATGGTACGTTTTTCCATATTATTTTTTCAATGTAAAAAAAATAGGAATAATGTTTAAAAAAAATAGTTATCCAAAATACTCCATTGTCAAAATGTTATCCATATATAGTTACTTTGTACATTTATTGTATTTGAAATTGAATTATTGTTTTCACTGTAGATAACATACATAGTGACTTGTTTGTTCATTCTATATACATATCTAGTAGATCCATGGTATATGGTAACTTTAATCAGGACGATTCCTATAGACTAGACAGGTAAGTGATGAGAGTCTTTGTGCTAAATAAAGGGTCCCTTTTTAATGTAATTTTTTGAATTATAAAACCAAAATACATACCCATAGCTTCCAATCTAGAGTGAACCCATGCCCACCAGCCACTCTATGGTCAGGTCAGCTGTGGAGTAGCCGGTTTGTCAGACCCCCCCCCCTTTTTTTAGCTCTGCTGTCAGCGAAAGCTGAAAGCGTAGCTTTAGGTATAGGTTGTATAGTATAGAGTGTATAGGTGAATCATACGTGTCCGTCAAACTTTTATATTTTCACTATCTTCTCTGAAAGTAACAGAATACTTCGATATTTGGTGTGCATGTTCCCTGGGGGCTATTCAGATTTGTTCATGCCAAGTTGATCTGTGCCATTTTCAATTTTTTATGATTTTTTTTCCAAAAATGACATTTTCATCAACTCCTCATATACTTCAAGTCAGATTGCTTTGATATCTGGTGTGTTGATGCACAGAGGGTAGCTTACTTAGATTTGTTAATTTCAAGTCAGCACGTCTTCTCTTCTATTTTTTATTATTTTTTTTTTGTAATTTGAAAAAAAAATGAATATGTTAATGAGTATTATGAAGGACGCCATATTGGAAATCAGTCCACGAGACTTTAGGTAAAGTGCAACTTTTCAAAAGACACTATTGACATCAAACAAGCAATGTAATATGTGCTATAGTCTTAATGCTACGCATTGTCCGCCCAAATGACAAATATTTGTTCGAAAAAGGGTTGTAAACTTCAAATCCAATTCTCCACCCCTCCTACAGAATGGTTCATTCCAGTATATGCACCTCATGATCAAGTGAGAAGTCGTACGTGCATGCTGCGCCTGAACTGAAGTGTATGAAACGATTTTTGACAGAGTCAGTCGTCAATAAAAACGATAATACTCTTTCTAAAATTACCACATTTTGAAAGAGAAAGTACTTTGTGGTTCATTTATGGAGTTTTGTTTTTGTACGATCAATATTGGTGTCAAAATTGCCGATGTGGTAATGCACAAGTGAGTTTCAGAGGATGCCGCGCCGGCCATCTTAATTTAAATCCTCTTATTTCCCGGGCAATTTTCCACAGCAAGTGACAACACAGGACGTTCTTAGTACTCACTAAAATCACACTTCAGACCCACTATAAAAGTGTGATGTTTTCAGATAACATGTAACTTGTGATTAATTCTATTTTGTCGTGCAATTTGGAGTGACAGTGAACCAGAATGAGGACAAATCGCGTAACGACCAAACTTTATTATAAATTATTGGCCGACAGTTTACATGTAAAGTTAAACAACATGAACGTGTCTTGCCATTTCCAAAATGCCAATATTTGGCAAGTAAAGATAATTAGAATAATTAGAACTTTAATTTGGCTTCAGACTTTGCGTTATGTTTTTCGTATCTTTCCCCGTTTTACATGTAATTTTAAATCCGAAAAGGTTCTCTCTGACTCTGGTCATGTCAGTGGTTACCTGCTTACATACGACAGGCGGTGGACGAGTCTATATTGCCGACTTGACTCTAAACAAATAGTAGGGACAATTTGTAAGAATCGAGTCCCGGGTTACTCCGTATGCAAGCACGACTAGTCAGTGATCATACGGGGACTGCGCCGGTCACAAGAAACTCCGTAAATTAAAATATCGGACGATGTATCATTATTAATCGCCATCTTAGTTTTCCGTACGGCCACGGCGACAATCCCAGGTACCCGGATGCACGAGGGACTAACCCGGAAGCAAGTCGTTGCCAGCCATATGTTACAGTGGTAACATCGTCCGAGAAATCGCTGCGTTCAGAGTGTCATTATTCACAGAATTGTTTTTTTTTGAGTGAAAACCCGTCTTGAATTGTATAACTCTAACAAATGAAGATATGTCAAGTTATATTTTGAAAGTTGTATCGCTAGTTTGAGACGATTTCCTCACGTACTATCGAGGCTTGGACCTCACTCCAGTTCAGCGGGAAGTTTAGCCAGTCCGATAATTCTTTCTGGTTTAGTTTACAACACTTTTGATCACGCAGATTATGTTTTTGTGATGAAAAGAAATTAAAAATAAAGATCACTTCAACCATTTCGTTGTGTTTTCTTTGTGAAAGGTAATCGAACATGAACGAGTGTTACCACTGTAACGTATGGCTGAGAATGACTCTCTTCCGGGTTACTAATGAGTCCCTTGGGATTGTCGCCGTACGGAAACTAAGATGCAGATGCTAAGATGGTGATTAATACATTTCTTCCCTATATCTACTACAAGCACAAGTTGAATGTTGTTGACTTGGTAAATTTGTTAGAAAATTGAAATTCAAATTGCCTCAAAATTTTTTTAGATCCCTAGTTTATTTCATTCATCATTAAAATTTTCCAGGGTTAAAGCTGTAAGACTGGAATTATTTATAGCCAACCTTAAAATCCTCTTTTTTTCTTTTTCTTGTGTGCATTTCCCAGTCATTTTTTTCTGAGAATTTGTGCAATTTTTCATAACAGTAGATTTTTGTTATAAAATGGTGACTATATGGGATAAAAGTACAATACATTACCAACTTTCTGTGTAAAATGTGTTTTATAGTGATACATCATATGAAAACACTAACCACTTTATTACATAGCTAAAACAAAACTGCATAGTGAAGAACTGAACCACTTCTACATGTTACCAAAATAAAAAATTAAATTAAAACAAATACAGCGGAGCTATTCTGACCGATAGGTCGCTTGTTTAATTTAGCGATCTATTCTAAATTTATTAAACACCATTTTGTACATGTTGGTTAGAAGAGTATTTTTAGTCCCCACCGGACAAAGTCCGGACGGGGACATATGGATTGGGTTCCATCCGTCCTTCTGTCCGTCTGTCTGTCTGTCTGTCTGTCCAGAGCCGTTTCTTGGAGATGCTTGGTACAGGGGCAACATACTGTGGCATACATATGCACGTCAATTCTTTTATGATACGACCCAATATGGCCACCTAGCAGCCATTTTGTTTGCGAATTTTCCATGTCCAAAGCCATTACTCAGACATGCTTGAACAGATCTCATGCATTCAAAGTTGGCATTAGGACAGTGTTCTATGACATACATGTGCATATTCATTGTTGTCGTGATACGATCCAATATGGCTGCCTGACAGACATTTTGTTTGCGAATTAATAAAATAAAAAAATAAATAATCTTTATTTATACTGGATAGTTCTTTAAGCATTTAAACACTTGTCTCCCAAGAAGTCCAGTGAGGGGCATCCCTCATGGGTTCAGTGTTAATGCAGGAGGAAACCGGAGTACCCGGGGAAAACCTGCGTTGTTCGGTAGAGTCAAACTGAATGGCACTCTTCTTACTTACAGCGTGGTAAATTTAATCGAACCCTGAATGGGGTTCGAACCCCGACCGCAGTGGTAAGAGGCAAGTGGTTTAACCACTTGGCCACCGACAACCCTTAATTCTCCATGTCCAAAGCCATAACTCAGACATGCTTGAACAGATCTCATTCAAAGTTGGTATTAGCACAGTGTTCTATGACATACATATGCATATCCATTTTCGCCGTGTTACAATCCGATATGGCTGCTTGGCAGCCATTTTGTTGCCGCAGTTTTCATGTCCAAAACCATAACTCAGACATGCTTGAACAGAGTAGTGATATCAAAAACAACCATATGAGGCCAAACACTATTAACCAGGTTTGAAAATGACACCATAAACTACCAGTTCCTTAAAACCCAATCATAGCGGGAACTATGTCATTTTGGATGACTTGTTAGTTAAAAATCTGTAATTAAAAAACTACTGAGCAGATTGGGCTGAAATTTAATGGTAATGCATCTAGGGATGTATGGACGAAGAAATATTAAGCATACAATGATTCCATGAGTGATATGCAAATTAGATGTAAACATGTTCATTTTTGGTCAAAAATTTATATCTCAAAAAGTACTTGGTCACTGGGTCTGAAACTTGGCGAGATGTTTCTGAAAGAGTTATTCTCCAGATTTTCTTCAAAACATTGTGACAAAATTGGCCCTAGCAACCATGACCACGCCCTTAGCAACAACCAAATGGCAGTATATTTTGGTCAAATAACAACATCATCTGGTAGGCAAGTGAGTAAACATTAAAAATATATATGCAAATACCCTAGCAACCATGACAACGCCCATAGCAACAGCCAAACGGTCGTGTATTTCACAAAGGTAACAACAGGGTTTAATAGACAATTGATTAACATTAAAAAAAATGTATGCAAATGTGCCTAGCAACAAGAAGACGCCCATAGCAATAGCCATATGATCACATATATTGCGAAGATAATATCAGGAACTCATATACAAGTAAACAAAAACATACACAAATGTATGCAAATATATCTAACAACATGACCATGCCCATAGCAACAGCCAAATGATACCATAATATTGTAAAGATAGTAACATGGTTGCATAGGCAACTGGATAGCCATTCATCAAATGAACACCTATTGTTAGAATGGACTAACATGTGGATAAACACTTTAAAAAACTGTACAGTTGTGCTACAACGCCATTGGCGGTATTTTATTCATCCTGAGGAATGCCTTTTTGTATAAATTCATTGATGATTTATTCAAATTATTATAAGCGAATATTGTGAGGTTAACATTTTGCAACTATGGTGTTACATATGCCTCAGTTTCAAAAGAATGGTTATGGCATGAATTATACACATTTCAAGAAAGTTTCCTAGAGCCCAATCTATAACTGTTTTATTGTTGTAAAGTGAAATCCCCAATAACTAGACAAAACTCTGAGAGTTTCATTTAAAACTTGGACGGTTCTGTATTAAAGCATGAAGTGCAACATCAATAAAATATACAAACCTATGTTTGAATATTCAATGCATTTTTTTACACAAACATGTATCCATTGGAGATATCAAAATGTTGATTGTGTAACAAAATACCCATATCAACTTACATTCTGAAATCTTCATTAAAGTATTGAATGTTACATTTGTTTGTGTTGTTGTTGTATTTTTTATTCCAGTACTGAACTCTTCTACAACACAGAATCTGAACATGTTCCTCGTTTTTGTTTCCATCATCCTTGGTAGTCTCCAGTTGACCTATATTGTCTGACTTAAAGTATGTACAATACATACATTGTATTTTCATGTATTTAAATTTACTTGTGAATGTAGTCTAAGGGTACTATAAAAAATGTTTGTAGTGAACCGAGGTGTGTAGTATAGTCTATGCACTTGAATGGTAAGTATGATCGTGATGCTATATAGAAGTAGGCTTTACAGCTGGCCAAATACCACCTGACAACTAGTCAATCACTTTGTACAATCGTGCGCTCATAACATAATGGGGGGGGGGGGGTTATACCCCTCTTTGATCACCATTCACCAGGTAGTAAAACCTTTAATTCACCGGTATCTCCAGATTCATGTTCACCCAAATATTCATGTAGTTCACCATTCACCAGTAAATCTTGTGTAAATTCACCAATATCAAGGCTAAATTCACTATTTTCATTCACGCAAAATTATGTCATTCACTATTCACGTTCGAAAATAATGATAATTACACAATATTCACAACATTTACATGTTTAAAAAAGACGCATTCACCATTTTCACAAGTTAAAATATTAACGATTCACTATTCACGCGTAAGGTATACATATACTCCCCCGATTACATTGCCTACAGACTAAACTATCTGTCTCGACTTAGTGGCTTGACAGTAGTTTAGTTGTGGCGAACATTTTCAAGCAAGTCTCTGTACTGGGTCAATTTTTACATTTCCGGACACGGTTTGTCTATAAACTGTATTGCCCATGCCAAGTGTTTTCATTTTTGTTGTATAATTTATTATTATCATCATAAAATGATGTCACTGCATATCAATTTATATACGATTCAAGAACACAGGAAAAAAGCCTTTATACCAAATTTGATAATAGACATGAAAATTATTATTTGTCATTCCCGTAATACATTTTACATCATTATACAGAATTAATAGAGTAGGCGAAACTGTCTATAATTCTGGCATCCACTGACTAGTAGTAGTAGTAATATTGCATGTTTCTGGTTAACTGTTGTAAGGTGTGTGGGTGAAGTCATGACTAGCCGATAATGCAAAACGGCTACGAGTTTTCTGTCCACATAAAGTGTCCGTACAATTATTTCAATAATTTAAAAGCGAATAAAACTGATCGGAAATGAAACTTGGATGCAAATATTGTCTCTAGTGATGTAATGAAAAAGTGTGAGTCTCTGTGGTTCGTCAGTGACACCAAAACCAATGACACTACAACGTCTCTCTCTCTCTCTCTCTCTCTCTCTCTCTCTCTCTCTCTCTCTCTCTCACACACACTATTCCATGATTTAGTGCCTGGATGACTCTGGAATGGACTATGGACATAGTAGAAGAGCTTGTGATATCACACTGTGACATGATAGGAAATATGCAATATAGCCCTGCTACATAGTCCCTAGTCTAGCTGCTTGACCTCAGGCTTTCTTCTCAACACTCTGTTTCTGAATGTGGCTTACAATCGAAGGTGAAAGCTATCGCCCTCACAAGCCTTGACAGTGAGCAGAAAAGCCTGAGGGGTAAAGCAGCAAGACTACATAGTCCCAAACCTGAAATGAAACTCCCAGGTCCTCCTTTTGTGTACAATTTGTACATGTAAACAGTTGCGCACAGGTTATTTGCATTAGCTGTAAAAAGGAAAGAAATTGTAAATGATGTGATCCATGTTAAGCTTTAGGAATTTGTTTATAACCATCCATACTGCATCAAATTCAATGGATGTTGTTTTAATTCCAAGCTTATGATACCGACAGTAGGGTGGCCTTATGGTGACTGCACGATCTTGCAGTCTATATTTTAGGGGACTTGAATGTTTACACTGATGATTATATCTGAAAAACAGAGGAACTACCATCACCCACTTCTCATACCTACCCCATCAAGGAACAATACATTTATTTTTGAGAATCGAAAACTGGGTGTTGGCAAAAGCAATTGGAACTCTTTTAAAAACCACCCCTAACCGTTCTCACAAAACATTAAGGTAACTATGTCACAGCACCAGCATGAATTCATGGAAACAATTTGACAAACATAGACAGTCATACATAGATTTCTGTTTATTCATTTTATGTTAAGAGTACAACCTTTGATACAAAAATCTTCATGACAGAGATTTTAAGTTAAAATTTAAGATGTAAGATCAAAACGTACATTGATAACTTCAAGCTCTGATTTTTAATGCATTTGATGACATTTCATCTAAAATAATCTCAATATCTTTTCCCAAGCCTCCCAATCGCTGAAACTGAAAATAATTGTTTTCATAATTTTATTATTTTTCACTTTATGCTATACTTGCTGGTCAATGCATATATGATAATCTACTCATCAAACCCTATCCATATTTCAAAAATTTACAATATTTTGACAAATTGAATAAAATGTCCATCTCACTTTCACAGTTATTATCAAGCCAGTGTAGACAGTACCATTAATGATGAATTGAATGTACATAACTCAGCCAGTCAGATATATTGAACACTTTTAACATACCAGTCTAAGGGTTGATGTATTTGTCAACACGCAAAAATCAACAGAGTACATCTAAGTTATGGCAACTGGAATTTTAATAAGCTCATTCATAAGAATCGTCCAGCAAAATAATGAACATCTATAGCTACCTTCTAAGACCACAAAAGGGGAAATCTAAAACCTGATCAAATTACATGAATTCGAAATTCATCAAATGATTTTGAATGATTACAATACCAGCACAAAAAACAAACACAGTAACAAGTCTGAGCTTTGCGATCTACATCACTCAAATACATGTACATGTAGCAGTGAGTAATCAACAGAGGAAACACAAAATCTACACACCTAGATGTCTATAGGCAGATTACAGGACATCCCTACAAAAGGCCCTGTGCAGATCTTGTAACGGGATATTAAACAAGTTGTATTACAGGGTCTCGGAATTTGATAAAGAGTTCATGTGCATGCTGGTATGTATACAAGGTTGTAAATTAATTATTAACTATATTCCAGAACCTGGCATATGATACATACAATAATTTGTTAAGGTCAACATGTGCATATACAAATATGACATTGTGAAAAAATCAGACCTGTGACACAACTATGTACAACAACCATGGGCACCAGAGTTGTGTACACACATGTACTGTCATATGCAGAAAGTACTGATCTAGACCCTGTGCTGTATATCTGTGTACATAGTGATATTGGTGTACCAGAAGTGTACCCACAGCAATATTCACAACAATGTAGTCGCACCTCAGTAACAGGTCTGTGGCTACAGTTCTGTTACAACACTGCCATCTTAGCTGACACGTGTACCTACACTGTAGAATGTTACAGGGTCTGCATAGGATCTGCTATAAGGGGAAATTTAAATGATGTGGCATACGTTCATCTTTGATTGCTTCATAAAATGGAAGCCAGGAAAGACAGACAGTTTGAGGATTCAATTTATAAAGTAATACTTTTCCACAAAAGGAGTATGTACAATCGTATAACTTTAACGCATAAACACAACCCCTTATCAATTTTGGGGGGAATATTAGGTGTGTATTAATGACCCTAGCATGAGCATCACTCTAGGGTCTACAAGTATACTAAGTATAGCAATATTCAATCTGTCTCAGCTATTTGATAACTTAAGAATAATTGACTGATTGATTAATTCATTGTCAACTGTCCACAGCTACTTTTAATGTCATGATTTACCGAAAGGTGATAAGATAGTCGGGGTAGGCCATAGCATCATTGAATACCACAAACAGTGATGGATTTCGCACATTATCAGTTACACTATCGTAGCAGTCTGTTGGATCACTTCCACTCTTTGATGGTGGTACCAACATTCCTTGTTGTCCTCTAGTAAACTCCCCTGTCAGTACTTTAGCTTGGTATACATATCTATTTCCAGTTGTTGGATCAGGTGGTGAATACGTTGTAGATGCGGAGTAACTAGAATTCACAGCAAAGTAGCTTCCTGCCCCATAAACTGTAGCTGCAAATAAATATTAAAAAATATCATTTATTTATTTATATATTTATTTATTTCCTAGGATAACCTACAGCACAAGTCCCAAAACGACAAACACCAAAACATGGCCCCTGTAATAATGATGGTACACTTGAAGACCCAGACAAGACAAATAATTTAAAATTAAATTTTCTGACATTATAGCAAAATACACCAAACACTGAAAAATAGATATATTACAATAAATAATTGTATATTTACAACATGCAATTATGATATTTCTAGAGTTCAACATACTAGCAATATTTTATAATTCCTTGCCACTAATATCTCTCTTTGTAATACTATTATAAATATGGATATGGTAATTAGTAAATACCCGTATGTGTGAAAGACAACAATCCAAATATGTGTGGATATTAATATCAAACTGAATCATTTCTTCGACATACCATTATTTGTATTTTATGTATGTGGAAAAATAATATTCCATCTATGTGAAAAACATATTCCATCAAAAATACTGTGGAAATAGAAATTGTGAAATGCTGTATTTCTCACTTTGGGATTTCCCAGAAGTTTCTCTAATACTAGTAAACCCTAAATCAAAATGCTTTGAACAAACTTCCTAGGCACCTCTTCCCTTTATCTCACGGTCCATTTATGAAATGTTATCTTGTCAATCATCTAACAAAATGATATGTTAAAGGAAAAGCGCAGTCAAATAACATTGCAATTTCTATTGATAAACTAAATGTGTGATATGATTGTACCATTTTCTGAACTCAGTTATCTTTAGTATAGCTAAAAATTGGTTTTAGCTTCCGATATAACAAGGTCATGTATGTCACCATTTTGCCCTTAAAATACAGTGCCCACCAGTGTTCACTTTGAGAAATTGTGATGTCACATCATCCTATCCCATATGGCCTAGTCAATTAAGACAGTTACATGTATCACACTTTGGCAAACAGCCTTGAAGCTTAGTGGCTCATGATATCAGCAGATTTTACCCCAAAAATACATAAAATCTGTTTCTTACCATTCTTTCCTGCAAAACTCCTGTTGAATCCACCATGATTTATTTTATCAACACTGTCTACACCTGTACCATGATACAGTAACTTTTCATTATTAATTCCTTTCTTGTTCTTCCTATCCATGTTCTGTTTCAGTACCATATACTGTCTGTATAGTTTTGGATTCTGGATACGTTCAATTTGCTATAGAAAAGAACAGAAAATCTTCTATTTTATAACCTATTTCCATTGCAATCAGTGATTTTGCTTCACTGTCCCACTAACCACTTGTATTGTTGTCAACCGCAACTGATTAATGTAACCACACACCAATGTCAGTTATCAGTATGCCTGTTTGTAGATATTTACATAAAATTTGCTAGACGTAAATTAGCTTTGCAATATAAAAACATTTCTTTTATTAGTGGTTTGTAGTTTCCTTATATAAAACTGCATACATGTAAACAGCTCGATACATACTTTTCCATCATTTAATAAAAAATAGAATTTCACCAAAATATAATAAAGACAAAAGAAGCAACTAAAGTACACATGGAAGTATTGACATCGCACATGATGCATCTTGGAACCATGTATTGACAATTACCAAGGCAAGCTCACCTGTACAACATTGTGTGGTTGAAGAGACTGCATAAAGGTGGTGGCAACAGTTGTATATTCAGTTGAAGTGGCATCCAGTTTTACTCTTTTCAACTGATCATCATCTGCCATTTTTCGCCAGTGATTTGGAAGAGAAAACCCACCTATGAAGATGAAATCACAATAAATTTAAATCCAAATCAATATTAATTACCAGCTTTCTCACAAAGAAGTAATAATGTTTCCTTTTTATTCAGATGGTTTAATATGCTGTGTCATTCTATGAATTAGCATAATTGTTCAATGTCAAAGTCATTTCAACACCTTTTATCAGATGACTATATTTAATTGGATGCAAACAGAACTAGATGCAGAAGGGTAGGAAAGGTTATATCCATGAAGTGGTGGGCCCACATGCAAGGACATCCCAACAGTATATCTTACAGCATACATGACTCTCATCTTAATTGTACAGGACAGGATTATGACAAAGGTTCTCTCATATCATAATTTCTTCAATGAACAAATGTATAAATATCAGGGCACCTAATACTTTATTTTTAAATTAATGAAAGAAAACATTGGTATTATTATAAAATTTACTGGTTACTATATGGTGAAACAAGGAGGCCAATCTTACTCTCTTTCAGTTCTCTCCTCACAGATACTGTAGATCTATCATCCAAGTCCATCTCTGTCATATTAGTGAAGTCAATCTTATAATTCCCACCCTCTATAATCACTGTTATAGCTTTTTTATCTTCCAAATAGGCTTTTTCAATGAGTCCCATCACTTCATCTTCATACTCTTCATAAGTCTCTTGATCATTCAAGTAGAGCCACTTCACATTCCTTGCAAGCATTTTGGCTTCGCTGATTCTTCTCTCCTCCTCACTTATTCGATCAAGAAGTGTATCTACTTCTTTTTGGACTTTCATGACAGACTGTGGAGCTCCTTGAAGTCGCAGTCTTGCTACACTTCCTGTGTCTACCTTGTCAAGTTTCACCTATAGACAAAATTACACAAATTAAAATATTTATCCTCAGAACATAAAAGATATTGCAAATGGCAATTTCAATGTCCGAAATACACATGCAATGAAAGAAACATACTTCAAACATGAAAACACGCCTACAGGATAATGGAACATCCCAAGGACTTTAGCCAAGTGATTACGTAACATAATATACCTTATAGACTTCCACTGATTGACTATTTCGATAGGAAATTACTCTTTTGGACGTAACTTGAAAACCACTAATCAGATCACTTTCATTTGAATAACATTTCATCGAAACACCCAAAGTAATGTCTCCATTAAATTTTTGAAGGCAATCTGTCATTTGGATTTTGACTTTACATACAAATATCTGCACACACACAGCCATTTCACTATGCCATTAGCACTACCAAACCTCAGTTCAGTCATGCGAAAAGTGGCCATATGGATGAGGATTGGGTATTTATTTTGGATTTTCAATTATAAAATAATTTTATCATGGCATTCTACTTGAAAAATCAATGTGAAACAACATTGACAAAGTCTGTGTTTGTGACTCGATACATTGCAAAAAGCTAAAAATTGTGTACAAATGTTTGTTATTGTTCGTACAATAGCTAACTTTGTACACATTTTTTTTGTGGGTTCATGAGTTCACGAGCTATGTCTTCAAATGAAAGAAAACTTATATTCTCCAATGGTCATTTGATGGTATTGGAAGTGTAAATCAAATGTAACTGTAAAACTCACATGTAATCTCTCTGCCCGCATAGCTAGGTCAGCCACTTCTTCATCAGAGACTTTGCCAACACTTTCTTTATCAATAACCTGTAAATATGCAAAATATTTTAATTTCATCAAATATTACTAATCATTAACATATATTGTGACCAAGCATACAAGTATACATTTTGTTTACATTTTGCTAGCAATATACAATACAGTTACAAATATACTGCATTTTTTAGGTGCAATCACGGCCAATGTATGAATACATGTACTTAAGAAAAATTGAAGTTTTAGAATAAAAATATGACAGAACCTAATGACGTGCGTGTGCAAGTGTGGTGTACTCGGGGTATTTGTATAAGTGTTGCAATGTTCTCTGTGGCCTTACTTTCACAAACAAAACAAGTGAATGTGCTGCAGAAATCACTGTAGTGTAAGCACGAGTATAAATTCCCCTGTACTCGCACTGGAACTCACACAGAATTGGGTTCTTATATCCGAAACTGCAAATTGCCATAAAATGACACTGCAGGCTTTCATGTACAATGAACAATTACAGTCTCATTTACATATCATTTGTATGCAGGCATACAATTAAAATAATGGTTTTGGTATTGCACTGCACTGCACTGCACTGAATATTTCTGGAACATATGTAATACATTAGGTAGCTTATTTACATGAAAGTTTGGTAGAAAGTAGACACAGCAGTTATAAAATAGTGCATTGATAACAATATTATATCAGTAAATTTCATTTGTTAGAGAAAATTTCATTGTACAAAGTACATGACATATTTCTGTCATTATAAGTAGTTGAATTTGTGATAATCTTTCTGTTGGCTGGCAGACAATAAACAGGTCATACTTTAAATGAACAGACACATAATGTCCACTAACAATAAACAATGCATATCGCATATAACCTCTTATTCTTTAGGCTTTGATACTTGCTAAATCTTTGGACTAATACTTTATCCTTATTAAAGTGGCGACATAAATGAGACTTGGGTATTCATTTTGGATTTTTAAAATTTATAAAACAATTTTGTCATGGCTTCCTACTTCAAGAATCAATGTAAAACAACAAAATGACCAAGTCTGTGTGTGTACCTTGATACATTGTAAAATGCTATTAAAAAAATGTGTAAAAAGTTTGTTATTGTACGTACAATAACAAACATTTATCAGTCTTTTGTAATGTATCGAGTTACAAACAAGGGCTTGGCATGTGTTGTTCACCTTGATTATTCAAGTACGAAGCCATGATAAAAACTTTTTATAAATTAAAAATCCAAAATAAATACCCAATCCTCATCCATATGACCACTTTAATTCCAAAGGCAAGAATTTTTAATATATCAAGAAATCTCCATACTGATAGCTCTTACTGACCTCTGCTGGGAAAGGACATTCGATATTAAAATAATGAAGTCAACTTTATAAAATGATCACTTGGCATTGAATCAAGTTTATTTATCGTAGTGGAATATAACAACTTAGAGCAGGAACAGTTTTAACTCACAAGATCAATGAACTCATCTTCAATCAGTTTCTCTATTCTTGATATTGCGCCTTCTATGTCACTTACAGATCCAGCAAATATGTATAGAACAACTTTATCTGTTGATGTTTTACCATCTCCTTTCCCAGATGTATAGCTTCCAAAATAACTTGAGATTGCTGTTCCCACAGAACTCATAGCACCTGGTAGATTAAAAACAAGCAAGATTATTACATAATTGTGTACCAATAATTAACTGCATTGGTGTGTGCATGATATTTGCACTACATCGCAATGTCAAAAACATCACTGCAGAACTATATGCATGAGCTCACTAGCATTCCAAGTAAATGAATTGACTTGATATTTTCATGAAATTTAATATTTCAGATAGATGACAGCGAGTACTAGTGTGGATACGAAATTGGTGTATTACCCTTTGAATTTACCTTGAAAATTATATGCACACGTGAAACACAGAATTTGAGTAGTTTTACTGTACTACTTTATATAAATTAAACTTGACCCACCTATAAACTTGCTTAAACCTCCTTTTGTATTTTTCATTGGCATGCTAAGCACATTCTCCATCGCTTGTTGAAAATCACTGACCAGGCCAGGTTGAAAAATTGTAACTTTGACAAGGTTCAAAGACTTTGGGTTATACGTCTGGAAGAAGTCACCGATGACTTTAAGTGTTGTTGCAGCAAATACTTTGGAGCTCACACCAAGTCCACCTATAGTATTGAAGATTAAGAGTATGCATTATAAGCTACCTGTAATTAGACCACAGCCTCTCATACAGATTTCACAAACGTCATATCACATGCCATTTATCAGAATAACTATAGAAAGTAACACATCAGAAGTTTAGTAAAGGAAATATCACTGAGTTGTACTTTTTACTAATACCATGACGCTCTTTACTTTGTTGTGATGACTTTATGATGTACAACAGCATCCTCCTTTCTAATTTTCACATAATCATACACTTGCACTCACATTTAAATCATGTCATAGTGGTCAGACCTTGGATTAATAGAATTAATGGAATTAATAGAATAACCTGTTGCAGGGAATATTTACATGAAAGTATAACCTATGCCAACAAGAAGCATTTTATGATGTCTTGTCTGCCTATCACAAAAAGGGGTTGGAGAATGCATGTGCCAAAGACCAGGACAGTATCATTATTTTGATGATGAAAAGCACTTTTTAATGGTTACAGAAATACAACACACGTAGAAAGTATCAAATCAAGACAGTTTAACATACCTGTTCCAATTGCTGGCAAGGCAATGCTTCTAATACCATTCTGTTCAGCAACTTGTAAGATATTCATGATGTCATCCTTGATGTTTTTCGGGGAGGAAACCAAATGAAGGATTTTTCGACATTTCAGCTTTCCAGATGATGTTACAACCACACTTCCAAATGGCTGCGGTGCTATTAAATAGAACGTTGAATATTTAATGATGGAAAAACTTAGGATGAGTGAAATTCCTATTTTGTTTATAGGATTAGTCCATGTGCAGTTTACCATGCTTTGAATGCCACCACCAATGCATATTTGGAACTGATATTTTTGCAACATACATGGTCCAAATTCAAACAAGAAAATTATTATGTTTTGGACCCTTAACATCCACCTTTTAAAATTAATTGCACCTCAGTATGACATCATGATTAATTCCTTTCATGCTTGTTCACTTGGCAAACATATCACATCTAAAAGATTAAGGTTTTAGGCCCAAACAGTCAGTTTTCCTAAATCCTTCTTCTGCCCATCCAGATCAGAGTAAATCATTTTACCTCCTAGGCACATCAAAAAAATACCAATAACAATCATTAAACTTCTTGTTGACAATGTGTCTTTCATTCCATGTGCTACGCAGGCATTACCATACAATGTAGGCATGTTGGAATAAGTTGACCTTCTTGTTCTTTTTTTTTTAACCCTCTATCATGAGGTAAAATGTTGTTACTGCAGGTACCAAGAATTGTGTCATTAAAGCACCTACCATAACGCTTGCAATCTGTCTGAATACGGTTCCCTCCTTTTTGTAAAATTGCTTTAGACACTCCACCTACAGAGATATAGGAATAACATCACATAATCATTGATGGAAACACATTCTGTATACAGGTAGGTTTGTATGTTTTTTCTCTTAAATCATGCACACTTCTGATTTTCTTATCTTCTCATGCTTTGTTATCTCACTGTTTATTATTCTTTCACTAACTCTTTTTTTAAATTTCTTTTGCTTGGTAGGTACATGAACTGTAAAAGAATGTAGACAAAAGCTTGTAAAGGAATGGAAATAATATTTTTAATATATATAGTATATAGTATACACATACATCTGTATGTGTAACCATGGCTTGAAGTAACTATTGGGATCATTCTATTCCATTTTTATAATATACCGATAAAGTCTGTGTGTGTGTCACGATTTCCGGAAAAACGGCTGCATCAATTCAAACGAAATTTCATATGTTTTCATATGTTTCATAGGGTAATGGCCAGAACTGATTAGGTTTTGATAATAATCTGATGAATATTAATGACCAATTTGAGTAATTAATCGATCGAACGAGTATAAAGTTGGCGTCAGATTCAGATTCAGATTCAGGTAGCATTATCTTATGAAAGTTATATTGAGCGTCAGATGGCCTCAGATCCGAAGACACCCGACTGACTCAAACCTGAAATAATACCGTTGCGACTACAGGGAAGGATTCTGCTTCACTGCCGTCAGGTGCATTCGGATCTGAGACTATCTGATGCTCAATATAATGCTACCTGAATCTGAATCTGATGCCAACTTTATACTCGTCCTCTACATAGCTCTACACTGAGAAAGACTCTGTTTTCAGGGGTTTCGAACATGCCAACCTTACTTTGTGTTTCCCTTGGATTAACACTCTGCATTGGCTGGACAAACACGAGAAAAAAGAAGACTCCAAGGCAGGGTATTTATTAATAAGTGATTCAAACTCACAAGAAAACAATTTTTTTTCTTGGCCTTAAAATAGGTTAAAATGAGCGCGGAGTTCACAAACAGGTGAAATATTTATCATCGTTTCAATTTCGTCAAATATGGACTTATCATTTTCAAATTTCACACACTAATGCGCAGATGAATAAAGAGAAATCATGTCATTTTAGATTTTCGATTAGAGGTTTAGGAAGTATTATATTGACCGCGAACTGTCTCCTTTTTACCGTGTTCTTTCCGATTTCTCTCGATAACAAACTACCGCTGTTTGTTGCAAGGCTTGTACATAATCATTTATCTAGCTCTGTATCTCAGGGTATAAATACATTCACATAATTATCAAGTGTAATAATCTATTATTTATACCCAAATCATGTGTGTGGGCAAAATATGGGAAATAGACCAAGCCTCGCCTAGCCTGCGAAGAAAATTTCGCGACAATGTATCAATATTATGGTGACCTATACATTGACCTCTATATAATAGTGTACAGTGAGGGCGCCACTCAACAAAATCTTGACAATTTTCTGTAAACTCGTGGTGGGACAGAAGGAAGTTCAACACGCACATGCCATATCCTGGGAATCACGAAAGCCGAGTGAAGTCGAGGATGGCAAGCTTTCCTGTTCTGAGAATAGGAGGCGTGGCGGGCATTTCAACAACATTTTTGACAACTATTAACTTTCATTGGGATTTGACGAATCACAGATATAGAGCTAAATTTCTTGCATAAATCATGAAATTCCTTATGGAAGGCATTCAGTTTAAATCTGGTCTTCTTGTTTTAATTTCTGGTGTGAACCGTATAATAAAAGAATACACACCCATATTAAGATTGAGTTCTTCATTGGTACTGTTAACAATGGCATCTGTAGTCTCAACTGTGATGTCACCTTGCTGTAGTTGAACCTTGATACCACCAACCATTATCTGCCAACTTGATTTACCCTTCTTCAGATCAGTATATAAAGAATCACCATCAGCTTGAAAGAAAGAAAGAAAGTGAATTTATCAATTTCCAATATAAGCAATTTTTTTTAATGTGACAGTCATAACACACATTCAGCTCAGTGAATGGAAATACATGTAAATAGACTGTCTTTGTATCAATTTCATCAGAATTACAGTAAGTTTTGAAAGGAAGTACAGATGCAAATGTAGTAAGAATTATTAAATATAGTATTTAGTCTTGCAATCGTACTTGTGCATACCAGTGTATTTGAACTGCAGTGCAATATTGAAAACATTATTGTATACCTGTATACAAATGATATGCAAACAAGTGTGGAATTATTCCTTGTACACAAAATTGGCAAAATGTGTAATCTCACAATATGATTTTTAAGAATATTTGGCTTTTAGGATAACATATATCAATAACACAACCCTATGTCGGTCGGTTGCCAGTGTGGGTAATCAGTTTTCTATTTCATTTTAACTCACCATGCCTGTGACAGTACAACTGCAGAGAACATGACCAGCATGCATGCTAACACGCTGAGCATACCACACCTACATTTACATGTCATGGTGTTCTGTCATAGTATTTTACATCAATGATAACAACCCAATGAAATTTAAAATACTGTACATGTACACTCTGGTAATATAGGCATATTATGAATTGTAACACACACAAATAAATATTTCCTTTTTTGCATTTTTTTAAAACTGCGCACAAGATCATAATGAACCAGATGTAATTTTAATGCCCTGGGTTAGGACAAAGCCTTTAGAGTGCCCACACACATTGTCAGAATGCACAATTCTTAAGATATAGATAATCATATGGTACATGATGTACCCATTAAAATTGGCCAATTAATTTTACCAAGATATTGGAAATTTGAAACTTTGCAAATTTAGAATGTTGCCCAATTACCAATACATCATCAAAAGCAAATGAATCATTAAAGATTATAAGATACAATAAAAAGTGTATGAGACACATGCACTTTCTCACTGTATGCACCACGTTATATTGAATTTGAAGCTTGCATTCTTAAGATATAGCCTAATTACCAAAAGTCATTAACTTTGCAAATTAATAATCTATAGTATAAGCTAGTAAACAAGCTTTATGAGACATCGTGATTTGTTATAGTTGATGTACCTCCGAAGTTATATGGAATGTGATGTGTGAATTCTGAAGATTTATAATTATAATATTTATTGATATTTAATTTGACTAAACATCATTAAGTATACAAATGACTCCTCATATTTACAGGATGTTTACCAAAACTTAATCAGTTCTTACAATTAGCATAAAGAAGATGTGAGGCAAGCTTTATCAAGAGATATACTGCAATAAATTTTTAGATATGTGTTTTCACACACACACACACACACACACAGAGGCAGACAGACAGACAGACAGACAGACAGACAGACAAAATCATATGTCTTTCCCTTATGGTAGGTAAAACATTAACTACCAGGAGAAAGGATAAGTTTTATCCTGCTGTATATGTTATCATACCCCACAAGTAAAATCTTCACATACACCCCAAAAAATGACCTTACATACATCACTATTTTTCAGGTATATTCACCTTCTGGCTATATTATATCTCCTGCAAGATAACCTAGATCCCTTCATAACCCCTAAATATATCTAATAGATAAAACATAATACTAGTAAGTGAAATCATCAGAACTATGATTCAAGCACATAATACATACAGGGGTACGAAGCAGAGGAATCTGCTGCTGCTGCTCCTCCTCCTCCATAATGTTGAGAATGAGAGTGACTTTCAGAGTAATTTGGCTGCATCTTTTTATGACGTTTGGTACTTGACATTCTTGTTCCACTCAGTTTGGATATTTCATCTTCAAATGCCTAGATTTAAAAAAAATTGTTGTAAAGATGTGATGAATATAAGTTAGCTATGCTGAAGTGTACAGAGAACACACCATAATAAAACTATTAACTTAATATTCTTCATTGAATATCATCTGGCTAGATTTACTTCACAATATTTTTGACCCAATATGTCCAACAAAGGAAATTCCAATAGATATACCCATGAGAATGTATGCATAATTGCCTAAACATGATCAATTTCACCATAACATTACATAATTCTTATTCTGTTTGTATAGTTGTATAGAGCTCTTAGATTACTTTCACATGCTCATTTGATGTCACAACCTTATAAATTTCAAACAATATGCTATATTTGTCTTAGTCCAACACTGCAACTATGGCAACTAGAGAAATTCCTACACATGATATCTAAGTATGAATGTGAAAAAATAAACTACAGCTTTTGAGACGATTGCACAATGTCACAAGCTCAACAATGAGCATCATTCATTTAGGTCAAAACCTCCTCTGCCCAAAGGAACATTTACAAGTGCGACATCAAACATCAAACATTTATATATGATGTAAACTATGATGAAACTGTAGCGGTCACATCACTAAAATCGATGTAATATAAAAACATTATTGTAAACACTAAACATTAAAAAATATACTACCAAAACGATTTACCATATCTCACATTAGAAATAAATTTTTATCAACTTATCAATATCTCAATATCAATACAGAAGCTGTTATCATTGAAAGCGTGAACAGTTTCAAAATTTGGATAAAAGTGCGAAAATGAAGCTCAGCAATCGCATTGTCACCAGAACCCCACCCCCTGAACAAATGAAGTTTGTTTAATATTGAGCTTGTGTGACATTGTGCGACCGTCCCTTATTGAGTTAAGATATGGAAACACACCTTAATTGTAGGCATATCTTTGTCATACACTACAAATCTGATATCAGATACTGAGCCTCTAGGGTTCTTTCTACTGAAAGCCATAGCTTCTTCGTACATAACTCTTGCCGTGAAATTTCTTGGGAAACCAAGTCCTCCAGTTCCAACAGCCGGGAAAACAATTGAAGTCACATGTCCTTGATCTGCTGTGTCAAAACATTTCCTCATGATACCTCTCAATAGCTATTGGTAAAATAAAAAAATTGTCGTTGAATACATGATGCACTAACTAAAGTTCATGAGTAAAAGGACTGCATTTTAGTGTCAAAATATAGCACCAGTGGTGTTGTATCATAAATCATTTATATTAAATTTTATATTTTAATTCATCAAGTGTTTTTTATCTACTCTTACTGTACTTCTTTTTTGTTACTAGATTCAGAGAGCATCCATATATTTATCTAATTTTGCCACAACATATATTTATCTCATTAATTACAAAAGATGTATTTTTGTTGTTAATGCGTAAGTTGTACTGCGAAATTAACGAATACCTGGTCCATGGACTTTGATTAGTTCCTAGGTAACTACCGGTATATCCATGGCCCTCACCAGAAATGTTTTTCCTGTTGCTTTTAAAGATTGTGTAGATTATATATATTTCACTTTCTTTTGAAATAATTCAATTCAATTTCACTTCAAGTTTTCCCAAACACAGTTATATACCTGCTGAATTACAGACCAATCTGCCCAAGATTTTTCCTAGATTCACATTGTTAGACCCAACTTGCACATAGCAATTGAGTCACTATGTCATGAAAAATTCCTTATCTCTATACCCCTAGGAATATTCCTCCCAAACTTCAGACCCGTCTGTCTAGCAGTTTTCAAGTTAAAAGAGTTCTGTCCAAACCTCACATTTTTAGACTTAATTTGTATATCACGAATGAGGTAATCTTCAAGTGCTAACAAAAATTACTGATTTTATTCAAATGTCATGTGTTATGTTAGTCTCGGTTACCCAGACTCTCACTGTTTTGGGGCTCTACTATGAGACCAGGGCACCCAGATGAGAGTCTGGGGAAACATAATCCAACCTTGCCCACACCGGATCTCTTTCCCAGAGCAGTGCATGCTGGGGAATACTTCATGTCTAACATTGCAGGATGAATAATCCAAGTACCTTCGCAACAAGTTATCATGTAACAAATGACTGATACATCTTAATTACAACAAACAGGCCTTGTAAGCCCATTTCCATAGCTTCAAAGAAATGTAGTGTGTGACTTCCAGTACAGGCAACGTACTTTCCCATAGACTCTCATCTTAGTGGTCACATAGTAGAGCCCCAGCAGTGAGAGTCTGGGTAACCGAGACTAGTGTTATATTAATATTGCTAAACAGTTGTAATCTTTACTGAAGAAAAGATTGTTGCGCTAGTAACTACATGTACAGAATTATCATTTTGTTCTTGGAAATGAATAAAACTATTCTAAGAATTAACTGATCTTACCTGTTCAGATTTCCTTCCACCATCCCACTTGCAACATAACACATGGTAAACCTTAACACATTGTAAACCGCCTCCTCCAGTAATAACAATGTCACCTTCGTTGGTACTCACTCTTGTTTTCTGTAAATTGACTTCCTGTTGCAGCTGTTGACCTGCCACTTTGAGTAGAGCCATCGACACACCACCAGTATTCAAATCTAAGGTTGTCTGGGTGGTATTGACAATAACATTAGCCTAGAAAATTAAGAGTAAGGGATGTTATTACTTTACAAACACATTACCTGTGTTGATTAAACTGTAGATCCCAATTCTACAGCCTCAAGATCAAGGCTCAAGCACTGTTACACCATCATCTGAAAGGTGATTGATTTTTTCACTTATTCAATTTTTCTATTTTAGTAAATTAGGAGTCTGAACCAGCCATATAATAGTATTTACTTAATTTAAATATTGAGCTGGTTTATGAGATAGGACCTGCTCATTTCACATGAAATTTTAAACAATTTATGGTAAACATATGCTTTTTGACATCACATCTGAAATCACTCAGAGTATATCAGATCCAGTGACTATTATTCATCTATCTACACACACACAAACAAATTACACACATACATACATACATCCATCCATCCATCCATCCATCCATACATACACACACACACATACATACATACCAGTACATACACATACATACACACACACATACATGTACATGCATGCATACGCATGTATGTACATGCATGCATACACATACATACATACACACACACATACATACATACATACATACATACATACATACATACATACACTTTGTATTATAAGATATAAAGAAAGTGTAATATACATTATACACGTGTGTAGAGTCAATTAAAATATTATGACATATTACTAAAGAAATGTCAACTATTTTGAAACTGACACATACGTACTGGTCAGAATCAAATATTGAAAAACATACCCTTTGATGAGCTATGCTTCCCTTTACTAGCCTTATTTTCTTTTGTTCTGGAGTAATGATTTCCAGATGATCACTGGACAAAGTTACACCTCCTGTTGCACCTACAGGATCTCCCACTTCTTCAGAAGTAATATGATGTGCTCCTCTTCTATGTCTTCTACTAGAAGTGGACACAGTGTGCCATTCTTCTATGAAGAGAACAACACATAAAATAACTAGTGAGGGGTGGGTGGGAGTTGTCCTAGTACCAATGATACTGCCAAACCAGAGTGACTATAGAGTTTGAATTAGGCAACATGATGTTTTTATATGTCTCTTTTTTTCACAAATTACGTAAAACACAATGCAGACACGATAACACGCAAGCACATAAACTGATACATTTTATCCCACCGTGAACACAAATCAACATCATTGTCAGATGAAACACGAAAGAATTATTACAGGTAGTGTACCCCTCTTGAAAACAATGACCACAAATTGCTGACGTCTGCTGTGAGGGTGGCTGTACTTAATTTTTTGTTTCTCTTGACCTGACTGACTCTGTATTTTTTCAATGTGGCGAAATTTAAAGAAAAAAGGTCAACGGCAAAGTTAGACATCACTGGGTGTCAGATCGCAACCCCAAAGGCACATATGTATCTGAATGACAATTATTGTTTTCACTGAAATTCAGGAAATTTAATTAAACAAAGTTTCCTTCTGACTTTAATTGCCATTACTAAGTCATTGAAAATGTTAAAAGTACAATTATGAGTTAAAAGTATCACCATAAACTTATTTTTTCTAGTTATTTTTAACTGACTGACCAACTCATCAGTTTTAAGGTGTTACAATGGGAAACATAAAATTTAGTATGGACACCCTAAGAACAAAAAAGAGGCTCCTAACATTGTTATTTCCCATAATACCTTGCTCCAGTGTACAGGTGTTTTCTCAGCCAGATTTGCTGATTTTCAAACAACTCTATTTAAAAAGGAAGCACAATGCAGAGTTGATGAAACTCACTTTTCTAAGTCCACTAAGTATACAGAAATGTAGTTAAAATAAAAAGGTTTGTCTCTTTTCCCCATACAGGTACAATGTACAATTTAATTGTCATGCTATTCATTACCTTGTGGTGGTAGTGCACCTTTATCTTCCCCTCTTGTAACAGTGACCTTCTTCTCACCAAAGTGTTGAACCATTGCATCTTTGAATTTGTTACAAGTATTAACAGAGTTGTCCACTAATCGAATCTCCATAATTGACTGAGGTCGTGTATTGCCACAGTATCTATCAATGGCATCCACAATGGTTTTAACGCACAGATCTAGTGGAAAGCCAAATGCTCCTGAACCGATTGCTGGAAAAGCAATGGAAGTATGTCCCATTCTTTCTGCAAGCTTAAGACTATTGATGACAACATCAGCTAGGAGTCTTTCTTCTTGGGATCTAGGCTGACCATACACCTCACTGTGATCGCCATACTTTTTATTCCATCTTGGCGCAACTGCATGAATGATCATCTTGCAAGGAAGATTTCCTGGTCCAGTGTAAACTGCCTGGCCTTCAAAAATTCTTCCGCCACTCTTTTTAATTAGCTCTGCTGTCTCCTTTTGTATACTCCGACCACCTAAAAATCAAATCAATAATGTACAGGAAATTGGGAACACCTGAAAAAGGCTAAAACTAGATGTTTCCAGTGACATTGTTCCTGGTATATCTTAGAAGCACACTATACTAAGCTTAGCTTCTAGTGAAGATAATGGAGATGCTAGAAGGTTCACAGTAGCATCATTTTAATCAATACTGCATCTTCCTTGAACATCTTCAATGATAACCATCAATTTAATTTCTGCCCAAAGGATGAATAAAGGATTCTAGTGAAGACATATCTTTTCTTTTTCCCATTGAGGTCTGAAGTTGTATAGTTTTGCTCATAAAATATCACATTGTAATTACTGTGACACACGTAAAACTAAATTTAGTGCCAAAAATATATATCATAATATCTACAATGTATGTATGCTTTCTCAGAAAATATCCCATATAGGACCGAGAGTTCAAAAGTATTACATATTATGATAATGATATGGAAACTGTCTGATACTCAGATACAGTGTGTACACTAATATGTTACTTGTAATTAGTAATGGTGATTTAGTTAAAAGTGTACAGGTTAAAATGTATGTACATGTCAAACAATATACTTTAATTACACAATAGATGTAGATTAGATTAGATTAGATTAGATTGGATTGGGTTACATAATATTGTATTGCATTCCTGAAAGGGTAATTTTTCTGAAGTACTGTACCTGCATCTGAAATCGCTGTTGTCAATCCACCAGTCGAGTGATTGAGAGTTTGGTTGGCAGAATTAACAATAGCATCAACATGCATTTTGGTCAGGTCACCTTTTCCAACAACAATTCTTCGTCCATCCCCTAACGTATGGAAACATAGAATGTCATATGTTATTGGTGGAGCGGTTGGCTCAACGTCTTCAAAATCGTCATCTTCAGGTTCACTAGTCATGATTATTTCTGATGGATCATTTACATCAATCCTACAATTATGGCTGCCCTCTACCATTCTCAAGTAGTTTTGTCCTTTATCCTCTCGGAACAACTTTGCCATCCCAGGCTTCTCTACAATATGTGGTCGTCCAAAAACACTCTCTGACAGTTTATGTAGCTGTTGGAGGCCAGCCTTCACATCATCTTCTGCCCCTTTCACAACCATCATTACGGAGGGTCCCTTTTGAAGATGTGTAATTTTCAACGGCATTCGTGAAGCTTGTTGCTGTATATTGTCAACATCATGCTTTCGAAAGTCAAAGATGTACTTTGCTTTACCACTTTCCATTTTTATTGAATGTTCTACAATGGTGTTCACCTTGATAAAATCTTCAACTTCTGTCATAATGGTAGATATGGACCTCTTAAAACCTGTCACAAGCACAGACAGCTTGCCATGTTGATGGACTAGTCCTATGCTCACTGTATGTTCTTCTTGTAATTGTGTCACCAAGTCATTCCATTCTGTCTTACCAATAGCTTCTTCACATTGCAGTTGAATGGGAAGACTATCTTCGACAACGTTGCTCCTCATAATTTCTACAGCTTTCTGCACATCTTTACTGCTGACAGCAGAACACTTAATCTCTTCTTCTTCAACTAGATACGTCGCCTGGACTTGCTGTTGCTTGAACATATCATGAATTGCACTACAGACTGAAGGAGTCTTCAAAAATTCATGGATATGTTTTGATGAGGCTCTGTACTTTAGTATGGGCACTTGATCTAAGGTTTCATACATTAAACACTTTGCTTCAGTGATGTCACGAGGAAGTCCTTCGAAAATCACTTGGCTTGATTTTGGTATGATTTTCATATCAAAGTCTTTGAACTTGTCCTCTACAGTTCTGGAGAATTTAATCATCAAAAGCTGTTTGATTTTAAATTTATCCATGTGTGTACTTTCTTTTATCATTAGTTTTGCCTTTTGCATGTCATCTTTGATATCTTTTATTAAACTCTGAAGCTTGGCTTGAACTATATTCACATTCTCTATTCTCCCAGTGACTTGGATCACTGAGGGCGACGACAAATCATCTTCTAGGACATCAACATCTTCAGTCACCCATCCACTCTTTTGACTGATAACTTGTAGCCATATACCTTCTGCAACTGGTACTTCTCCAGTTATGAAGTTTCCAAGATAACCGTCTAATGCTTCTTTCACTGTTTTAGACCAATATCTTACTACTTGGTACTGGTTTTCCATTTCTTGTGGAATGTTAGGGATAACCAAAATAGTATCATCTTCTTTTCCTTCACAAGGCCATTTGAGCTTAGCATAAGCCGTCATGGCTATCTGATCTAGTGTACCCTTGAGATTCTGCTTAGACTCGATGAAATGCATAACATTTGGAATCACACTGAAAGTGAAAGGATCTGGTATTCTGGCTGTAGGTTCTTCTCTGCTGACTACATGACCAAGACATTCCATGTAAGGCTGTACCTCTACTTCAGTTTTGTTTATAAGATGCTTTCTTTTCAACACTGCATCAACAACTGCAAGTAAATAAAATATTATACACTATCAAAAGTAGGGAGAAACAGTCAAAATATCACACACAGGTTGTAAGTAAACATGAGAATGATGCCATAATCTGCAATCTCAGCATTCTGATATCAATACCACCAGTAAAAGCGAACTCCTACAAGTGACTCTGAAATGTAACTTGTAAGGATATCATGTAATGAAAGAAGAATTAGAATGACAGTAAGTCAATTATTGGCTAATTAACAAAGTAACTAATTATTATAACATTACAACATATTCATATAAATGTGCAATGGGTATTGATTTATTTACACTCACTGTAGGATAGTGTCTCGGATAGCAATTTTGTCTAAAGTGACCACAAAATAAACCTTATTCAGCATTCAGACTATCTTAATTAAATTATATCCACACACCCATGGTACTGCTATCACCCACTTGAATAATTACCACATGCAACACCAATAGTTTTAGTTTGTATCTATCTTATTCTTAGTTTGCTGATAGCTTGCTTTCAAAGGTAGTATTGGTATTCAGTCTTCCTGAACTGAACAGCATATTTGCTTGAGAAAAAATAATTTCTTTGCTTTCTTTTCCTTGATTATTTAATGATGGTACATCCACAACACACTATCTACCGGTAATTTATAAAACATTTCAGCACTCTCTCAAATATTTCTGAATAATTTTTTAGTTTCAAAAAAAGTTAATCTAAATATTCATCCAGCTTCAATAACACATGGAAAATTTTCAGTCATGAGAACAATCATGTCACAGTCTTGCAGCAGGACTGAAAATTCAGTGCTGCTGCAGCCCTGCACTTCCACAGAACAGTAAAAGGTTGGCTGTGTATACTATTTAATGTTATGGTATCAGTCTATAACATCAATACAATAAAGGACACGATAATTAAATTATATTCCTTAACTTATTTTCCTCACCTGTATAATCTTTGAAGAACACGAAAGCAGCCTTTCTTTCCATGTCTATTTCTACATCTTGGACTTCACCTCCACCACTCCTCTTGGTGCTCTCAAAATATAGTTGTACAGTGTCTTCAGAGACATGTTTGGGTAGATTTGACACTATGATACAGTTTGTCAGATAAACTGGTTCAGCTGTAAGCATTACCTTGTTTAACTTTTTCTTGCTCATTTTTTCAAAAATCTTGCCGAAATCTGAAAAAATGGGATATGACCAATTATTCACATCATGGATTTCTGGTTAGAAAATTCATCAGTTGGGCACCAGGAGAAGCCATTTTCCCTGAACTATGCAAATTTTAGGTAAGTGCTGGCATTGTTATTATGGCCTTTAATTCAGGATATTACAAGTACCTTGACCATTTTTCCAGGTTTGATGACATGTTTGTGAGCGTTCAAGGTAAAAAATCAATTATTTTAAGTACTGGTAAGATCCAATCGTTCTTGAGGACGTTTAACACAAAATAGCACTTCAGCAAGGGGACATTAAATGTCATGATATTCACGTTAAATGTCATCAGAAAAAGGCTTTCTGATTGGGCAAGACAGAGCGATACTGTTCATACTAGTATAAAACAAACAAAAATGACGGCAAACCTTCAAAGCTGATTTTATCATGTATTGCTACAAAACTGTGACATCTTTCAAAACAAGGAAATTTTGACGAAAATATCCATACCCAACTGATACTATTTAGAATTGTACATTAAACATTTCACCAAAGCAGATTAACATGGTCAGCAGACTGCACGTGAACATCACATGACAATAGAGTCAAGGGACGCATGGAGCACAAAAGCACACATAGCAGGTTAGGGCCGTTTATTTTTTGTGTATTCTTTTTGAAATTCCTAAGCATAGGAATATGATAAATCGGTTTATCCAATATCAGCTCTTCATTCGTCATATTATCATTTGTGCCATTTCCGCACCGTGACACTTCATATTTCAGAAACACCACTAATGGCAATACAATAAATGAAGAGGTGATATCGTGTAATAACCTCATATTATGACAACAATAATAAATTACAAATTAACACACAAGCATAATGTTTTTATTTAAAATATCTTGTAATTACTGATTCACTGAATCTCAAAATCTTATTAAACAGTGTTGATTTATAGTACTACCAAGGTCAAATATGCAAAATACGTGTAAATTACATGTAAAGGCAAACTTGGTGATTATTGACACTTTAAGCATTATACAACTTCAGTGAGAGGAATATTTGCCCAGCTTTCCTTCACAAATACCACTATGACAATACAGTTGCACACATACCTTGAATTTCTTCAGAATATTTCACCATTACTGTACCAGGCTCTTCACCAAAGAAAAGTTCAGGAGTTTGATTATCAATTCCAGTACAATTCTCCAAATACAACTCAAGATTTTCTCTGCTGGTTCCATCTGCCAAACCTTTTAATAGAAAACTTGTCATATCTCTTGGTAGTTTAGGTTTCCTTTTCTTCTTTGCTGGTTCTCTAACAGATAAAGTTGTACCACCAACCGCAAGCTTTGTTTTCTGCAAAACTCTTTCACAAACTGGACAAATAATATACAATAGACATAGTCAATTATTATGTAGATGTGATGAGTTGTCTTCTCATTGTAATGTAACTAATAACAAAAATTCTAAACTCTAATGATGGTGAAAATAAAACCCTGTGTCACCCTTTTGAATTTCTTGGTTTATATTCTAAAATAATATGGTGTGACTGATAATATGCCAGAACCCCAGGACACCACTGCAGTTGTGTCATACTTGGGATATTTGCATAATTGCTTGTGGTATTCTTGTGGTCATACTTCATGAGCATAGTGGGTGGGCGGCGGGTGGGTGGGTGAGTGAGTGCAGTGTGTGAGTGAGTAATAATTAAAACTTATAAATACAAAACAAGAAGTCACTTAAAATACTCACCGTCCCGGGTTTCAAATGTCACAGTGAAGACACCATTGTTCAGTTTTGATTCTACAATTGGACCACCACCAGATTTCTTACTTTCAAAGTACAGTTCCAATGTGTCTGTACTTGTGTCTGGCTTGAAACCTGTCACTTCTATGGTACAGTTAGATTCTTCCTCCTCAGAATCACTTTGCTTTCCTACTTTAAAAATATGGGAGAAAATGTCTCTGTGGCTATTTCTTTTTAAGAAATAATGTCTTGCACACAATGTACATTTGTATCAAGCTATACATACAGGATTCATGCAACAGTATTTTCAATCTTAAAAAAAAATACAAGATTTCAAAGGTTCAAGGCAGGTAGGTACCAATGTTTTGATGTCTGCATTTCATATCTGCGTAGTGGCATGTTTAGTTCATTTCATTTAGACAAAATGTTGCAAGAAATGTTATTCATTCAATTTTACTACCTTAAGTAAGTGTAGTTTCTTAATTAGTTTCTGATTGGTTATATCAACAAAGCCAGTGACTGGTAACTTGTAACAGGCTGTACAATGTAGTTGATGCATGACTCACTCTATTCTAGAAGCACTCAAGAGAATATCTGGTTACAACAAAAATCAACGACTCATATATGTGTGACCACTGTCATCACATAAGTTAAATTTGAAAATTTTGAAATACATTTGGTATATACTATACCTTCGTCAGCCATATATTGTTCCTTTTTCCCTACATCATATCTGAACTGTTTCACAGTCAAACTGGCCTCATTTAATACATGTTTCTTCTGTCTAAGAACATTTTCTGCAGCTGATAATCATAAGACAAGAAACTTAGTATTACATTTAAGCTGCAATATATGAAAATGCTTACAAGAAAATGGACAGTTATGGAGATTTGCATTATATATTATTAGGACAGTGTTCTGTGACATATGTGTATAATTTCATGCTGCCTGATGCTATAAATATAATTCCATGCTGTCTGGGGGTAATTAAATATTTTGTTTGGTGAATGGTATGACTAAGGTTTGTGTTAAAAGTCCATTTAGGACATAACAGAGCATTGTAAAAGCTGTACATACATTAAAATGATACAACACTTTTTTGTGTCCCTTCATTCCTGGAATATATTCCCAAATTATCAATTTTGGATTTGAGTTGTGCAATTTCATGTCTTATCTCATAGAAAAGAAGCATCAGGAAAGTTTTGATCATCCATAACAATGGTAACATCCATATATAATCTACAAGGATGGAATGAATAATATTGACTTTGCCCATTCGAGGCAATCAGAAAAGAGACTCATACAAAGACATAATTATACAGTTAGTAACTGTTCAAAGCAAAAACACTACGAGTACTAACCAAATGTGTTACTAATAATTGAGATGTCAACTGACTGTTCAGCTTACTATTTAGAAGCAGACAATTTATTTGGTGAATAAATTATCTACTAGAGATGTATAAAACAAGCTACATCAATCTTCATAAGCAAAGTCCACTGTTGTCTTTGTATCAGTAAACTTGTTGTGTTTACTAATGTTATCTTTGAATGAAGTCTTTCCTTAGCTCACTTCACACAGGCAAAGTCATTTCACAGTATTAAAGTCTGATGACCAAACATACATGTAGAAAGAGGGGTTGGTAGATACCATGAGCTTTTCACAGAAAGACAATAAACCAGTTAGTTTGTTGTGTTTATTGAATTAAATTTCAACTTTGCATAAAGTCTTGAAGCTCCAGCACACTTCATACACTCAAGCAAAGTCAACATAATTCAGTCCAGAGTTTTATATGTTAATAGACATCTAATGATATCACACGCCATACCTTCTACTTTCTCAAAGGTAACAATGGCAGTCTTTTCATTTGCCATCTTACACAACTTCACTGCTCCACCGTTGGATCTCTTCTTACTTTCAAAATACATTTCTAATGTGTCCACAGCAGTACCTGGTTTGAAACCAGTAACTTCAATACTAAATGGGTCATATTGTGGTAAATCTGTAATAACAAATAAAGGAACATTAGCCACTAGATGTCAAAGTAGCATATCCTTTTAAAAAAATTCTATTTGTATATGAAGCTACCTACAATAAAGTCAATTAAACCATACTCAAGCCAAGTTATTGTCTTTGTAAAGAAAATATGGATTATATACCCTGGTCATTCTAGTCAATAACTGTTCTGTTTGACATAAAGATATATATATATTTATCTTAGGTTGTGTGGATTTAAATACATTGTACATACAGTGTTTTTGGGTTTTTTCCATAACTGAAGAAAAAAACACACAGAACAAAAATTACTATCAATTAGTTATTTGATGTGTTATACCGATCTAAATGTCAGTTGTATCATAGACACTCCATCAAGTGGTGGAGGGTCTATGGATGTATGTATATCTCTTTCTAGAAACGATTAGTAGATGTTACCTTTTTCTATAGATGTGACTTACCATGACTAAACGGAAGCTGTTTGCTGTGCTTTACAGGAAGCTTGCATGGTTTCACTGTTAATTTGGTGCCATTTAAAATATGATCCTTCTGACTGAGTACTGACGCCACATCTTAGTACAAACAAAAAATATCAAGAATCAAAGGAATTTAACTCACAGTGAATTTAATTCTCCTATATTCTATACTCTGTATTATATTTTTTGATTCAATTCTGTTGTATTCTTATTTAAGTTAATACCAAGCAACAATACAAATATGTATGGCTCTAGAATATATCTCTGGCTTGGAATTGGGATAATTCAGTGCTGGAATGGCACTAACACCCCACTAGCATGTGTTAGCAAATTGCAACTGGAAAGGTTAATGCCTGCACCAGTCATATGTTAACACAAGACTAGCTCAGTGCAAACACTAGGCTGGTACAAACACATCATTGACAGTATGGGTGAAACAAATGGAAAGGTTAATACTTGCAACTGCCCTGTTAACACCAGACTAGCTCAGTCCTAACACCAGGGACTGGCACTAACACCTCACCAGCCTGTGTTAACAAATGGAAGGATTAATGCCAGGACCAGCCATATGTTAAAATCAGGCTAGTTCAGTGCTAACACCTTACCAGCATGTGTGAGCACAAATGGAAGAATTCACATCTGCACAGACTCTATGTTACCACACTGCTAGCCTATAACATCCGACATATGCCACTCTAGCAAATCATAAAGGATATCTCGAGCTGTAATGTAATCATACAAAATATGATGGACCAGGTATATACTGTTACAGTTACCTTCTGCATTTTCAAAAGTAACGACAAATGTCTTGTCATCTTTCATCTTATGTTTTTTCACTGGGCCACCTTTAGATTTCTTCTTGCTTTCAAAATATAGTTCTAAGGTGTCCAATCCAGTACCGGGTGTAAATCCAGTGACTTCCAGAGTAAACGGATCATACTTTGGTGACTCTACAAATATTGATGAAAATATCTTATATTATACCATGCACGAGCCAGGTTCAACAAAAAATATGGAATATATACTCTGGTCTACAACATGCACCTATGTCACCACAATGTGTGACCATGTCATTGGTTCTGCTGTATTCAAAATATGAGACAAAATGCTCAAACTTGCCATTACTTTCCCTGATTTTTTAATGGTATAATTATATTATTCCCTCTAATATTTTTTTCCCACTCGGCCGGAAAATACTTGTGACCTAATGGTTGTCACTATGAGTCGCTAGACAAGTAGTGACAACCCTTACATGTAGGTCACTCGTTTTTCTTTGGCAAAACTAAGTTTAGGAATAATATCTAAATTCTCATCTATGAGGGTTGTGATCTATTACATATATGTAATGACTAGAAAAAAATTCACATAATTATGTTTCCTAATCACAGTATATAAAATGTTGTATACGGTAATAAAAGATAGCATCAAAAATGCTTTTTTTAAATGTCTGATAGATGGGAATATACTTAACTCATTTCTATTATCACATGGCTCATAATAGACAATAATAATAAAATTATTAATAAATAATTCTGAAGACCAACAATGAAATTTGATCATAGCAAAGTCATGAAATACAGGATCACTGAAGGATTATTTTTATAATATCTGTTAGAAAATTCTTTTGTGACCAATATATACATTAATTGGATTAAAATTCTAAATTGTAATAAGTGTGCTTTTACCTTCACTTGGACCAGGTGGCAGTGGCTGTTTTGCTTTCATTGGAGCCATGTATGGTGTCACAGTTAGACATGCACCATTCAATACATGACTTTGATAGTTAAGCACTGACCTTGCAACTGAAAATGAATATAAGCTTGACATATCAAGGATACATGTGACTTTAGAAGATGATGTTGCAAAACAGCATTGCTACATCATGCAGAAAAAATTCTAAAACATATTTGAATTTTCTGTCTCATTAACCAGTACATAACTATAACTGGATAAGCTGAACACTTTTGATGTATTCTTAAAGTCTTGTTCACACTACGATAGATAATCACAGAGAATGTACTCTTATGAGTCAGAGTACATCTTCCACTCGTGTGACAAAAACCTCTCATCATCTTGCATAGTGTTGTAAAGAGACCATGAGGGTTTCACAACATGGGAATGTTCATGGAAGCCATACATTTAAGGGAAAAAATAATTTCTTTCATCTCCATCCATATCAAAGCCATACAACACATTACTCTGAAGTGGAAATTGTAACTCAAACTCTATCTTGCAAATTTGGTCTAACTCTAAACACACATACATGTATGTAAGAATATTTGAGTGTGTGGTGTTTTTATTAAGGGTGGTAAGTAGGTAAAATCTACCTGAGTTCCCCTGTAATTTTTTTACCATGGTTAAATATCAATATTATGCTAAGAGAAACTATGCCAGTATTGTCAGATTTCCCCTTCGTGTTACTTTAAATTTAGCAGGATATTATGTTTCTATTATTATTTGTCATTATTTTTTCTTTTAAAAATATATCATTCTTTACAAGATGTTACAAATTAACACATTGAACTCTAACAATATATCATTAACTAAAGATGTTTATAACATTTGGTACCATGTTGCTCATTACATAAACAACAAATCACTGTGATCTGGTTTGCAAGTGAATGTAAATTAGTATATATGTAAAATATGAGATGTGGTAGATGTGTATTTAATACATTGTACATTGTCAATTCATCATCATTAAGAGAGGTGTATATGAGTATGAAATACAACTCAGGTGCTAACACACCTTGTTCTTGTATTTCCTGTAGAAGTTTTAATACTTATGTACAAATTAATAACAGATTTCTATTACATACCTTCTGTATCCTCAAAAGTCACAATAAATGTCTTGTTATCTTTCATTCCGAAGCCTTTGACTACACCACCTTTAGATTTTTTCTTGCTTTCAAAATACATCGACAAGGTTTCTAAACTTGTACCAGGTTTGAATCCAGTAACCTCCAATGAATGTACTTGAGTGTAAGTTGTAGCTGTAAGTATATTAAAGGTAACCTATATATGCAGAAAATACGCATTTGTACATCTATCAACAAGCAGACTTTCGTCCAAAGTAATTTAAAAGAAAATACAGAAATTCATACCTTTACTTTTTATTTTTATTTAATTTTCACCCTTCCAGTGAAAAAAATACATAGAAAAATATCATTTAGCATGGCAAACACTAGATTTTAATTCAGTGCTTGCAGCAATTATAGTGTATGAAAACATATATCACTGGAGTACATGCGAATTACTTCACTTTTTTTGAACAAATGAGTGTGCCGAAATTAACAAAGGGAATTTTTTTATTCTCGGGATGACAAGTACCATCTTGTTTCTTGGTGTGTGGTTGAAATTAAAGTAATCTCACACTTGAAATCTTTGGTATACCTTCAAGGAAATGTGTTATATTTGATGACCTATGTAATCTCATTCCATAAATGTAAAACACCGCTAAAATGTTATGCACATTGGTAATGTAATTTTTGAACTACATCAATGTATTATTTAACATATAACTCAAAATACAATACAGAATACAATACAGAGACCAATATGATGTATATAATCTTGCACATTCCCACTCTTTGTGTCAAATCAGTTTTATGATGAAGTAAGATTATGTTGTTGTTTTTTGTTTTTTTGTTTTTTTGAAATGTTGAAATAGAGTGCCTATTAGTAAAATGTTTTTTTAATTTAAATTATGATTGCAAGTCTACAAAAATTGAATCACAGTTATTGAAGAGATGCTTTCTATCTGCTTCTGGTACAATTTATTACATACAATGTACTAGATAACAATAATATGACAGAACCCCATGAGGTGTGAGTGCAAGTGTGGTGTACTCAGGGTATTTTTTATGGGTGTTGCATGCCTGTGCCCATTCTTTCATGAGCGTAGGGAGTGAAAGTACAGCAGAAAACACTGCAAGCATGAGTGCAAACACTCCTGAGTACCCACACTGGAACTCACATAGAATGGGGTACTGTAACAGTTGTTATTACATGTTTATCTGAAACAGAAAATTTCAATACAAATCAAATCATACAGTGCAAGATCACGTGATTTAATGTGTTGTGAACAATCACATCCTCATTTGCATATCATTTGCATGCGATATGCAATTGTTTTCATTATTGCACTGCAGTGAAAATACCACTAGTATGTGCACGCACCAGTGTAAGTCATCTTTGGTACATATGATATAGACTACCATATCTTTTTTACCTTGAGTGTTAGAACTGCTGTTTTCAATTTCAGTGAGAAATTATATAGGTAACATATCAGATTAAATCACAAAGGCCTACTAGTACTACATATAATCTTCAGAACTGCAAAATAAAGGTATTTGCATAAATTTTGGGTTCTGGAAAGTAATTTCATGATTCCACATCACCGTTTATATGACAGAAATAAGCTCTTCGGAGTCATGAATATTCAATGTGCATCTAGCAAATATTCATGTATACTAAGGCCCACGATGCAATGGTGTACCACTGAAAGAACATAGAGTTGAAAATGAGTTTCAATGTGGTGGTTTTTGGCAACTGAGAGAAATTTATGTGAAGCGAAATCATGAAACAACTCTCCAGAACCCAAAGCTTATGAAAACACCTCTATCTCCTGCCATGGTATTCCCCTTCAATTTTCTCAACAATGGATAAAGATTTTGTATGCAATGCAAGTCTTTTGTCTTACCTTCATTTGGTGCAGTAGGCAATTGACGTTTTGACTTTACTGGAATAATAAATGGCTTGACAGTTAGTTTTGCGCCATTATACACGTGACTTCGATGGTCGAGTACTGATTTTGCATCTGAAATTGAACAGAAGGTGAAATTTAAGATGTGCATATTTCTGGGATGTGTTCACTGGGAGGAATGTCAAGTAATAAGATTAATATGCAAAAAAATTCTGAAAAGTAAAAATAAAAGATTATTGGCATGGCAATCTAAATATAATGGAATGCTAACGTTGCACTACAATTGTAGTTCATATTTCATATTTCATATTTATTTCACCCAGCTGGAAATATAAAGAAACATACATAACAAATAAATAAACAAAATATATAAATTAAGTCAAAGAATATTCAATCAAATACATCTGTAATTCCATGGACCTGATGGGGGTCATGGTTCAATAATTCATTGAAATGTTGACTAAATAACTTGCCAATGATGTTAATCAGTAGAATGTGAATATAATGCAAACTGATATAAACTACTTTCGAGGTTACATTCAATGTTTGTTTGTTTGTTTGTCTGTTTGTTTGTTTGTTTGTTTGTTTGTTTAAGAAGAGGTTTTTTAAAGAGAGCTAGGGGACAACAGTCAGTACGAAATATAAAGAAACTGTACAACAATTTGTTTGCAAATCCACAAAGCTTTGGAGACATCACTTACCTTCTGTATTCTCAAAAGTTACAACAAATGTCTTGTCATCTGTCATCCTAATGTTTTCCACTGGACCACCTTTAGATTTCTTCTTACTTTCAAAATATAATACCAAACTGTCCCCAGGTGTTCCAGGATTGAACCCAGTGACTTTCAGTGAACAGTTAGGGTCTATATGTGTATTACCTGCAAATACATTCAAAAGGTAAACCAAGAAATGCATGGATAAATTACAGTATTCATTGGTTGGTTGCTTGCTTGCTTGCTTGCTTGCTTGATTGGTTGTGAAAATAATTAACAAGTTTTTTGAGACATACAACTAATGCAGTAACATTAACCCATTAATGACTCTTGGTTTCTGTAACTCTATGGAATTACACCCTAAATATAGGGTGTCATGCTTTAATGGGTTTAACTTGATATATCAACAATTCCGTAAACATTTAAACAACAGCTGTATTTGATTTGATTTGAATTTATTTGGCAATAAAATATAGTAAAAACGTACATTTAAAAGTATTGCCGGGGATAACACAACAAAGCAATTAATACTTATTTACATTGTGGTCCTTGAAGCTGTGCACTTGGTAAACTCATATTAGCTAGGCAGAATAGGTAATAAGAATGTGTCTCATTGGACTTCTTGGGATTGGAGACAAGCATGCACTGAATGCTTGAAGAACTATGAAAAAACAAAGTCAACACTATGGACTTACCTTTTTCTGGGATGGGCTGTATATGGGGTTCCACTTTCACTGGCTTAATACTCTGTGTCACAGATAGCTTTACACCATTCAAAACATGGTCATGATGATTCAGTACTGATTCTGCATCTGAAGGCGAAAAAAAAAATTATCATGCACATACATGTCAACTTCCCTGATGCTTCAATAGGTGACATAATAAAGTCAGTGCAACATAGCTACTGTAACTTTGGAATGGTAAATTAAAAACGAATACAACTTTTTGAATCCATTTATCACGAACGTTTGTTATCCTAGCCTGTTGATACTAGACTAAGTAGGTTCTTTAAATCAGATGCTGAGGAGGCATTTAGACTCCCAATATATGACTACAATCCGGGTCACAATCTAAACATGAGCAATTATTTTCATTGGTACAATGAAAGTACAGACAATACTAACAGTGAGGAAGATACCATTGCACCAAATCAACAATATACAATGATTGTGAGGCAAAAAGTATAGCTTTGAGCCTTTGTTGCTTTTTTACATGTGATGTAGCTAAATTATTTTATATCACAAATTTCTGGATATAACCAGTTGTATGACCATATCATAGACACAGCAAAGATAAAATGATATTTTGATTTAACTTCCATTCACTAATTTTTCATCACTTTATCAAAAATAGAGCTCTCAGTGACACAGGAAATTTTTCCAATTTTTTTCGCTGTACAGTACAAATGATGATGAACTCCTTGCCAGTCCTGCATCATTGTTAAAGAATTGCTATTTTCCATTCTAAAAATGTCTTTCATAAGAGGCGAAATTACAAATTAGAACATGGTGTATCAGATGTAACTTTATACAAAAAAACTGAGAACAACATATATTGTATGTACATACCCCCAGCCTCCTCAAAAGTCACAAAGAAAGTTCCATCTTTCAATTCATGACTATCCACTGGACCCCCTCTTGATTTCTTCTTACTTTCAAAATATAGTACTAAATTCTCTGCAGTTGTTCCAGGTTTGAACCCTGTGACTTTCAGTGAGCAAGGATCTAAATGTGTTTTACCTGTAAAATCACAACAACAACAAATTTCATTACATTATCAAGTTTAGTTGATGGTACACAAACATTGAAACTGTTTTTGGAAATAATGGTAAGTTGACAATCATTGATGAAACAATAAACTTTAGTGGGAAAATTTGAAGCCACTGTAAATTTCATTTCTTCACATTTTGCTTGTGATTTCTTGTTCTAGTAATGTGTTATCATTGCCAGTTGCAGGTTGACTCTGTATCAGTTCTCACCACCCTCAAAGCCAATTGCACAGTAATTCCTTGAAAAGATCTAGAATCAAAATATGTTCCCCTATCCCTAACCAACGAAAAGAAAAATCAAGAAATCTGTGATTTTACCTTCTTAAAGCATAAGAAATAATTTTAAATTTGGTAAAGGGCACTTTTTTGTCTAGCCAACAATTTTATACTTCTGAACACGAGTACATTGTACATTAAATTTTGTGTATTAAAACTATTATCATTTAGTAATGAAAATGGTTTTAAGGCATGGATACACCAGAACGTTAAAATCTTTACAACATATTAAAATTTACTGTACATGCTATATCTCAGAGTCTATGAAAATACTTCTTTGGTAATCTTGGTCTTGGTTCCAGGTTTACCACAATACATGTATACACAAACTATAGCTACAGTTGTTTGATGTATCGATAGTACATTCAATGATTGTACACACAAGTGGGTGATATAATATAGTTAGCAATGCCTCTATTGTATGATATAATACCCCTGTAATAAAGATATAGTACTGTACACACTGGAAGTTTTCAAAGCATACTCTGCAAGATCATAATTCAAACACGCCACCCCTACTGTGAGTACAAATTACTCAATAAGCTGAGTACAAATTGCTCAATAAGCTAAAAAAGCTACACTCACTATACCTTTGTCAGTAATTTGTGATTGTTTCCAATTCATTATATCATCACCATCATCATCGTCCAAAGGCATTTTTCTCCTGACATCCAGTGGAATATCCCGAGGTTGTTGTGTGTGATCCTGGACTTGATCACCGCTAAATTTAACTGTAGATTCAGCTGAGACAGGGTATTGCTTTGCTGGAGTCTTTACCGTCGGGTCTTGCCCTTGTGTAGATGTACTTGGCCATGCCTGTGAAGACTGGGGTAGCTGGGACCACACACCGGGTTGCGCATCATACATGGGCATATTTTGGTTGGCTGGATCACACCATGTTCCTGTGCTTTGTTCATATGTTGGGGGAGCCTGATCTGGATAAAAGCTTGGTTTGTGTGATGGTTGCTGGGATTGCCATTGCTGTCCCTTCTGCTGAAGACTTTGTTGATATTGTACATAATACATGTACATTTCCCATTGTTGTTGTTTCCATTGAAGTTGTTGTTGTTGTTGTTCCCATTCATGTTGTTTTTGTCGTTGCAAATTAAGCTGAGATTGTGGCATATTTCCAAATTGTGCTTGTGGGTCAGTTGTAGAAGGAAACTCCATTAACTTCCTATCTGGTTCTACATATCCATGTTGTACTGGTACTGCTTTACCTGGACTAGGACGACCAATGGGTGCTGGCTGTTGACTAGGTAAGGTAGTGTCTTCATAATTTCCTCTCAATGGCATTGCTTCCATTGGACTATCATCCATTGTTAAAGTTTTTGCGTCAGTACTTTCATAAGTGCTGAAGAGAGAGTAATTTGCTGCATTGAAATCACTGTGGCATGGTTGATACTCACCTCTTTCATCATTACCTGGCTGGTGTCCTTGACTTTCATTTATGCCAGAAGTTTGTCTATACTGAGAGTCTGATGAAACTCTACCATGAAACTCCTAGAAGAAAGAATTGATGTCAATAAATTCCCTCATGTACATACACATAATGCAACAGAAGTGATCAAACAGAAATCTTACCCCTTTAGACAATTCTCAACAACAGTTGCTTTCCTTGTTTTGGAGTTTCATGTTCCTTCGAATGAAACATGACAAAGACATACAACCTAGTATGTATTTTATTACTTATAAATTTATGGGGGAATTGTATAATTTTTTGGAAATATTTGTGCTGCATATGATACATACAAAATATCAAATTGCCCACCATAATATCTTTTACATCAGGTTGCACATCAATAATTATACAGTCACTGGAAATCCATTAATTCCATGTAAAAATGTCATGTCATTTCTGAGAATCATCCAACTTTACTTTCACTTTGTCTTCATGAAATTTAAATGACACTCTTCAATATAAAAATCAAAATTTTCATATATTTTGAGATCATCAAAAATTTCCCATTAATCTATGAATACTCAGTTCAATTGATATGTAAACATGGCATTACACATATTGTGATAAACATGTACATGTATGTATACGCATATTCACTTTCATTTTAAAAACAACAATTAACATGCAGAACTGTGATTTCTTAGAAATACATGTGCATGTACACAAACGGTTACTTTCACTTTGAAAACATAGTTCCAAGTACATGTATATGACTACAGTGCTACAGATGAAAATTGTAAAATCTTCATAGACCAATCCCGCTTGCAAGATGCATCACACATTTCCCCATACAACACCATATATTGTGTGTGTGGGGGGGGGGGGAGAGAAGGTTTCAGGGAGATGGTTGTCACCAGACTGTAACATGCATGGGTTTACAAGTAAAATCTTTCTCAGTCATTGATGGCATTTGTTCTAAACTTCTATAGTATAAAATCACTCATAATCAAAGAGGTCAACATGTCTTTCTATCATTTCACAATGAAAGTGTTATTTTACAAAACTGTAATAAAGACAAAACATGCCTAAATGTAACAACATAAGTCTCACACAATGCAGCTAATATACTATTATGTCTTGTAAAAATTTTCCTTATCACTAAAATATCTAAACACACAATACTGTACGATGCATTGTAACATCTACTAAAACATAATAATTACTGTTTATTGTTTATGATGTTACTATCATTTGTATAAGCCATATATCGTTTTACTAAAATCATATTGATAAATTAATCCTTTGCCTTAGAATATATGAATATAATTTTTAATATCTGTACATGCATGTCGTATTAACTTTTTCCATTTAATTAGACACACACACACACACACACAAAAACATAGACTGTCAACAGTCATTCATGCCTTTTTTGCTATGTTTCATCTAAAACAAAGTCGTCGCCTCACTCCATAGCACTGAATACTAACACGTACTGATAGGAACAGCAAGTGCCGAAGGCTCGTGCCTACATTGTATCGCTATTGCTATCATTATGCGGTTATAGTATTGCTCTGGATCAGAGCAAGGCAACAACTTTAGTTTAAGATAAAATGTAGCAAAAAAGGTACGAACGACTGTCGACAGTCTAACACACACACACATCTAGTAAAATGAAAAGACATCTATATAATTTACATAAAATTATGTAATCAGAGATTAAGGATCAAAAGGCAACACATCAAATTGAATTTCGATTTGTTCAGAATTAAGATTACCCTTGGGCAAATGTAAAACTGATTTATAGTTAACTTTTCATATTTGGAATAAACTTATTTTCATGGGAATCATATTAACCATAGAAATTATTTCCCTAACCTCAGTCATCAACCCTATACACGTATCTGTGTACATGTATGTCCAAATTGTTCATTAGCTGCAGGGACAATACTTGTTATCAGGACCAAAGTTTACAATTGCAAATACAATGACTCATACATTTCTTTCTACCTCGCCTGACTGCATATTATCATAGGGGTATTTTTTGTCTAAAGTGAAAGAACTTTACGAGTAAATCTGTACTGAGAAATGGTTATCTCCTATATTTAGACACAGAGAGGCATTCTTTCTATTGTTAGATTCACATAATTATGTTAATATATATTTTTCCCCATTTTAATTGATGTTCTGGCTAATAGCCATAGAGTGCATTGTTATAATTGTTAAATGGGGGGGGGGGGGGGGTTTGAAGTCAACTTCATTGTTCTGTGTATGAATCAAGATAGCAGTCTGAGAACAGCTATTTCCAGGAGTATTAAAAGAATTTGAATTTTCATATACATCTATTCCATAGTATAGGTAACAGTATGTTTGTCCTTGACAATGCCACATTTTTCAGATTTTCCTTCAACTGACTGACTGACATTTAATTTTAAAGGCCAATGTTTCAATCCTAGTCGCTCAGGCTAATCTTATCTTATCAGTGCACCATAATGATTGTCAAGGCTCATTCTTTTGTTTAGGACTAACTTTTTTCTATAGCTCTGTCAGACAACTTTTTCAAACTTACATTTTAATCCAAATCTGAACTTGGCCTTTAAAATAGACATACACAATTTATAGACCACCCTTGACTTGTTGCTGTAGCCTCCCACTATTTCAATTTCTTATCTCTGCTACCAAGGTATAATCTTTTTCATCAATATCAACAAATACCTTTGTACTCCTATCACTAACAACCTTGCCAACCAGAACATAAACTGACATGACTGTATAAAATGTCTACTTATTTATAGTCTAAGCTTGCAGTACCAGACATATATTTGCAACACAATAGCAGTGTATGTCATGAAAGGTTAAAGGTTATCTACTTAACAACACAAATATGTTTGGCATGATTTGAACTGGATACCAACAACATATACATCATGTGAGCGAACAATGAACAAAATACATTGCATGACGTCTACACTAAAACTTACTCATGCAAGCAAATCTACAGTCATGTCTATTGATACATTATGTTCTCTGAGACAGTAATATCCCACAGGAGTACTTGTACATACATGCCTATAACTTTAAAACTGTTTGGAAGGGGGAGTGGAAGTCAGGGCCACTCATTGTCTTAGCCTGCACTTCTGTACTTTAAGAATGTCCCTGTATTGTCCTGTGACACTCCTGTTTTAGACAGACATACTTTTTATGAAGGTGGCACATTTACAGTCTGACTGAGAATTTTACATTTCTCCATAACACAAAAGAAAGAAAAATTGATGTCAAGTATGACTGTGATATTGTCAGGGGAACATAACCCTAGAAAATAGAGACATTTCCATGAACTTTGTGTTCTGGAGAGTCATTTCATAATTTTACATCACCTACAATGACTTGCGATTTCAGAGAAGCATTAAGTTGATCTTGTGCTTTTATGGGACATCTTTCCTATGGGCTACTGCATCATGGGAGTCAGCAGAAATAATATTATTTAAGTTGCACACTGAATATTCATGACTTTCAAATGTTTATTCCCTTCAGTGCAAAATATCCTTCATGTGAAATCACAAGTAATTAATAATATGATACCAAATCATGACATGACTCTCCAGAACTCATACCCCGGTAGTTTTTGAAAGCGTTTCTATTTTCTGGAGTGGTGTTCCCCTTTAATAGTTAATTGGATTTTCAAGTTTCAGTCTGCAACTGTGGCCACATTGTCATATACAAAGTGTACAAAATACATAATACATCAAAATCAAATCAGAGCTGACTCAGTCTGTACACTAGAAATTATTAAATGCACACCAAGAGGTTTGGAAACTAGACTTAAAGTAACCATATGGATGAGGATTGTTTATTTATTTGGAATTTATAAAACAATTTTATTATGGCATCCTACTTCCTAATCAATGTAATATTACTTTGGTAATAAAGGCTTTGGTTTAAGATAGACACAAACTAAAAGTATTGTTACAACATGTTGATACAACAGTGATAAGCTATTGAATGGACGTTGGTTTAATTGTAGTCTCAGTAGGGAGTTCAAGTTCCATAAACTTACAGTATACTGTTTTGAGATTTCCAATATTTACATTATTTTGATCACAGAGTGATTAGATTCACACAACAGCGGAACCACTATCACCCAGTAAGTGAAGGGGCCTTTTATAGCTACCATTCCGGTTTAAGTAATCTATCACGATGAACAACAACAGTTTTAGTCTGTGTGTATCTTAGTAAACTGAAACCTCTTATTACTGGCGTCGTAATTTGATATTACCTGTTGTCCAGCCATTTGTTGTCTTCCTACACCACTATCATCTCCCAGGTATGATTCAGATGTTTCCTCTGGCCAATACAGCTGCACCCTAACTTGTACCTTATCACCAGATTCATCAAATTGAATCTGGTGAATTTTTTCATCCTTTTCAAGTATTCGTGCTGCAACATCTATAAATTATGAAAGTAACAAGGATTATATAATGACAAAATAAAGTCAGTAAATTCATATATGTACACTACATGTACATTGCTGTGATGAAAGGAACTGAATTAATGTTGGAGACCTAATTTAAAACCAATGATTTTACAACCTGTTGCAAGTTACCATTCACAGGCTTGTATGCAGAAACTAATAAGAAACTGCACATTCTACAATATAGCAAGATCATAATTTCTTGCTACCTTGTGTGTTTTATCTATCATAAAAAAAGAGGTTTCAAATATACTGCAAATAGATACAGACACAGGGACACCAGTCTTTTGACGTCTCTACTTAATGTCTGCATATGGCGACACTTTAGTTCATTTCATTTCAGACAAAATGTTGCAAGAAACTGTATCCACTCTCAATCTTGTTCAAAGTGTAGCAAGTACAGGTTTCTTTATGGTTATTACACAGTGGCAGTGAACGGTAACTTGAAATGCGCAGTACTATTGATAAATTCGCTACTGAATAATAATGTCAGTTTTATACATTACTAAATCATAGATTTTCGTTTAGGGTTTATGACTAAATGCACTCCCACTTAGGCCTAACATAAAATATTGTGTGGTTCCAATCACGCTCAATTTTAAAATAGGTGGGGTAGGTAGATTTTTTCTAGTTCAGGTAGTTATGTTTTCCGTTGTTTTCCATATGGTCTCTGAGTTATAGGTTTCTTCTCATCAGATGTACAGCCATTACAGATTGGAAGAACAGTTTTATTTTGTCTTTTTCAAGTTGATGTCAGTTTTATACACATCCACTATTCCTTGCAAGACTTCACAATTTTTGCGATTTTAATATTTTTTTCTTGAATACATAAAAAAAAAAGTTTAGGGTGGGCATGAAAAATTAGGTGGGGCGGGTAACTGGAACCAAACAATTTTTTTTATCAAGTCTTAGCCAAGGATCTACAGAATGTAAAATGGTGCATCCATCCCTTTGTACTTCAACTCCCCTGGGGAACATAGTTGATTTTCAAAGATGTATTGAGCAAGAGGGTGACTTTTATGTTGTTATAGTTAGGCTTGTTTTGTCTTTATTACATTTGAAATAACATTTTTATCAGGAAACAATGGAAAGACATGTTGACCTCTATTTTATATAACAAAGACTAAACGCCATCAATGACAGAGAGGGATTTTACAGGTGAACCCAGGGTACGGTCAGGTGACAACTATCCCCCAGAGTAGCATGTACAAAGCTCTAAGTGCGTACACAACACATGGAGAGACATATGGAGAGACATATGGAAAGATGTGCAATGCATCTTGGAACCAGCAACAGGTCTAATTGCAACCTCTAAGCACACAGGTTTAAAGTATTCACATTGCAACATCTATCCTACCAGGTACCTATTTACACAGCTGGGTTGACTGAGGCACAATCTTGTTAAATAAATCAAGTTACTTATTTGCCTCATTTGAATAATTAACTAATTACAAAATTAATTTGCAATATTGTACATTGTATTTATAGCGATTATAATTTTTAAATTAAAATTTAATACAATGACTTGTTGCAAATTTTTATACTCTGGGGGTAAACAATATTTAAAAAATGAAAATAACAATCACTTCCATCAAGGTTGTAATGTCAATAATTAATTAGTTCCCTTTTCTACTCGATTTTCTTGGAAATACATCATGCAGTTTACTTGCACACCTTCTTTCACTTTTGAAATAGGTGTTGTGCTGTCCTTTCTGTTTCTTATACTCTGAACAATGTAATGACTGATGAGCCATTATGAAGAGCTAATATAAAGGCAGCGTATTTTTCTAATTTTACACTCGGGTATAGGGTATAGCATGACAGATTGCTCTAGTTCACTAATTTGAACAATGTGGCCCATGTTGGTGTGTTCCTTTGCCTTCCATTTGTTTACCTATAAACTTTGGTTGATAGACGCCATTTTGCAGAAATCAGTTATATTTATAAATATGACATTATAACTCAAACACTCGCATGACGGGCGTAGCTACACCGTGACTGCTTTTTCAATCAATGTATACGATATATGCATTGCATTGATATGATAAATACATTTGAAGTGTGAATGTGACGTTGAGATACTTACTGTTTCCAGGTTCAAAACTGACGATAAACGACCCTGCTACTACCGCATCCGGACGTATAGACTCTACTCTTGTGCCGCCTGAAACATCGTGACGTTGAAAATGGGTTGATAATTTTGCCTGAACAACGTTGTTCGGGGTGGTGGTCGGGATGTCAAAGACTACGAGAGAATTAAACTCTCTATGGCGGTCCATTACGACCCATCGAGCTGTGGAGGCCGTTGCATATGGCGACAATGGTGCATATTCCCTAAAGGTGACTTCGGGTGAAATGGTTGATGACTCAGTTCGGGGAAATCCCCAACAAACTCGTCTCGTGATTGGCCAACTGTTGTGTACGGTAGCATAAGCCAATCAGCTTAGTCGGAATATATGCACCAGGTCTAGTCTGATAACAGTGGATGTTGGACATTGATTGTCTGTCTCGCGTTGAAATTTCGATCTGGAAACTTAAATATTGCAAGAAGTAGGCGTTGGACGTGTGTTCCACTCAGTGTAAATTGGACTCCGATTTTGATTCGTCGTATCACGTTTTCGCAGACGATATACCAAGACACCAAGAACTACATACTCCAATAGGTATGTGCATAGACGTCAGAGAGAGAATGTCAACGATTTATTCTCGCTGCTATCATTTTCATTTTGTGAATTTTGTGAAAAACACGCTCTATACAAATAATCCTTGAATCTAATCTCTACTTAGTTAGTTAGTTAGTTAGTTAGTTAGTTAGTTAGTTAGTTAGCTGCAATAATTAATAACTGTAGTGTTAGGCCAGGAAAAAACTGTTCAACTATGGCAAACCGTTCAGGCCAAAACCCAAACGTATTATTTTAAACGTTATGTGTAGTGTGTCGATGGAATGCATAGTTATTCCATGATAAATTATTTAATTCAAACAAATTTTCATTTATTTAAGCTTGTTGTTTTACATGCCTTATTTTGATTTAGTTTCAGAATTTTTTTAAAACAGAATTGAATGATTATATATAAACAAAAGTCAAAATAATTTTTTTAAAGTTTTTTAAAAGTTTTTTTTTGAATTTAACAAATTCAATTCAGTGTGTAAACGTTCAATCTACTATTGGTCTTTTTCTGCCCCAGTCAACAGAGGGGAAATGGCAGGAGTCGGCCTGGTGAAATTCTCCGGGGGTGTGTGTGTGTGTGGGGGGGGGGGGGTGATGATGAATTTTTCCATAAGGCCAGCAAAAAGACTCTGAACTGGGCATGTGATGTCCTCCCTGTGAAAACCAAATCAGGATGATCCCTATCAGTGATGTAAATTTTGCAGCTTAGAGCAGTTATCTAATTTAAAGGGCACAAGTTGAAAGTTAGGGCTTCTTATCTGCTGCATATTACCACTGTAGGCACTCACAGTATTCTACATGTATTTACGGATTTATTCATTTAGGTATTTAATTTTTCCTCTCAAAAATAAAAATGTTAAGACCTGCCAAATGAAACTCCAGAAATATTTTAGCCACACTTTCTTCCCCTACACAACAGTGGAGATATAAAATTATAACATGCAATGATGGATTAAAATAACAGTGATAACCAACTACCGGTACAATAAAAGTCCAAACAAGATTACAAAATATTGCATTTGCTCCCCCCTTACAGACCTTCAGAATTCTGACCTAACACATCATTAAATTATGTAAATATGTGTTTTTAGATTTCACCCCATCATGAATTTTAATGTTAATTGTAAGATCACTTCATATGAATTCAAAGGCTGTACATTAGCTCGGATGAGGTTTTGATTGTTGGTCAAACGGGTTGGCCGCATGATGCAGACATCACATACCAGAGCTCAGGCTACTGGTAACATACACCTCCTCACCCATACCATACATGCCACCACCCCTACCCCTCTCGTATCACCCACCCATGCATCCCTGTACATGTTACCCCTCCGTCATAATGAGCTTGCCCTAATTAAAGCTACACTAGCTGCAACTGGAACAATTATTTTTTCTTTTTTTAAAAAATATTTTTATTAGAATTGAAAAACTCGTACTATACAAATAATCCTTGAATCTAATCTCTACTTAGTTAGTTAGTTAGTTAGTTAGTTAGCTGCAATAATTAATAACTGTAGTGTTAGGCCAGGAAAAAACTGTTCAACTATGGCAAACCGTTCAGGCCAAAACCCAAACGTATTATTTTAAACGTTTATGTGTAGTGTGTCGATGGAATGCATAGTTATTCCATGATAAATTATTTAATTCAAACAAATTTTCATTTATTTAAGATTGTTGTTTTACATGCCTTATTTTGATTTAGTTTCAGAATTTTTTAAAAACAGAATTGAATGATTATATATAAACAAAAGTCAAAATAATTTTTTAAAAAGTTTTTTAAAAGTTTTTTTTTGAATTTAACAAATTCAATTCAGTGTGTAAACGTTCAATCTACTATTGGTCTTTTTCTGCCCCAGTCAACAGAGGGGAAATGGCAGGAGTCGGCCTGGTGAAATTCTCCGGGGGTGGGGGGGGGGGGGGGGGGGGGGGGGGGGGTGATGATGATGAATTTTTCCATAAGGCCAGCAAAAAGACTCTGAACTGGGCATGTGATGTCCTCCCTGTGAAAACCAAATCAGGATGATCCCTATCAGTGATGTAAATTTTGCAGCTTAGAGCAGTTATCTAATTTAAAGGGCACAAGTTGAAAGTTAGGGCTTCTTATCTGCTGCATATTACCAGTGTAGGCACTCACAGTATTCTACATGTATTTACGGATTTATTCATTTAGGTATTTAATTTTTCCTCTCAAAAATAAAAATGTTAAGACCTGCCAAATGAAACTCCAGAAATATTTTAGCCACACTTTCTTCCCCTACACAACAGTGGAGATATAAAATTATAACATGCAATGATGAATTAAAATAACAGTGATAACCAACTACCGGTACAATAAATGTCCAAACAAGATTACAAAATATTGCATTTGCTCCCCCTTACAGACCTTCAGAATTCTGACCTAACACATCATTAAATTATGTAAATATGTGTTTTTAGATTTCACCCCATCATGAATTTTAATGTTAATTGTAAGATCACTTCATATGAATTCAAAGGCTGTACATTAGCTCGGATGAGGTTTTGATTGTTGGTCAAACGGGTCGGCAGCATGATGCAGACATCACATACCAGAGCTCAGGCTACTGGTAACATACACCTCCTCACCCATACCATACATGCCACCACCCCTACCCCTCTCGTATCACCCACCCATGCATCCCTGTATGTTACCCCTCCGCCATAATGAGCTAGCCCCAATTAAAGCTACACTAGCTGCAACTGGAACAATTTTTTTTTTTTTTTTTTTTTTTTTTTTTTTATTAGAATTTAAAAACTCGTACTATCATATACACCCTGAATAGTATTACATACATACCTGTGGGCAAACATATTTTAGTAGATGCATACATGACAATATGGTGTACGTAACAAATCAAATCAAATTGATTTTTCGGTCCGCTCCCTAAAATCAGCGTCTTTAACCATGATCATGAATTCAACCTTTTACTGTATTACAATTTACTGATAGATACAATCAACCTCTAATTAACATGTACAATGTCTAATTAGTTGTATTTTACAATTTTCTGTGAATATATTGTGGTTGCATCTGATCGAAAAATGATACTCCAGTTATGAGTACAGTTAGAACATTTTGACAAATTCAAAACCGAGCTTTCACTCAAGATTTAAACTTGCCAGTACACCTGCCGACAGATAATATTGACCACTAATTAACAGATGCAATGTCTTTCTATAATTTATTGACCAATTTCTAATGACTATATCTTTGGTTACTTGATGAAAAAAAAATGTTCAAGTTGTAGCTAGTGAAGGTTTACATTTTTCCATGAACAGTGGATGATATTGTTTAATCATAACTTACCTTTAATTAAATGTCTGTACTCAAACTGTTTATTATTTCTTTCCTCAGTAGCCAGAATTTACTGCTCTGACTGAAATTCAAATTGGTACAATGAGTGGATCACGAACACCAAAGGTAAGAAAGAATGCCTTGTGATACTTCCCATTTCACATGATAAAATTTTGCAATATGTTTATATCTGTTCTATTAAAAAAAATTCATTTGCTAGAGTAAATGCTGAATTGTGATCATAAATGTGTGTGCAGAATGAATTGGAAATAAAGGCAAACTTAGAGGGTCCCGTTATTTTATATGAAAGTGTTGGGTAGGTTATCAAATTGTTCTAAGTTTTTTACCTAAAGATAATGCATGTATTTGTCATTCCGAGAAATTAAACAATATGGTAATTCTTTCATATGTACATATTTTGGAATCCCTAAGTTAGGAGAAGTTCATACAAAATGACTTTTAGGGAGAAATAATATTGTATGTAACTTTTTTTAAAGTGATGTGAACTTCACCATAGACAATTTCCCCATTGCTGTCTATGATTTCACCAAACTTTTACATAACTATTCTTCAAAATTTATACTTTAAAAGTTTGGTGAAATTGATATCACTTTCAAAAAGTTACTTATTGCAGTACATTTGTACTTCTCTGCACAGAATTGTTATCTTTATGATATTCAATGTTTAACTAATTTTTAATCATAATATTTCATTTTTTCTGGTAATTTTTAATTTAATTTCTTTTCATTCTTATCGCAGCCATTTGGGACTGTAACAGCAGCACTTTCAAAAGAATTCCTTGAATTAGTCGATGAAAAAGGAGAGTTTTTCAAGGAGATCAAAGACAGTATAAAAGCTAGAACTTTGACTTTATGTAAAACAACACCATTTACAATAGAAGGAGAATATAGTGAGATTCAAAATGCTCATCAATACATGGAAAATTTCATGACAACAAAGTGGAAAGAAGGGTCCAGAAAAAGTACACGTGGACCAGCACAACTAGGAGGAGGATATGACAAGACTGGTACTCACCTTCAACATGGAAACATCAAAGAAACCAAAGAAAGCATAAAAAGTGGATCTGCCACAGGAAATATTGACGATGACAACAAAGTTATTGTTGATCCAGATATATTTGCATACATTAAACATGTTTATGGACATAAAGTAACTGATATAAAATCCCGGAATAATGTGAACATTACTCCAAAGAGATCAGAAGAGTTCTTGAAGTTGGCCATTGAACCAAACCAATCATCCATCAAACGAGAACAAGATGTCAGCAAAGCAGTCGATGAAATCACCAAATTGTACCAAAGCACCCACTCTGAGGTGAGGCATGTCTCTATTGAGTGTGACGTACCAAAACAGAAGATGTTAGAAGCAGGTGCAGAGGTACAGAAAAGGCATCCAAATGTGTATGCAAAGATAGATGGAAATAGATTCATCATCTATGGCAAACAGGGCGATGTAGAGTCTGCAAAGAGGAGATTCAGGTCTTCAGTTGGACTTGAAGATGAATACGGGAGCAGTGAAACAACTGATGATGATACGGGAAGAGCTGCAAAAGATGATGGTGATGGTGATAGAACTGGTCTTGGTAGTAGTAATGATACAATGGAGAAAGGTCGACACAAACCACGACATGGAGCAAAGAAGACAACAAGCTGGCCAAGTCATTCAACAAGTCATTCTTCTACAAATTTTGGCAAATCTCTGTCTGAACTGAAAAGAAATGTAGATGTGATTAGAGACCGTTTCACAATTACCACTTCCAATGATGTCATCATTCAAGTGTACAGAGGTGACCTCACCATCGAAAAAGTGGATGCCATCGTGAATGCAGCTAATGAAGATCTGCAACATGTTGGGGGACTGGCAGCTGCAATTCGTAGAGCAGCTGGTTACAAATTAGATATCGAAAGTAACCAAATCATTCATCTTCAACGTGGCCCAATCAGGGTGTCAGAAGTGGCTGTAACCAAGGCTTATGATCTACCTTGTAAACATGTTATCCATGCTGTTGGACCACGGTGGTACAAATATCCAAATAAAACATATTGCCAAAGTTTACTGAAGCAAACTTTTTTAAAGTGCCTAGATTGTGCTGACAAAGACTTAGAAATCAGATCCATAGCTATACCTGCCATCAGTTCAGGAATCTTTGGCGTACCAAAGACTGTTTGTGCTGAAGCTTTGTACGATGCCGTAGAAGAATTTTGTTCAAACAAGACAAGCAGGGGTTACTTAGAAGAAATAAAAGTGGTCAATATTGATCCTGAAAGTACCAAGGCAATCAGTATGTACTTCCAAGGGAAACTGTTGCCACATGGAACATACCAAAGTACGCAGCCACGCACATATGAAAGCATGCAAGGAACATACCAAAGTACACAGCCACGCACATATCAAAGTACACATGGAACATACCAAAGTACGCAGCCAAGCACATATCAAAGTACACATGGAACATACCAAAGTACGCAGCCACATGGTTATGATGATATATCGACTACAAGGTGGACCAGTCATAGGTCTGACCGGGAAAGTGGAGTATAGGAATTTCTGGCAGTGTGAGCTGCACAGCCCATACCCCTAAAGAACATTGGTTGGGTGGAGTGGAAATAATTTCACCCTTAGAAGCCACTTGGAATCAATAGACATTTTACACCATTTACCGCCTATTATTATACCCGTCTATTGATGCTGCAAATTGAGAGATCTGATTGGTCTAGACATCAAACCAGCATATCTAAAATGAGTGATAATGAACAGTTTCGATGTTCACTGTTCATCTACGAACATTGTAGTTCACATAGAGAGTGAACTGTGTGAATTGTCAGAGGAGGATTTACTCAACGAGACAATAGTTTATAGGAAATTATAAAGGAAATTTCAAAAGCAGTTGAGTTATCGCGTATTTGTACAAGTCATTGCCTACTAAGGTCAAGGCATGCACGCGATCAGTTCTACTTCTAGCCTCTGCTGGAGTCAAAACAGGTGAGCATGTCCTATCATAAAAATGAAGCAAGTGTAACTTGTAAGAGCTTACACTGACCGACTTACCATTAATCTAAATAGAAATTTGTCTGGGACCCTGTCCCAGAGTATCAGTCATCAATCCAAGTGGGAAATCCACAAACTGGAAAATCTACTGACGGTTTTGACCAATGAACTCAATATATTTTGTTCACTGGTCAAAACATCTTGGTAAACCATCCCCAGGGGGTGGATTATTGGTTAAATTTTCAATAAACACTAGTGAGCACTCTTGATGGTTGCACCTTGTACAATGCACTGCATCTCATACCACTATAGACTGCATTATTTCAAATGCTGACACAACCATAGCAACATCGAAAAAATTGTACTACCAAACTAGAGAGAGTATAGAGTTTCAATTAGACTGCACAATGTTTTTGACTAGTTGCACAATGAATTATACAAACACAGATAGCATAAACACACATGAAATGTTATATTTTATCTCACTTTGAAAACAAACAAACAATATTATGGCAGAATCTTCCTTGTTTCATCTAATATTGATATTGATTTGTTGTGTGAGACATAAAAAAACATCATGCCACCAAATTGAAACTCTAAATCTCTAGTTGGGTAGTAACATGCTCAGTGACACTTTCATCATTTGTAATTTTAATGTCACTTAAGCTTGATCATATAATGATTATTTTCCTCACTTTATTGGCTTTATTGATTATTTTAATCAATCAACTTATTTAGTGGTTGTTTCTAGTACTATGTAAAGTTGAGAGCCATGTACAGAAGCAGGCTTTTCGGACTCTTAGATTTATCTGAACTTGTTACCTATTCCTTTTGCCATAAGTTTAAGTATGGTATATTATCACATTTAGCACAACTAAACACTGACTCAGAGGTAGTTCTGTCATGCTATAGGCATGGCACATTTAGTGTGTGTGAGGGGGGGGGAGGTGTTTACTAAATATAAATGACCCAACCATTTGCCTTGGGTGGGCGGTTTATGGGCTGTTTTACAATCTGATTAAAATCTGATGTGGTGAAAGTGGCTAGATGTCTCTATTTTCTTCTATTTCCATCGTTTTGTGTCATTTAATTCACCCAGAACAAAACAAACAACACAAAACAATGGAAACAGAGGTAAAAAAAGACATTTAGCTGCTTTCACCTCATCAGATTTTAATCAGATGGGGTGGTTAATTGAACTCTATATAAATTTTCCCTCAGTATGTTTACTCTAAGATCTAGATGTGATTATGATGGTATAATGGGTACATTACATGGGGGGGGGGGGGGGGATTGTGCAAAGGAAAATAATTGTTTCAGAGATGTTAGTTTTGATTCAAAGCTTTTATTTTTGTACACTCCAAAATAATTGTGCTGATTGACCTGAAATATGATGTGATGTACATTAGAATGTGCAGATAAAGGAATTGTTAATGACATGGTGATCCCATCATTGATATGCAAATTAGGTATACAAATTCAACTTCTGTGTTCAAAAATCTTCTTGGATTGGACAAACATTTTTTTTTTTAAATTACCACATAAACTGTACAGTTGCGATACAGTGCAATTGGCACTATTTTTAGTCAACAGAAGCAGGTATTTTTTTACGATATATGTTTTGATCAATATCTCTGGGTTGTTGCCTGTCTGGGGTCAAAATAAAGAATAATGCTGTACTTACTTTAAAAAATATACATCTTTGAGATTTGTATAAGAGAAGCTGGTAAAAACAATGGTAAGACTAATGTTAGCAAGCGATGAAGGATAGAGGTGACATTTATATTTGTCTAGTTCCTTTATGTACACATTACAATTACTCTGATCATCTCCACTCACGTATAGTTAAAGTTACCAGAAAACTGTTAATCTTGCTAAACCGCATGTTGGCCTAAGGGTGAACAGTGTATGTCAGTAGTAATCCATGACAAATTGACAGTCACTTGCAATTATGATTAGTTACTCCTTTCAGACATTTGCTTATTGCAATAATATTTACAACAAAGCCTGAAACTAAATCACGTGGAGACGCGATAATGTCATCATCTTTATATGAAGGCTGTCGGGGATGAGTACAGATTTCTGTGCTTGAGTTAGGACTTTGACTATACATGAGTGGAGTTGATCATAGTATTGTACATATGGGAACTAGAAGACTAAATTTATCTACACAGGAAGAATTCACTTACTGACAACATCACTCTTAAATGACTGAATGAAATTTGTCTGTAACATAGTTAAATAAATACACCATAGATTCTTTTATCAAAGATACATTGGACTGTTGTGTTAGTAAGTTATAATTTTTTAATGATACTTTATTTTATAACCCATTTGTTTTATTCATGAATGAAAACATGGACTTTCAACACTAATTTTCCTCTGTGTGTTTATAAGAACACCCAAGGTGCTATTATAATAGCAAGATGTAATTGTACTTACTATCAAAATAACATTTTTTATTTTGTAATGTTATATATATAAGTGTCTCGCTGGGGAGAACAGTGCTTGGTGCAAATATTAGTAGCAGAGCATTATAGACTTAATTCAAAAGAATAAGGATGTAACAAGTCATTACTGAGTGTTTCATGCTTTGAGCGATCTTCAGACGAGTCATCTGAATATTGCTCGAAGCGTGAAACTCTCAGTAATGACTTATATATATATATATATATATATATATATATATATATATATATATATATATATATATATATATATATAGTTTTGGTAGTACTGGAACTCTTTCTTGGTTGTAACTCAGAGTTTCACGCATACTGCGATCATCAGACAACTGAGTTGTCTGATGATCGCATTATGCGTGAAACTCCGAGTTACAACCAAGAAAGAGTTCCAGTACTACCAAAACTATTACGCTCTGCCACTGCGGTATAGAGCACTGTCTTAGCAGATTGATACTCACCGAGTTAACTATATATATATATATATATATATATATATATATATATATATATAACTCGGTGAGTATCAATCTGCTAAGACAGTGCTCTATACCGCAGTGGCAGAGCGTAATAGTTTTGGTAGTACTGGAACTCTTTCTTGGGTGTAACTCGGAGTTTCACGCATATTGCGATCATCAGACACTCTCAGTGTCTGATGATCGCAATATGCGTGAAACTCCGAGTTACACCCAAGAAAGAGTTCCAGTACTACCAAAACTATATATATATATATATATATATATATATAATACAAAATATTAGTTACCATGATAATGACATTTGTCACTATATTTACATATTATTCACCAATATGCCAAGGATAATACGAGTTACCTAAGGGGCCCTTGTCACTACTCGTCTAGCGACTCATAGTGACAATGTTAACAAGTAGGCCATGAGTACTTTCCAATTGAATGAAGAAAAGTATTAGGGAATAATATACTTATACCATTGCCAGTAACATTTTTAAATAGGGAAAGTAGTGGCAATTTTAAGCATTTTGACTTATATTGCAAACACAGCAGAATGAATGATATACATGTAGACACACGTTGTCTTGACATAGACATGCATTGTCATGACATAGAAAGACCAGAGTTTATATTCCATACATTTTTTGTTGAACCTGACTCGTGCATGGTATAATGATGATAATACACATTAGATTAATTACACGTACAGGGTTCTCTGTCCTGTACACAGTAAGAAATATGCAAAAAGGAGACACTCCTCATTGAAATTGCACCTAACCACTAGAGTTTGAACTATTTGTTGAGACTCGGAGTGTTATAACCATGATATGAAATAATGATTTCATAGCTATATTTCTGAAACACAAGGAATTTAGCATAGGTGACTTTTACATGTAAATTTGATTGAAAAATTTGAATAAAGTTACTTTTCATGTAATTTACATATTATCTTAAACTGTGATTATACGAGATCATCAGCTTTGACCTCTGTTGTATGATGTTGTGATGATACGAGATCCTCAACTTTGACCTGTGGTGTGTGGTGTTGTGTTAAACATATTTTACTATATTTCATAACATTTTACCTTTTTTTTCAAAGAACTTATTGGTATAATGAATCATGAAGACTAGATTAACAAGTATGAGAACTAATTAAATAAACTGAATTTTCTCATTTAGAACTTCATATTTTCTATGACTTAGCTGAATGCCTCAGATGGAGGGAGTCGTCGTTGAGGGCTCTCCACACTGCTGTCAATCACACCATTAGTGGAGCAGATATCTAAGGGCATATTTTTAGCTGAATCGTTCAAATTGTGATACAAGCATGAAACTTGGCCTGAATGTGTCTTATGGAGTTATTCTTTCAATCCATTTCATTTGATTAGACATTTGCAAATCAGAAATGTTTACCAAGATGGCTGCCATAATCTATTATGAATTTCATATTTTACCTATAATTTGCAAGAGTTGTCTGATTTTGGTTAATATATATATGTTTCCAACAATTCTAAAGTTGATTCTGTTATTTATTTAATCTTCTCATGCAACACCTAGTGTTATTTTAGTAATAATTGTACTCAATTAAATATTTCATTTTTGACATGAACATGTTATTATTATAAGCATATAAAATCATCTTCACACTCCGTTGAAACATGCTTATTATTCAAGTTCTTCCATCTATGCACCCAAGATTCATCCCCATTATTAAACTCAGCCCAATCTGCTAAGTAGTTTTGGAATTAAAGATTTTATACACTGGAAACAATTGATGTGTTTACCACTTGATATGATCAGATACAGTGCTGGTTGCGAAGTTGAAATAGCCGCCAAGAGTGTGCTGAGGATTGTGGGATATATAATCAATTTCCGTCATGCCGTCCAACTTTTGTCAAGCAAAAAGAAAGTTTGTCCTCGCATGTTAATGTTTCGTCCCTCGACATTAATTTTGGCATCCTGTGTTAAGTAGATCTCGTCGATAAGAAAAGGAGGTTGTAAGGTGACTAATAATGGTTCTGCAGTCAGAGTACAAGATTTTAATCGACTTCAATTCATATTTCGGCTTGACATTTAAATACTTTTTACACAAATTTAGAGTTTTTCACCAAAACTAGGTGTACTGTTCTAAGGATTAATAGTTTGCAAAGTGATGTTTTAAGTCTTGTTACAAAACTTTAGAAAATCTTAAATGTCATCACTCGAAAATAAAGCTTGGGCAACAAGAATGAAAATTTTCGTTTTGAAAATTAATTTTGTGCTCTGTAAAAAGAAGATTTTGTCACAGAAATTGTAGTTTTTTTATTTGAAATTTTTATTTTGAACCAAAAAATTAATGTCTTGTCACATGAAAGAAAAGTTTTACCTTGTATTAAAAATTTTGCTCTCAAAAATCAACTATTTATTTCACAAATTTAGTTTTCACTGTCTCCTGTGGGCCACCATACTAAGTAGATTGGGTATGATTGTTAGCAGAACTGAACTGAGGTTCAGTAGTGCTATAGGCATCGCCCCGTGTCTGTCTGTCTGTCTGTCTGACTGTGTATGTGTGTGTGTGTGTGTGTGTGTGTGTGTGTGAAACACCAAATGCCACACCTTTAATTAGGCTTGGTATGGTATTAATGGGTAATCGTGTAAAGAAAGCTCAACGCTGACCCCAGGTAATCTGTTCCGAAGCGTGCACTTAAATCATTTGTCGACTAACCAACACTGTCTGTTTTGTCGGCATAGATTGATGCAAATTTGACGTTTCGTTTTAGAGTGAATCGCGTTACGTAAACTACACATAATTATGCTAAGTCTTTATGAAAATGAGTATGACGATGTGGTACAGCTCGGCAAGGTATTAATTGGAAATCATTTTTTTAAACTCCACATTACCGTTTCAATGCTGACCACGGCTAGCATTTTGGGATGTCGACACAGATATACGCAAATTTGATGTGTTCCGTTTTAGAGTAAATTATCACTTAATATATTCGTGCTAAGCCTTTTTGACAAGGATTAAGCCTTATGTGAGTCTCAAACAATCAAATGCTAAGCCTTTACAACAAAGAGTGGATTTATGTTGTACAGCCCGACATGAATTTAATGAAAACTCATGTAACAGCTTCTCTCTCTCTCTCTCTCTCTCTCTCTCTCTCTCTCTCTCTCTCTCTCTCTCTCTCTCTCTCTCTCTCTCTCTGAAAGGATGTGATATATATATATATCGAAGGATGGTCACGATACACTAATAAATGCGTTATTAGATATTTGAGTATGTTCACAAATTACCGTCACCGGTGTTTGGATAAGTTACACGTGCCGTGCAAACACTGGTGATGGTAATCTAAGAACATTCTTAAATTATTATATCAATATTATATCAATGATTCCTTTTGCATATGACCATCCTTGAATAGAATCATCCCACAAGTGACTTCTGTACTTTGATGATATGCAAATAATAAATAATATAGAGAACATTTGGACTCTCTCACTTTTTGTCTAGTTTGGTTTATCTAGATTATGCAAATTGAACAATCCTGTGTCGTCATCACATCAATATGGAGTGTTACATACATTTCATAGTTTTATCGCTGGTTGTACCTTTGTTTATGTCAAGTGAAGTGACCAAACCTCATATAATATTCATCCTGGCCGACGATTTAGGATACTTTGATGTCGGGTATCGAAATGGTTCAATTGTGAAAACCCCTAATATTGATAAATTAGCAGCGGAAGGAGTGAAACTGGAACGTCACTATGGCATGTTGTCATGTATGCCATCACGAAGTTCTCTTATGATGGGACGTTATCAGGTAGGTTGGTCACAGATGCAAGAATACATTTTAGTACCACACTCTAAATTCGAGATTGACATTTCACGATACAGGCATGCACACTATACACTCTTTCTTTTCGTTGGTATTCATAAAACCTTTCTTCTTACATGTAAAATAACATTACATAATATGATATCGTAACTGTGCGATGGTTGAAGGATTCAATATGAGAAATACTATTACTAATTATAAACCGCGGTGGTCCGAAATGCTGATATTATACCGAGGTGTAGTTACAGCTGATTTCAAAATACCGCTTCTCTGTTTGATACAACCACGCAGATTTCAATAAGAAACTTTGACAACGTGCTACACTGTAATAGCAATATATCTATACAATTTATTGCTACATTTTGTCTAAATGAAATAAAACCGTTTAAATGAACACTGCAACAAGACGCAGACACTTGGTGCCAATTACTGTCTTGACGTTTGCATTTGATGTCTGCATGTTGGCACACACAACTTAATTTCATTTGCAAGAAACTGTATTCATTCAATCTTGCTGTAGCATGTGTAGTTTCTTATTAGTTGCTGCATGGTTGTATCAAACAGAGAAGCTGTAAGGTTTGTTAAAATTCGCTGTATGTGTATACTCAGACTTTATAACTCATCAAGGGACAGAGAAAGTGTCTCAATACAATGTGTCTTTTTGTGGCGTTCAGGCTCAAAGTTTGTCGGTGGAAAAGAAAGACTGAATGCCCCTTTTGAACTGATATTAAAGTGCACCAAAGTTCATCCTTCTAATTGTCGGCCAATGTCGCAGAATATTGGTCAGTTCAATACAAATAAGCATGTTATGTTGCGTGATTCACTAAATTTTACATCGTCGCAAACCACGACCGCTTTACGGTACCGTTCTTAACGAGTCGCTAAGTGTAGCGGAAGAAATAATAGCTCTGGTTTGCGAGAATGTAAATTTTACTACAAGGAGCATGGGTGAATGCTATACAATACGTCAGTTCATTAGTTGCTTCAAAGATATGATGGCATATTGTATTTTGCTCTTCAGTGGAATTTTACATGTATTAATATGGTACAACTCGGTATGGATTTAATAGGATATCTTAAATCGTGTAACAGCTTCACATCACCGTTTCAAAGCTAACCTCAAAAAATACCCGTCTCCAAATATATGTCTGCACTGTCAAATTAACTATGGATTTGATACTAGGTGGTACACATGCAAATTAATAGTATGTAATACATTCGCAATAGTCTGTGTTTCAAATAAGCTATATAATATATCTATTGCGGACAGAGGTACATAACACTAATCAGCATATCACGTCAATAGAGCGCCAGAGTGCATACTTTTGGTTCTTAATCTGAAAAAGCATCGGCAACAAGTTTCCCTCCCCCTTCCTTCCGCTTCCGCACGTATCCCACTCCACGGATGAAATGAATTGAACGAATTGAATAATTCTGTAACTTCTACAGGATAAATGTTCATCATTAATTTCTTTGGAAAGGAAATTCTCAAAAAATCGCAAATACAGGAATGTGATTTGGAACATCCCTTACAATAATACCTGTTTGAATTGTGTTGGTACTTATATTTTCTTTAAATGTCGGATGAGAACAAAAATGGACCTCCACCCTATCCCAAACTTAATGATTTACGCTTTTTATCCAACTTTGAACCATTGACCTCCTCCCCTAATTATGATGAAATAATGATAACCCCAAAATAATACTGAGATAATAATAAAACCATAAATAATGCCGAACTAACATCTAAATAATGACAAACATAATCATAAAATAATGCAGAAATAACTACAATTATGAATAAAAAAACATTTTTATAAAAATCATAATAAAATAGTTATAATTTGATGGTGATCTCACTCCATATTTCTTGGCGTGGTAGTGAACAATTATCACTGATTGTCTATATATGATTATTGAACCAACACTGGACTAATATCAGTGCTTATCTCTATGACTTTAGATCCACACTGGTTTTGACTACACCTGTTTGGATGAAAATCGTGTTCGATTTTGCATGGCTCCTGAAACCCTGACTCTACCCATGAAACTAAAGGAATACGGCTACTCTACTCACATGATTGGAAAATGGCATCTTGGAAGTAACAAGAAGAAATGCTTACCCACAAATAAAGGCTTTGATTCTTTCTTTGGTAAGTAGTATGTGTATATAATGAAGGTTACACGAGTCATTAGTTTACAGTTTCGAAAATACAATGCAGATTGCAATGCAAAAGAACACACGAAATGTATGGGAGTCTAGATCTTCGGTAATTACAAGGGCGGCAGCCGGTGGAATTAGGGGAAGGGAGTTACCTTTCACAAATCGGTTCTCAGGGCCATATTTTAGAAAACATAATTGGGGAGGGTTAACTTTTTACTGTGCAAACATAGTTCATTAACTTTTTTTTGCAGTTTCAAATGAATTCCGAATATTGACTCGTTGCCTGCACCATGATGTTACACGATTATGCTTCTTTTTTAAAGTACAGCTTCGGGATCATTCGCCATCTGGTCCTACTTAGATAGTGACGTGTTTTACCTTTTATCAGTTTATCTGTAAACACTACGCCCTGCACATATATGTATGTCGTTTTCACCTCTCGGCATATACTAGTGAACATAAATTTTCAGTGATCATCTTCATTAGAAAACAATAAGAATGTTCATGAATCATACATGTACAGTCGTGTTATGATGTAACGCTTGCTGAAAATAAACCTGTATGAGAATGTTGTGCTTTTGTCTGTCAGTGTGTGTGTGTGTGTGTGTGTGTGTGTGTGTGTCTATGGACACAATATCTTAAAAATATCTTTAAACTCGCCTAAATTCTAGCGAAACTAGCTACACATCTGTTTAATGATTAATGTAAGGTTTTGGTAAACATATGCATATTAATGAGTCATTTACATAACAAACAGTTTTCAGAAATTAGACTATTAAGAATGCAGAGTCAGATTTCGTATACATTTGTACATAGTGGAGTAATTATGGTCGAATGGTAAGAGTGGTCGGCCAGGAGTCTGCAGGTTGAAGGTCCGAAGTCGTTTGCATATTCATTGATTTTATTATGAGGCTATATCTTAAGAAAGCAGGTTTCAAATTTCATATAATGCGACTCAGCATGTGTATTACAAAGTTTGTTGATTTTACTTTTAAGATTAATGAATAATTTGCATGATTAATGATTTGGGTGATTAGGCAGTATCGTAATTTTACGATTTGGTACATTCAAAACGAATGTGTCCGATATAGTTAAATAATGTTGTTTTTAATTCATTAATATATTTGCATAATTAATATCTTAATCCATGCTTCAAATTTCAAATGACTTTGTGAATACATTGATGACAAAATACATGTGCCCTGTATCTTAACAATACATGCTTTACTTCAACTGTCATATAACATTGTGTATAATGTTTATGTAAGTGAGAAGAAAGGCGTTCAGATTATATCTTGGTTTACAGGTTATCATGGTGCAGCCGAAGACTACTATACCCATCAACATAGTACAGAATGTCGAGATCTCTGGAGGAATTTAGATAATGTGGCCGACGAACATGAAAACCAATATTCCACACACATATTTACTAGAGAAGCCCAGCAAATAGTTGAACAACATGACCTAAAAAAGGTATGTTAGTTTACAAATAGGACCAAACATTGAAGGTCTTTTGGCTGAAGATAAATAAAAAGTACATAGAT